>NW_023416357.1:27128070-27507299 GCF_014108235.1 Myotis myotis | reverse complement strand
CTCTCTCTCCCTCTCTCCCTTCTCCTCTCTCCTCTCTCTCTCTCTCTCTCCCTCTCTCCCCTCTCGCCCTCTCTCTCTCTCTCTCTCTCTCTCTCTCTCCCTCTCTCTCTCCCTCTCTCTCTCTCTCTCTCCCTCTTCTCTCTCCCTCTCTCTCTTCTCCTTCTCTCCCTCTCTCTCTCTCTCCTCTCTCTCTCTCCCTCTCTCTCTCTCTCTCCCTCTCTCTCTCTCCCTCTCTCCCTCTCTCCCTCTCTCTCTCTCTCTTCTCTCTCCCTCTCTCTCTCTCTCTCTCTCCCTCTCTCTCTCTCTCTCCCTCTCCCTCTCTCCCTCTCTCTCTCTCTCTCTCTCTCTCTCTCTCTCTCTCTCTCTCTCTCGGCACTCTAACCAAAGCAGGATATGTTGGTTCCCTTGAATAATGCTTAGGTTTTTTGTTGAAGTAAAGGCCAAAAGTATTAGCTTAACTCAAATACAAGTACAAATATTTTGGGCAGAGAGTGAAATATATTAAACAATATATACTTAAAAATGTACAGGTCATGTATAATTCATAAAATAAATTTAATCTTCTATCTTAGATTAATATTTCCTCAGGAATTGTAGTTTATAGAAAGCATAGGAGAAGAAGAGAAACAGATTATTTGCAACCTCCAAGGACCGATCAACCTAGAGAAATGAAGACTATAGCATGGGCTGGCCACCAACACCACACCAAGCATCCAGGAGAAGAGCAGGTTCTAGGCCTGGTAAGGGGAGGGTAAGGCCAGGTGTGCGTGTATATGGTATTTGCAACTGTGTGTTTGTTCACTACCTGACTACCCTTTTCATACCTATACAATTGTTAAACCCCTAAAATATCCCAAACGTTTTGCTCACTGAACTCAGGAGACACAAAGTTAAAATGATCAGAAACTTGACTTCAAGGAGCAAATGGAATAAGAGCCAGACCAAGAACTGGCAGTAAAGAACACATTACCAGCATGTTTCTTTTAAGCTAAGGTCAGTAAATATAAATTTGCTCACTGCGTCCATTATTGTCATTGAAATATGTGCAAGGTCGCTGCATTCTCGTGCTTTTTCATTCTGTCTCTATTGTTGCATTTTCAGTGAACAGGAAAACCTGATCTTACTTTGAGTGTTTTCAGTTACTTGTATTGCACAACAACTGCTCTGCTATTGTGCATGCTTGAAAAACTAACTTCATACAGTTTGGAAGACTGCTATTAAAATAATTTAATAGCCTCAAATAAAATCAATAGAGTTCTTCTGGCAACATTGGTTGTGAACATGCAATGGAATCCCTTTGCTTCTTGCAGTAGGTAGAAGGTATGTTAGGGATGGGCATGTGGTTTGAATTCCAGTGTTCACTGTATCCTGTGATATTGGGCAAGTCATTATATTACTTAGTTTCTCTGTCTTGTTGTGTTAATGGTGTGTCACAAGTTCATTGTAAATCTTTAAATGAAAGAAATGTATGTAAAATATCAGATGATGGAAAATATCAGACTCTTCCTTTCCTTTTTTTAAAAAAATATTTTTCAATTATAGTATACAGTCAATATTGTTGTGTATTATTTTCAGGTGTACAGCATAGTGGTTCCTACTTTCCTCTTTGCTGACCTTGAACATCACATACTTATCTAGATTTCTGATATTTTGTGGGGAAATGTCAGACCATCTTCTCTCTAATTTCTTGAGAAAAGATCACATAAACTTAAAGCAAATCAAGAATTTATTCCCCTTTCTCTCTTCATGCTAACACTTGCCTGACTTTCTAGAACTCTCTGTAGTCTTATGTAGCTAAGATGCTTTTCCTATTCTTCTATTCAAAATTACATCTAGAATCTCTTTACTTTAGAGCTGAGTCAAGATCCAGAAACAACTGAATTCTTAGTTTACCTTAAAGATAAATGATAGCCATGGTAACCTATCATGTATAATTACATTAGATGGAACACAAGACAACACAGTTATAGTTATACTATTTTATAACCTCTGTGCAAAGCTTGCAGGCCAAACACAAGGGACTGCATCTGAGACACTGCTCCAGGCAGAATGAGCAGACACACAAAATGCCTGTGAGGGGTCTGCTATTTTAACATTTGAATAGATCTGATTACAGAAATTTGGAAAGAAAAATTTCTGTATTTTTAAAAGATCACTTGACAGTAAATAAATCAGCAAATATCCAGTAAATTGAAATAATTGATAAGATATCTCAGGAATCAGTACCGTTTACAATGGCAAAAAGAGGGAACATCACCACATTCACCCCAACTCCATTTTGCTGGTTTGATCCTCAGTCTTTCCCACCAGCTCAATGAAACAATGATCAGAGGCCCAGGTTTTGATTTCTCTAATATGAAAGAGACAGAAAGCTCCCCTATAGGGATCCCACCTGGAGAACTTGACTTAGGAAGGAGTGCCAGCAAAGCTTTGTCAACAGAACTCTAATTATTCCTTAATCTCACAAAATATGCAACATGATGTGGCCATTTGCTTTTCAGGCAACAGAGCTATAAGCAATAAAGGTCTCGGTGTCATTTTTCTGGGAAACATACAAAGATAAGCTGACAAGTTATCTGTGGAGTTAAGACGTCCTTGAGCTCTACACATCGAGTGGGTGGCATTTTCTTCCTTATTCTGGATGTGCATTTGTCATTAGAAAGACAGACATACACAGACAGACAGAAAAACCTAAAGCACCGCATCTTGCTATAAATCAAGATTTTTGTCTTTAAATTTACTGGCCAACCTGTGACAAACTGGACATTGACAGATCTCACATCTGTGTAAACATGGGGCAGGATCAAGATGGCTCATCATAAATTCTTATTTAATGGCCGATGCACTTTAAAGCCTACATCTCTGTGAAGTACCTTATTTCTGCTGCCTTCTGCTCAGGTTGCATGTGTTTTTCTATATAAAAAAGACTCGATTGGCTCCAGCTTGAGGAGTCAGTAAAATATAAGTGAGGCTACAAGTGTTCCAATGAACAAAGGTTTGTTTGGGTTTTTTTTTTCTTTATGACTATGCTTTAATTGATCACATGATAAATGTATTTGAAAACTTGTGCTCTTAAAACTTCCTCTACCCAAAATATGTTTCTGCTTTCATATGGCATTAGCATTTCTTTCATACTGCATTGGCATGCAGATGCCAGGTGTATAAGGGCTGCTCCAGGCAGGCGGTGAGCAGCAGCTCAGCTTGTCCACTCACCACGCACACAGGGCATAAGGAGCACCAGAGACTAAATGAAGCTCTTATCGATGGTTGTGAGTTCTACACTGTCTTTGTGTTGTTTCACTTTATTCTTCCTGAAGTGCCAGTTTCTTGTTCCGATCAAAACTGAATCACAACTTTCCTATTTTCAATGGACTCAGAAAATACAAATCTTTTTTGACATCAATTGCTGGAGGGACATGCTGGTGTTTTGAAGAAATTTGCATATGTGCCGAGCATGTTCTTGCGCTAAATCTTTAGCTCAAAGTCTCTGAATTCATCTCCTGACCAAACCTCAACTCTGAAAAGTAGGATGAAAACAAAATAATAATATCAATAGCAATAATTTGATAAGATTGCTTTTACATGAATGAAATGGTAATGAAAATTTCCTAACACAATACCTCACTCAGAGAAAACTTTCTAAGAATAAAGGGGGAAAGTAGAATGAACATTAAAAGGCATGATTTCTTACTTTTCTCAACCCAGTTCAATCTGCTGAAAGCTCCATCCACTAGGGTGATGTTGAATCCAGTTTGAGTCCCTACTGAGAGCATCTTATACTTTCTTGGAGTAACATGAAGAAGCTCCTGAGGCTCATGGAATTTTCTAGAAAGTGGTCCCTCTCCCAATCTGGATCTCCTCCTCATCAGCACATCATGCCTCTGATTGCCTCTAGGCTCAGTCAGAAAATAGGACCCTTCAGCCCAGGATGACAGCAAGGCTCTCCTAGATGAGGACCTGTTGGAGATGCTGGTGCTTGGCACATGGCCAGACACCTAAAGGCTGGCCCACGGTTAATGTTGAATCTATGATAGAACACATTATCACATTTGGTAGGTTAAGTTTCTTGATGAAAATGGTAGGAAACTTATTTTATGTCTTTCATTAGCACATTAGACTAATCAGGGCTCAGAGGGTCTACTATCTCAGCTAAGGCCCCCTCCTAACTTATGGAATCAAATCTGAGATCCACTTCTGACACCAGTTCAGGATGACACTCCTGCTCTGCATGCCATAGACGTGTTTGGTAACCATGCTCTCTATGAGATCATCTAAACTATCCATTCAAATGTTGGGGGGAAAACAACCAAGAGGCCTTTGACTGGCAAGCACTCACCCCATGGCCATCAGGGAGGGGGGCAAATGTGGGGTTAGAGACCAGAGAGGTATTTGACAACTAATGAAAAGGAAACTACACGGGGTCCAAGAATTTTGTTCAGCAAGAAAGACATTTCCCCCCAGTTTTGGATCTGGAAGCATTTTACTGTTTTACCTCTCTTCCAACATCTAGGGGAGGGGGGTGTTAATACCTCACTTAGAAGGAAAAGCTTACAAAATCCAGAAGTACAAAAAAGCAATTTCGTGTATAGAAAGGAAGCCATTTCTGGCCTTAAAGTAATGGGCAAACCCCATTCAAGGTTTTTTGGAACAGGGAAGACATCTCTGTCCTCGCTGGGAATTGTTGGGCAGCTGTGCCACAAATAGCTGCAGGAGAAAGATCACATGTAGCTGTAGCCAGAGAGGCATTTGAAGATTTTATTCTTCAAAAGTAAACATTGGGTAATTTGGGATCCTGAGAGACTGATGAACCTTAACGACTACGATCACCTTAGCATGAGGAAGAACACTGGTGTGGACAAAGGATGGCATGTGAAACAGATGATGCTCTACTAACACAGAACAAAGTAATGAAAGAAGAAAATTCATGTGGAAATAAAGCAGACATTTTTTTACCTGAATTATGCTTGGCTAAGGTTTTTGCCAGTTTCTTATAGTTTATTTTACTGCTTCACTGAGCCACAGAGGTCCTGCATGTTAGCATATGTATTGTTGAAAGCAAACACCATTCTTCTGGGGTTGGTTAGACTCAATTCTTTAATAAGCTGTATTCTCATTCATTCTGTAAATGACTCTACCATTTTCAAATCTACGTTTTATTATTAACATATAGTTCTGTGTTTAAAAATCTGCTTGAGTCTCCCACTCAGACACCTTTATGGAGTGGGTAACAAGAGGTGTGGTTTTGGTGCTAGACTAGGTAGAGCAGATGCCCTCCCACTAATGCTCTAAAAAAAGTGGATCTGTAGCATCCTGCAATGCATTCCTCTCAAGGGTGATGGAAGTTCATTGATCAGTTTTCTCCAAACTCAGTTATTTTACCATCTTTGTCATTTATATATTTTCTTTCTTCAAATGCTCACATTAAAAAATAAACAGCTCACTAGGTAGGTTGGTGGTACACATGTTTCAGAACTAAGATATAAACCATGTTTAAAATATGAGTACATAACTAACATCAGAAGTAAAAGACAGGGTACGAAAAGTATGTATACACCAGGTGGATGAAACATTGATTTGGACAGATACCAGATATGCACCATCAAATGTGCAAATAACTGATATGTTAGACTTCCTTAAAGAAATGAAGTGCAGCCAGTGGCCAGAGGGGAATGTAAGAATTTTTTGGGCCATGGCAGGGAAAGCATGTAGAAAATATTTTTTCAGACATAAACCCATCTCTGTAGTGGTCCAGTGGTCATTTGTCTTCATTTTGATGATATACAGGCATCTCTGACTCAGTGTGACTGAGATAAACTGAGATAAACACATGATCATAACTCCCTTTCCTCTTTCATAGGCCCTTAAATCACCATCAAGACTCATAATCCAGCTGCCAATGTGCATCCTCTTCTCTCCACCAGTTCCCTTCGATGTTCAAGTTGAGGTTTTTCCCATCCTTTCCTGTCATTCATGGCACCTAGCTCTCTAGTCTCACTGACTCCAGCCTTGTACCTCTGTCCTCCCAGCACTGCACCAATGGTGATATTTCTTAATTGCATTCATATTCCTATACTGCTAATAACTTCCCCTGGAACTCCCTGACCTTCAAGGTAAAATGCAAAGTATCTAGGTTAGAATATTGTACTCTTCATGATCTAATCTGAATGTACCCTTTCCACCTCAATTCTGACTTCTCTATCACTGGATCCCTTTCTAGAGGACTCTCCTTTCCTTCCTATGCATGAAGCTGGCCATCTCCTTGTCATATCAGAGATTTAGTTATGATCTCCTCTAGTTAATATTCTCTCCTAAGAGTTCAATGCACTCACATACATCTTAGTGACTAACAGCTTATCATGAGATAACTCTACTTATTCTGATCTCTTTCTGCTTGCCCTCACCCCCAGACAACAACTCCTTGAGGACAGGGCTGTATGTTGCTGATAACTTGATTTCTGGGTCTTTCAGAGAGGGACATTTGCTGAGTAGACAAATGCAAGAATGCTGGTAGCTGTAGGGTGAGAATAAAAAGGGTGAGGATGAGAACTAGGAGAAATGCAAGCACAGGTTATTATACTGTACAGGAATGCCTCTGGATGAAAAACTCTTCATCAATAAAGGAGTGAGTCTGAAAAAGAAGATCAAGGGTCCTTGGGCAAGACAGACACAAATGGTCTCCACATCCAAAAATGGGAAAACAAAAGCAACAAACAACTGTACCATAAACACCTCCCATAAAGTACTTCCCAATTAAATGCAATTTTGGGTTTATTTGAAGATGTGCCTGAATCAAGTAGACCTCAAGGTTCTATCTGGTATGAAACTACTGATACTTAGGTATGTGAACAGTTTTTCTCCTCCCGTTACATCATGCACATGTGTAAATAAGCACATACACACACTCACAAATAAATACACTGGCACTCTCTCATACATATAAACACCACACACATTCACACACAAACAACATTCTCAAAATAATTAAATAATATAACTATTGAAAACAAAGGCTAAAGCAGAAGGCATTTAGGATTCTAAAGAAATACCTTCCCAGCCCTTTACAATTCCTCAAATCGGAGACCTGGGTACTAGATGATATGATTATTTAGCGGCTAAAGGTGTCTGTGTATGTGCTCTGCTTTCTATGTGATCTCCTCTAATCTCACAGTAACCTTGTGTCTTGGTTATATCATCTGCTTTTCAAATTATATGTTACAGGTTGGGGTAACATGCGATACCCTAAACTACAGATGTTACTACTGCAAATGCCAATGACCTCCTAAAACATATATTCTAAAGGAACTAGATGTTAGAGTCACTTAACCATGTGGCATTACTGTGATATAACGAACACTGTATCTGCTTGCATAGAAAGCCAGGTAGAATCATGTAAGCACAACGGCCTCCCTTTGAGATGGGTCTCAGGCCTTTCCTAAGGCCCTGTGCTCAGCTTTATGCACCAGAACATGAGCAATGATTAATGAGTTGGCAAGAACTCTAGAAGGTTAGAGGAACTATCCATATTTAGTTTAATGATGAGATGGTTGACAGCTGACCTGAAAAAGACGTTCAGGAATGGGAGTGAGCATTCACCAAGGATGGTGACCAGCTGCTCTCTGTCTTCCGTGGGCAAAGGGAGACATGAGAGGAAATGAGCTTAAACTGTATCATAAGGTAATAATTTGAGTTATAAAGAACTTCCTGAGGCTGGAATGGGTTACCATGGAAAGGCATGGAATCTCCTTTCCTCAAGGTCTTTAAAAATAAGTTCTGTCCAACTTTGTTAAAGTTTGGGTATTCCTCTCAACTCAGAGTTAAGGACCTAATCCAGAAGTTTATCTCATCTATGGATATCTATCTGAATTCTAAACAGTGTGTTCTTCTTCAACTCCCGCCCCCCCCACTCCCCAACACCCCAGCCCATGTGCTTCCTCTGTTTTTCACTTTTTATTTACAAGACTAAATATATGTTCTTTTGGTGTATAGCTCTGTGAAGGTTGACACATGCAAACAGTCACCACAGCTAAGGGAGAACAGTTCTGTTCTGACTTTACACTCTTTTTCTCTAACATTATTATTTCCTTTTTCTCTAGACACACGTGTTAATATTTAAAATCTGTAAGAGCTCAGCACCAAATTGCCCTCTTCAACCCTATTCATTCAGTAGGTGATATAACGGGTTAAATATTTATATGGAAAGAGAGAGAGAGGAGTATGAGAGAGGGACTGAGAGGCTTTCATACTCTCACTTTCTTTAGACTTGGAGTAGTAAGGATTTGATTTAGAATGATGTAGGTGAGTCTGCTTCCCTTGTGCTCAATAAACTGGCCTCAGTGTCTGAGAAGAAATGGGGTTGGGAAATAAAAAAAAGAAAATTTGGAGAGCCATCCTCCAAATAGAATGAATTTTAAGTAGAATTTTTGAGACAGTAGGGCAAAGATATGCATGGACATTCGGTTAGTGTGTGCACTGAGAGATCATAGGTGTTTCATTGCTCACATACTTTCTGAGCCATCTCATCTTTATCCAGGGAGTTGGAGAGAACCCTTACCTTACATTAAAGATGGAAACTGACTTTTTGAGATGGATGGAGTCAAGTGTTGTAGAAGGTAAGGTCTTTGGGTTTCTGGCATCAGGAGCTCATTGAATTCCAAACTTGGAGTTTAACAATGAGATGTAGGGTGGAAAGAGTATAGCAAGGCTCTGAAAATAGCAGAAACACCCTCTTTGGTCAAAGATTGGGGTTCAGAGAGATGGAGTAAAAGTGTAAAGTGGCCTGGAGTTGTTGCCTCTGGCCTTCCCATACTAAATCCTGGAAGACTGCACCAGATACCCTTTTAGAAAAAAACACATAAAAACCAAAAACATTACAGAAACCTGAGTATATTCAAAGGAAAGCAGGTTTTTAGGCCTTGATTATAGAATGCAGCCACAGAGAACATGGGCCTCCTCAAAATATCCATCACAAGCATGTTGCCAGAGAGCTGGCTCTGAGGAGGTTAGGAGAGCAAAGAGTCTCAGTTCCCAGTCCATCTTGGCATTGTTGGCAGGCTTATCTGATGCTGACAGTTTCCAAGTCTCCTGAGAATCACAATAAGGCCCAGAGTGCTGGAAGTGGACAAGTATATCTTCCCATGGTGGGAGACATTGGTTGTCAGAGCATATACCACTGTGACAGAGGCTGGCCCAAAATCCAGAAGGAGGAGAGTTATACAATGGCAGAGGCCAGAGACACATGGGTGCCAATGAGCTAAGAACCCTTCCCCAGGCTGAGGTGTATGTATCCAAGATGTGTGCCCTCACACAGCAAGGGGTAAGAGGCAGAGAAAGAAGGCTGTGGTTATGTGGGAAGTGATATGTGCTGGGGCTTAGCATAGTCCTGATCTGTAAGGTTGCACACCCAAAGGAGTTCACACCCACTAGTCAAGGCTAATTTAGACAAGGTTAATTTCACACCTAATGAATACATGTGATCCATTTCTGAAAGCTGGTCCTTGTCTTGATTTTTATAATAGCATCCTGCTGCTCAGATCACAACCACTGTAATTTAAATGATTTTTCGTTCTCTCTTCTTCTTTTGATTTTTTTTTTAAAGAAAGATAAGTGCTGACTTTATTAGAAGAACATCTGTGATATCTCTTCTTCTCATCCCTGTCTGGATAATTTCTTGCTCATTCTATTATTCTCACATTATATCTGCCAACCTTTCCTTTACTTCATATCCAATCATGCCTATTTTGCCAAATTCAGAAGAAAAAAATTCCACACATACACATACATATATGAAATACATATCTATGCAAAGTGCATGTTATATGTATTCTTTAATAAACTTAGATTTTAGGAAATAAATGTCTTTCTTTGGAAAACTCTTTTTTCTCTGAGTGTTGTGGCGCAAAATCACAAGTTACCCTTCACACCATCAAGACCTTTGCTCCTCCACACCCTTGTCTTTGCAGAGGTTAGGGGCAGTGTGTGACTAGCACTCTTCCACTCCCATGAATGCCCCCAACAGGACTGTGGGAGGGTCCTGGCAGGGTGCTGTCCGCATGGTGAAGATGGTCAGGTCCTCAACCCTCAGCCGCCTGCCTGGCCTGAACTCCACACTCACACTGGGATTTCCCTAGTTAGACGCCTTGGTTTACTTTGGCTCTGGCTCATCGTTCTTGAATTATGCTTCCTTGCATTGCACAGGGTGAATTTCTGCACAGAAGATGCTAAAAAACCCTCCCCCACCAATGGAATTCTGTCTCTTTGCAGCTGCTGGGAAAAAGACTCTGGTTTCAGAAGGTGGGCTGTGGATGTGGGAGTTCCCAGATCAGGTTTTATATTCCTCCAGGGCTTGGCTGTAGAGTGAAAAGGATCCTCCTGCTTGGGGCGAGGCCCTGTTTCCTAGGACACCCGACTGGCCCAGATGAATAGGGAATATGAGAAGGGAGAGAGAAGGGGGATTAGTCTGTGTGGAGTAAATGTTGATCTTTCTTCACCTGCTTTTAACAAGTCTTCGCCTTGCTGAAATATGTTTTTATTAAATTTTAATCAAAAGCACAAAAACAGATTGTTTATCATAGGAAAGACTGACCTTATTGTAAGCATTCCTTGCCCAGCCAGTCTTAGGGATGTTAGCAGTCTGACACCAGATACCTGGGCTTCATTCAGGAGCACAGAACTGCAGGAGGAACCCAGGGGCATGGACATAATGGATCGATGAGGACTGATTAATTTTGTTATTATTTGAACCATGTATTCCCTTCCACACAGGATTTACTAAAGAAGCCCGGCTGCTGATTGTTGCATCTATGCAACATTCAATGAGGGAGCATTCAGATGATTGAATTTTTAAAGTTTCCATTCATATGGTTGGTCTTCTCTGAATGGTCTTATCGAGTCAGCCTGAATTCCTTGAGTTGGATAAAATTAAATAATGTGCCTGATGTGCTTCTGGCCACTGATGACCTCATGATATGAATTCTTGGTTTATTTTTAGGGAAAGCCAAGGATAACATACAATGTGTGTTGATAAAGTTTACTTTCTAATTAAATATTTAAAGAAACATCCTAAGTCTGTGTGCTGGGACTATTATTTCAGTTTAATAGTTTCTTCTCCAAGTTCACACTTTCTACTCAAATAACTAGATGACTCAAGTCAATGAACATCCTAGCTTAAGAGTGGTTAGAAAATAAATAAGATAAGACTTATTATCATCTTCTGAGAGACAATGCTATCTTATAATATTTTATGTAACATTTTTATATTTATATCTATCATACAATAATTTTGTAATAAAATAATTACCAAATACTTTTATTTAATTTGCTCAACAGAGGGAAAAAGAATAATAAACTATAATCAGATTTTTTTGACCTTGACAACTTCCCTCTACCCTGAACTACTGCCGACAGACTTCCAAAGTCAGCTTTCTACTGGGTCCTCACTGGGCTCAAGTGTGCTTCCTTTCTCAGAGTGTAGGACAAATACAATAAAAGGAAAGTTTCCATGAGCAAGGAGCAGGGAAAAGTGAGAAAGAAAACAATAAACACTTTTAAATGTAGTTAATACTTGCCACCCCCAGGCTGATTTTCACAGCTGGTTTTGAGCAGAATGAGTCTAGAAGAGACCGCTGGCCTTCCAGCCTCTTTCATGCTACCTCCCATCAAGTTTTTGGAGAAAGTTTCCTTCTGACTTTTAATTATTTTATGCCTGTTATGAGGTAAGAAATTACCAAAATTTATTAGATTCTCCTTTACAATTCCAGGTGCATGTTTTTGTATTAAGAACAAAATAATGTAATGTTTTCTTCAAATTCAGACAAGTGTCTACAAAGATGAGAGGAACAGGAGGAGAGCTTTCCCTGAATATTTTCTGTGATAACAAGGTCAAGCCTTTGTAGGACACATGACCCACCGAATTGACACTCTTTCTCTTCAATGATGTTCTATTTTAAAACTGTGGTCCTAAAATTGGGGTGGTTAGCCATACATCAGCTTCTCCTGGAATATATCAGAAATGAATTCAATCCCACCAAGACCTGTTGAATCTAAAACTGGTGACAGGTGAGGTCAGCAAGCTCTCTGGGCAACTCAGATCAATCCACCTTCAAAAGTGAGAGCCAGTATTATAGAGAAGTAAGTGGTATGGGCTGAAGTGTGAACCACAAATTCATAGAATGCAATCCTAACCTCAATACCTCAGAATGTGTCTATAATAGGGCCTTTAAAGAGGTATTCAAGTTAAAATGAGGCTATTGGGCTGGCCTGAATCCAATATGGATCCATATAAGAAGAGAATATTAGGACACAGATGCACAGAGGAGAGAACATGTGAGAACACAGAGAGAAGGTGGCCATCTGCAAGCTAAGGAGGGACACCTTGGGAGAAACAACCCTGTTGACACACACACCCTCACACCTCATATATGTACTAATACATAGACACATAGACACTGTTTACACACTAGCACATACCCATACACTCCTACCACACAAACACACACATGCATAAACACACACACACACACACATGCGCACGCACATTGCCCAGGGAGTGATGGAGCTCAGTCAGGACTCTTTCCATCCAGATCCCAGGCATCATGCACTGTATGGCTCATTTCTCACTCCTACAGCTTTTGATAGAAGTGCAAGCATAGCAAGCAACCCTTCGGTTGATACAAGAGGATTTTGAAAAGGATGATTTAAAAAGTTCCCTAGACTCCAGTGTGCACCTTTGGCCATGGAAACCTCCTGAGAAGCTGCTGGATTTGAGATATACCCACTGTTATGAGTCCTGGAACACTGACGGGTGTTCTGATAGGTATCCAAGGGCACGAGCAAATACAAATAAACAAACCACAAAACCACACCAACTGTATTTGGGATTATCTTTGCTCACTTGAAGATGCGGTTAAATGTACCTTGGAAATGACCAAGTTGAGCGTTTGGTAGTAGTAAAAACTCTTTGCTAAAGACTTCCTGTGGGTTAAAAATTTTTACATACATTGCCTGTAAACCTGACAATATTGCAAGACAAAAATTGATATCTATATTGTACTGATAAATTCTTTCTCAGGGAAATTAAGGAGCTTTCCTGAGACCATGCAGATGGAAAGGGTTAATTCTGGACTCCAACCTGTATCTGTCTGACTCTCCCATCAACCTGTGCTTCATTACCCCAGTGCAATCCCATGATCTCTCTGACCTCAGACATAGTATTCAACACATCTAAAAAGAGCTTCTGAAGGTTGCCCACAGAATCACACAACTTGGAAAATTCTGATTCAGAATGTTTCAAGAACTCATTTACTATTTAGCAAATAGAGACATATAAAGACCTAAAGTTTTAGCTTCTAGAGAGTTTATTTTTGGAACACGAAAGGCTAGGTATAATGCTGCTAACTTAACATGTTTCTTATTCATCAAATTGTAGCTAGAGAATTAGATAAATTCCATAATATGTGCTTAGGAATCCTCTAATCTGTAAAAAAAAAAAAAATTATAATGCTCTTATTTACGGTCTTAATAATTTTTTGATTTGTGCCAAGATCTTTATTGCTAAACTTATCCAAAAGTAACTTGGATAGTATAACTTGAGATCCATTGTTCACATGTTTGTAACTTTAATAGCCTAAAATAGTTGGTAAATTGTGCCAAAGGAAAATGCTTTTAAGATGAATGGCAGAAGGATAAAGTCAGACCATTTATATTCATGTTATCTTTTTCCTCCCAGACTCACTTCAAGATGTGTGAATTGGGCAAATGCCAAGATACTTTTAAATTCAGAGATCTTTAAACAAAAATAACCCATATTAGGGTTGGGTTTGGAGCAGAATTCTCAATCTAATCTTATGCCTGCTTTTATGATCTGTTAGAATGCTCACTTTATTTCCCTGATTCATGGTCATCAGCCTGTATTTATAAGACATTATTTTGCTTCCTTTTTAAAACCTGGCAAAGTAAAACAAATAAAAACAAACAAGTAAACAAAACACACCAAATGTATGTGGGGTTATCTTTGTTCACTGAAAATCACCTCCAGAAGTGGCCGCTTTCTACAATCACCTCAATTCAGGTCTGGGAAACCCAGAACTTGCAGGTGTAAGCAGATCTCCCTGCCTCAGCCTGGGTCCATCAGCACCTTTTCAGGTGCTCAGTGTGGCTGGCGGGACATGCTGACAATAGCTACTTGCTGCAGGACATGCACCATGGAAGGGCTGGTAGAGAGGGGTTTCAAGTTTGGACTAAGGCAAATCACTCATTCTTCCCTGGCAGTGATGAGAATCCAATAGGGAACTGAGAACAGGAGAAGCATGCCCTAGGGGGCCATATCAGTAGCCCACAGTTGCCAAATTAAAATCAGTAATAGCCTGAAGAAGAAGATACCCAAGTATTCTGAAAATAACTAAAACTAGTTTGTTCTCTCTGTTTTTATTTTTATTTTGATAGAATAAAAATAAAGTAACTACATCCTAAAGGAGAAAAAACAGACATAAAAGTCTTATTTTAGTCAAATTAAAAGACACAGTCATAGATTATTGCGGTGACTCAGTCTTTAGTCAGTGCTCCTTTGCACCACCTCACAATGCAAGAAAGTCTCATTACTATATCCTGGCAAAGTCACCTCCCTGTAATAAAAGCAGCTGTAATTCTAGATTAGAAAGACACAGGGTCATATTTCATTCCTATGGGAATTATTGTAATCTCATTCCTTTGAGATTTGAGCTTCTCTTTATGCAGCCACCAAAATGCATTCCTACGCAGGTGGCATGGTACTCACAAGCAGCCATAGCTTTGCCTCCATGGACTGACTCTATCCTTGAGCTTGTTATAGCAAGTGCTGCCCCCTGGCACTTTCCAGAGAAGAAGCCGGGTGGGGATGAGCAAGGACTCACAGTCCTTGAGAGGGAAGTTGCTGCCACTAAAATGAGGTACACAGGGAAGCACAGATGTAATGGGCCATCCAGAAAGTCCTTTGACCATTGAGTCTCATTTCAGAACAGAGAGTGATCTGGTGACCCATTCAATTCCACCTGTCACTGTAAAATTGACTTATGTGGGAAAAGGAGGAGGGAGATATGGAATTTTACTTTAAAATCAACCAGGTCATAATGTGAGCATTGTGTCAAGGGATATGTATATATTAAAATCTTCAAAGAATATTATCTTCCCTGGTAACCTATCCTAATGAGTCATAACTCAATGTCAGAGAGTCATTCCCCATATCTAACCTGAATTCTTCATGCTGTCATCTAAGCCCATTTCCTTTCGTTCTGCCTTTAGTAAAAAGTGAGAACACTAGCCGGCCTTCATCTCACAGGGGAGTTTTCATATGTTTTAAATATAGGTGCTGAATCACTCCAGTTGTTTCTTCTTCATGTCAAATAATGTTAACCTCTTTCATTCTTCCTCACCCACTGCCTTTTTGTCTTCTGAAATGACATGTGGTGGGCCAGAAAGATGCTCTGGGTGTTCCATATGTCAAGGTGACAAACCCCAGGGGATTTCCAATCAGTAATCACCAAATATTTCTTGCTCATCCACACAGTTCAAGCCATTGAGTTGCAATAAAATTTTTAAATAAAGGAACAATGAAAAGATTCATACCACAACCCAAGCTCCTAAAAGTTTCTGGGAAGAGGGTATGTCCCCAATAAGGGGCTGGGCTACTTCCCTGAGAGAACACCGACACACAGTGCCACATAGAGAGCCTCCACTCCAGCATCTCCTCTTCTGCACCTTCCCAGACAATGGAGCAGCTGCTGCCTGGAGCTTTGCCTGGAGCTGCAGTGAGAAAAAGAGAAGGTGAGGGGCTGCAGTGTGGTCACCGGGAGCACAGAAAGAGCTCCCAGCTCTGCCTTGTCCACTCAACAGGATGCTGACAGGACAGACAGAGGCCACAAAGGCATCAAGGATTATGCTCCGTACCAGCATGGGTAAAAAGCAGTGCTATTGTAGTGATCATCTGGGGGAAATTTCATGTTGGAGAGGACAAATTGAAATCCAAAATGAGTCAATCTATAGATCAGACAATAACTCAATGAGACATGAGTTGGGGAATCATATTATTGCTCTTGATGGTGTTTGTCATCTCTGGACACTGCACTTCTACAGTGGGAAAACAGTGGAATCCGTGTATGTTTCTAGACTTATCAACAAGTCAGAAAAGTTAATAAGCCCAAGGGCAGGATTATTTAGAGTTGTTCTAAGCATTTTTGCAGATAAAATACCTTCCATGGAGTGCACACCCTTTCCAGAAACTGGGAGGCATGGACTGAACCAGACATAACCCTGCATTTGTCATCAGCAGACAGCAGTGGGATCCCCACTCATTATAGGCTCAAGACATTGGAGCAACTCCAAGACACACTAACTAGGTAGGATTCCAGAATTAGGAGCTGGCAACTCCCAACACTCGCAGATTATCCTTGTCTGATCTGAACTTATCTGTGCCCTTAAAGCTTTAAAGATAAAATGATTTTAAAATAGTCTACTTGGCACTGCTCCTATAAAACTTCCCAAGTACCCATTAAAATATGTATAAAGATATATAAAACCTATCACTATTAAAAATGATTATTGACAATCTACTTGTCCTAGGTTGACTCTGTACCCCTTCCCCCGCCCCCAGAAAAAACCAAAAACATCTGAGGCAAAGCTCTATGTGAAAATGACTTTTAAAAAAGTGTCTTCAAGAGAAACTGAAATCTGTAGAGTATTATTTATCCTAAAAACCTAGCCCTGATCTTTTACCTCTCAAGTAATATTGCATCTATCTTGATATATACATGATATGGATATATAGAGCAAAATATGGACATGATAACTATTGGTACATATCAGTGAGTCTCAGTGTGTATGATGATGGTGGCTGCATGCTCCTCAAAGCAGAGGATGTCAGACATCCAAATGGGGCTTCTCAAACTGCAGAGCAACCTGCTCCCAGCCCTGTCTTGTCCCTATAGGTAGTATTGAGAAAGGTTCACCTGTGAGAGTCTTGTCAATGACAGTAGGATCCCATGGTGTGTTGGTAAGAGCTTGGGTTCTGGGGCTTTGCATCACCCTTATGAGCTGAGACATGCATCTGGCAAATTAGATAATGAAAGGAGACTCATTCCATTTGTTAAAATGGGGCAGTGATGAGGGTTGTATTCATTTTTAAGACTGCAGTAACAAAGTTGAATTATAGACATGTGCCCAATCTAGATTCTGAAAAAAAAATGACTTTCTTTAATGTATCTATGAAACATCTATAAAAATAAACCCATAGATGAGGTCTTAAAACCTTAATGAATTCCAAAGAGCAGGACTTCACAGTCCTCAATGCTGGGAAACTAGGACTCTTTTTAAACAAATTTGCAGCTAAAAGGAGAATTAAAAACAATACTTCCAAACATCTCCGAGGTCAACAGGAAATGTTTCAAGGTCTCAAAGCACATGCCTGGTGAATAACCAGGGGAAATGTCCAGACAAATGAAGAGATACTTTATAGAAAGAAAGGATGAGCAGGTGAGGTGTGGGCAGGTGGGGTAAAGCAACATGTTCCTGGTAGGTGTGTCCTAGAGTGTGAACCTTCCTGCCATATCCAGAGACTAAGTCATGTGTGAACAGGGGAAATTGTCCAACATTCCTGGCCACAGTGTTATTGCAAAATAAAGAGATGCAGTTGGATTTATTTGAGATTCTTTCCTGGCTCAAATCTCTCCAGCCTTGCTTCAGAACCTGCCTGGGTCAAAGAGGTCAAACCCGCAGGAGTGACGCCTTCTACCTTTTAATAGCAGTGTCCTTCCAATGAAATAGGGAGCACCTACTAGCTATTTAACTTTCCCATTGCCTTAGGTGCTGTCCATCTTCAAGGGAAGATTTGGCTCCAGAAAGAGAACAATATGTTCAGATGTAGGCTCCTGTCTGGCCATAAGAGAACTAATGAATGCTGAACAGTTTAGGGTACTGGGGGAGGGTGGGAGAGAGGTTCTGGAAGGAGTTTGCTTTTGCACTTGGATGAAGGGGCTTTTGCTGCCTGAGCTGAGTTAGTGCATCTCAAGCACCTATGAACTTGGAATGTAGATTGCATTACAGAATGAAAATAAAGAAAATGATACCTGTGTCGGATAAATTAAGCATTTCTATCAAAATGTCGACCAAAGTTTAAAACACCATGAAGTAGGTTCCCTGTTGACATATTCAAAGAAAAAACAATATCCATTTCCCCTATTTTATTAAATTTTTAACTGATTAAATTGCGGATACGGATCATTTTACAGCTTATCAAAGGTCCTGTGAAATAGCAAATGAAACTACGTGTGTTTTTCTGTCGGTAACTGAGGTTGAAATGGCCAGAGCAAGTGAAAAGATAATTTCTTGTGCATAAGATTCAGTGTCTGCACCAAACTGTTACAATGTTTGTTGCTTTAGTAAACGTGTCCTGTTTGCTTGCAAACTCCTCTAGAAACTTCACAGGGAAGTATCCTTTCTGACACAAAGAGGAAAAACAGCCCTGGGTTTGTTTCTGTCTCCCTAGAATTAAAGTCGGGGGGATGGGGAGAAAGCAATGAAGGAAGGGGGAAAATGACAAAAAAAGATAAGCTGGCACTTCCTACTTGAAACATAGCGGTGACCTAGTTTGTATTTACAATGTGCTAAGTATTAACACATGAGAAATCTACTAAAGCAAAGTATTTATTAGAAGAAATATAAATAAAACAGCAACAAATTGTGCACTCAAAATTAACTACAAGCAATTTAGCTTCGCTGAGCTGTACAAAAAAACTAACATGAAAGAAACACAATCATTGTGTTAAACAAATGTCGATAGTATAAAGGGAGGCTAAAAGTTCACAGAGAGAGAAGAAATATCTCTCTGATGTTGATGAAAAAACGCGTGGATGGTCCTGACTGGAGCTGCGATATGATCTGCACAATGTGTTCACCATATACTTTCCACATGAGGGGAGAACGCTGCATATTTTCAGAGTTAGCTTTAGAGGAAATAAAGCAGAAACGAGGAACTGGAAGTCGGTGTCAGCCTGATATTTAGGGTGACAAAGCGGACGATGACCTTAACCAGAATAGCTTGGGAGTAGTTTTGATTGTCCGGCGAATTGCTTTTCGTTTGGTATTCCCTTTACATTTTATCATCAATTAGGAAGCAAACATGAATGATTTAATTTCAAGGGGGGGGTATATGTATTGAGATAAAAAGATTTTAAATATTTCAATCCTTAAAGAGCTTATTTGTAAAATGAACATTGTAAGGGAGTCTTAAACTACACTTCTATACTGCATTTTTAAAACCATCCTATTTGTATTCATCACCAGGGGGCTGTCATAACAGTGCCACAAACTGGGAAGCCTGAACCACAGAAGCTCATTTTGGTCTACCCAGACTTTTACATTACTGCCACTCAAGTTTTAATTTTAAAACAGAGTCAATTGTAACAAAAATGAAGGTCACTTTACCATTTGTAACAATTAGTGCTGCCGCTGAACTATTGCTGCAAAAAGTAATTACACCTCTAAAACAAATTATAGTTATGCAGTCAAATCCAGGAATGCTTTAAGAACCAGTTCTTAGCCTGCAGGTCCAGCCACAAGGTTGGGAATGTTTACAGTCCCCTGAGAAAGGACAGCAGCCTGCGTGGGTGAGTGCACCAGGGCAAGGCACGTGTTACACACAGGCACACACATTCACATACATGCGGGGCGGGCCCATGTATATTTCCATCCACACATGCTCCTACACACCCATACATGCTGACACACTGATACACTCACACACAGTGCAACATGTACACATACAGTCACACATAGCCAGTGACACACTCACACACAGTGATGCACTCATGCACACTGACACACACATGCACACTTGCATGTACACAGACACATAGGCACACTTAGGCACACTGAGAAACACACTGTTGCTCACAATATCACACGCATATGACACCCACACACTCACATGCGTGCTAATACACAATCACATTCCCTCACACACTCACATATATGACAGTCACACAGAGTGAAATGTCACACACACAGAAACTCTAGCTCACATGCTAGCATGCAGACAGACACCATTTCACTCACATGCACAACACACACTGTCACACTCACACACAGAGTGAAGCACTCATGCTAGTGGGGAGAGGCAGGAAACAGTCTGCAGGGGGTGGTTTTATGGTTGGGCCTGCAAGCAATCCCATGACTTGACTTGGTTATCTTACAAATGTGGCTAGCACAGGTGTGTCCCTGGGTGGTTGCTAATGGATGTGGCAACAGAACAGGCCTGAGACTGAGCCTCTGAGTTGCCCCAAAGCCCCTGGTCCCTGGGAATGTGGACCACACAGAGATCACAGATTTTTCACTTATTGCCAACACTGTGACTTTACCCACAACATAGTTAATATACCTGAGCTTCTAAAATAAATTGTGAACTCTCAAATAATGGCCAGGTTTTACCGTCCTAAAATCAGGATGCTGTATTTTATTTTGATATTTTTTCCTGGAAGAAAGTTAGCCCTAAGAATGGAAAGATGATAATTCAGATGGGAAAAAAAACACCCCAAAACTCTTAACCTTAAAAAGACAGGCACATTGAAGTGATTGCAGTTTAGATGATAACTTCCTCAAATATAGGTCTTTTTCTTTGCAGCTAGCATGGTGTCACCACCACGTAGTAGATCCTGAATGAACCTGTAGTCTCAGTGGCAACTATGTCAACCGGGGTACTGACTGAACTTGGGTGTCAGGTACACACAAGTACAATACATGCTATTTGTTCCATGAAAGCCAAGAATGCAAATTTGGTCTTATCCCTAGTAAACCTCTTCTGCATCTAGCCTTGTTCAAATAAACTTAGAAAACATTTTGTGTAACTCCTGAAATGTCTATCAGCAAGTAAAACATGCCTTATGCCTGGCCTGGACCATTGTTTTACATCATCCAAAAATTGTACCTCAGAAATTTTCTTCAAAATTTCCTGATATAAAGAAAAAATAGTGAAAGTAAGGTATTTCTAAATGCTGACATTGCACTTTTACTAGAGTTGGCTGGAGTGCTGGGGTCTCCAGAGTTGGACTTGAACTCTGGACAGTGATTGAGAACAGAAATTTAGATTGCACCCAAGGTGAGGGGATCTTTATGGACAGCAGGACCACATGGGTTTCTGCATCCCATCCACCGAGCATCCTTCACTTCCCATCAGCCCTGCAGGATCACAGATCTGTGTATGTGAGGCTTTCTCCCAGTTACTCTGGTATCACCCCAATCACAAATCCAGAACACCAGAAAATTGGAATGGAGGACACCACACACTAAGAGAAAAGGTGTACCATTCACCGTGAAAAAGTATTTTAAAATGTGGCTAAGATCACCAAAATAGGAAAAACGGTCTAAGGCTAAGTGTCAAAGGCATATAAATGGATAATAATCCTTCAAAAAGATGCACAACATCAAAAGGGAACCAAAATATGCAACTTAAAATAACAACAATATAAATGCTATTGTCCTTCATATTGAGAAAAATCGAAAAAGTCATCATGTCTAGAGGATATGATCACCATTGTACAGGCACAGCTGAAAACCTGATAGGAATGTGCAGAATTTGGCAGTAACATCAAAATTTAATATGAGCATGCCCTTTGGTCCAGAAGTCACCCTCCCTGGAATCTATCATATATAAATCCCAACACATGAACAAAGGTGTAATTACAATAATGGCCATGGTTGCATCATTTATAATAACAAAAACCAGTAAAAAATAACTTGATCAAAAGAGGAATTAAATAAGTTAGAATCCATTTTCACTTTAGATCCCAGCTGTATGACAATTAGAAGAAATTAACATGTATACTGGCCAGGAAAGGGAACTAATAATACAATTACATCTTTAAAAAAATCAAACTGAAGGAGAATAGTATGGTATATATGAATGTTTATATCTGCACGGGTGCTGACTTAGAGTACAACATGTACTCATTTCTGGTGACAGGAATTATGTCTCCTTGCCTTTAAAAGAAACACAACAACAACACAAAAGGCCTGTCTGTTTGAGGACTCTGCCCTTTAGCAATTCTGAAAATGCCTTCCTGACATTTTCCCTGTAACTATCAAATGCTTAAAAATAAGTGTGTATAAAAACCTTTGGGGACAAGAACACACATTCCAACTTATTACAACATCGTTGTTATTTTTACCTACACCCCCTGCTACCACATTCCAAGAGCAATTTTATTAACCCTTTGGGTCTCCAAATGATCTGCATGTTATATTTCGTGTTTTGTGATGGTAATTATCGATAGTAATGAATGCCGCAATTATGCATGAAATTCAATTTTTGGAACCTTGTGCCTCATGTTAATTATTAATCCTCTCCTAGAATGCCTTTGAGACCCACTCCATGTTTTATTTAAATCTCCTCATAGACACATCTTCTGTGTGATAACTCTCCAATGTGTCTTGGTGAGTTATTTAACGGTACTTTTAACCAAAGGCTTTCTACACAACTACAAACACAACAACACTTTATTCAAATAGATTCTTCCCAAAGAAGAAAAGACACTTACACAGAATTTTGAGCATCTTGACATAGTTTCATGCCATCCTCAGGAATAAACATTGAGTTTCTCTATAATAATCACAAATGTAAAACAAGTTAAAACAACTCTATGTTAATTAAGGAGGTTTTCAGACTTACAAACATTTAATTATTGGCTCAGTACAAAATGAACCAAACTTTGTAATCTTTCCTCTTTTATTTCCATTATTCTAAATTAACTTAGGTTTTATGTATTTATGTCTCGATTTAACAAATCTAAGTGCATTCACTCTTTTTTTTTTCTCCCTCCAGTTATCAGACTATGGAAGGGTCTCTCAGCTTCTCTCTGCAGCTGTGCCCTTCACCTTCACTGCTGAGAGGGGAGCTGATCGTGTTGTTGAGTGAATACCAGTAAATGTAGGATCGCCATCAGAGAAACACACAGCTCTACCAAAAGGAAAATGGATTTCTGGGACCGGCCTTTTAACTGTAGAGATTATCCTTCATTCCTGACTTCTTTCCAATTATAATATATTTTTTAATGATTCTTCTTTCCAGGTGAGCTGATGAAAGATAAGATATCCCTGGGGAATGTGTCTCATGCTGTAGGGAAGCTTGGGGAAGTGGGAATCCAGGCCAACATTGGGTTTGCAACCCAACTTGATCACTTTGCAGCTGTGTGAAATCCAACTGCAATTTAATCTCAGTTTCATTTAACCCTGTGTTTTTTTTTGTTTGTTTGTTTGTTCATATTTAGACGTGTTGCAATGCCTGCAATGCAGACTGAGAAACAGGATGATGTTGAAAAGATATCTGATGGAGCTGGGCACATAGTAGTTGCTCAAATATTAATATCATTGTGGGGTTCCATTCCAGAGAGAATGTATTTTCATCTTAAAACCAAGTTCGGAAAGATCATTCTTCTCATTCCGCTGCCTGCTGTCCTGGAGAACTGATCTGTGCACCACGGAGAGCAGAGTATGGGGGGCAAGTTTTGCAGACAGAAAGATAAAGCTAGTTTGAAGGTGTCCTGCTGGATAATGGCTGCTGCAACACAGGACATTCTCCAAGCCTCTTTTCTCATCTGAAAGGGAGGGCACAGTTCTTCCTGGGGTTTCTGTCAAGACCAACAACCAAAGCAGCAATGGAACTAGCACATAATATCTGCCAGGCTCCTTGCAAGGTGTCTTATGTCCACACTCTTCAGTGTAAAACTGCATCCTGCTTCACGATTTTATTTGTGAAAGACAGACAATTGAGTCTTGGATGTATGATAACCTTGGTCTCCAGATCTAAGGAGGAGACAGTAGGAGGGCCTGGAGAAGAATTCTGCTAGAACACCACACAAGCATGGTGTCTTGTGCCCTTGGACAGGAGAGAGGTAGAAAAAGCCGGGAACGCGCCGGGCTTGCAGTGCGGCCTTCATGTACTTCATGGTAAAGCAGGGCTGTCCATGGTTCCTGAGTTTTACACCCTTTAACTTCACCCTTTAAAGAAAGATAAACTGTGGTCTCTCATCCAAATTCAAATTTCTAAAAGGATGACATTACCAGCACAAGTTGGGTCAATACCCACCCCTAAAAGAAACCTCTGGGAGCAGAGAATTCTCCAGATGACTACCCCAAGTGGCATACCTTAACAGGATCCAGCCTCACAAAGGTGGAGTCAGCTAAGCTCAGCCACCTTTCTTTGTCACATCTACAAGAGGCTGCTTAAATCTGGCACTCACAAAGACTATAAAAACAGTCTTTGAAACAATTGAATTTACACTAAGGGAAGAAAAATTATACACCATTTGCTGATAAGATAAAGTGTGATTAAATATAGCAAATTAGTGTTGGTGTTAACTTTCTATTGGTTCACCCTCAGCCTGATGTAGGCAAGGATGCCCTTGAATGAAGCTGCAGACCCTCCTCCCATCCTGCTGGGCTGCACACCTTTGGCCCTTCTTCTGCAGGTTTTTGTCTCAGTGATAGAATATTCTGGGTTTCCTGCAACAGTTTCAAAGAGAAAATAAATTAAAAAGTGTCTACATCAACTGAAGTTTTAATATCTTTGCTCAGGTTACAGCTTTTCTCTGTAAATGTTTGTTAAAATTATCTTTACCAGGAGTAAGATTTATCTCTATACTAGAGGCCCGGTGCATAAAAATTTGTGCACTCAGGGTGGGGGTCCCTCAACTGGCCTGGGCCCTCTCACAGTCTGGGACCCCTTGGGGGATGACCACCTCTTGGATTAGGCCTGCTCCCTGGGAGATTGGGCCTAAGCTGGCAGTGAGACATCCCTCTGGCAGCCCAGGAGCCCTCAGGGGATGTCCACTTGCCAGCGGGGAGCAGGCCTAAGCTGCAGTCAGACATCCTTAGCACTGTTGAAGAGGCGAGAGAGGCTCCCACCACCACCGCTGTACTGGCAGCCATCAGCCTGGCTTGTGGTTGAGCAGAGCTCTCCCTGTGGGAACACACTGACCACCAGGGGGCAGCTCCTACATTGAGCATCTGCCCCCTGGTGGTCAGTGTGTGTCATAGTGACCAGTCATTCCCAGTCGATCTGCTGTTAGGGTCAATTTGCATATTACCCTTTTATTATATAAGAGTTCCTGGCAGCCTGGGTGAGGGACTGATGGCTGTTTGATGGCTGTTTGCAGGCTGGCCACAGCCCCTTCAGGGTGGGGGTCCCCACTGGGGTGCCTGGCCAGCCTGGGTGAGGGGCTGAGGGCTGTTTTCAGGCTGTTCACACCCCCTTTAACATGGAGGGAGGGTCCTGCTGGGGTCCTGCTGGGGTGCCTGTCCAGTCTGGGTGAGTGGGCTGATGGCAGTTTTCAGGCTGGCCAAGCCCCTCAGTGGGGACCTTCACCCCATGAAGGTGTGGCCAGCCTAGGTGAGTGGTTGATGGCTGCTTGCAGTCTGGCCACAGCCCCTTCAGGGTGGGGATCCCTGCTGGGGTGCCTAGCCAGCCTGGGTGAGAGGCTGATGGCTGTTTGCAGGCTGGCCACAGCCCCTTCAGGGTTGGGGATCCTGCTGGGGTGCCTGGTCAGTCTGGGTGAGGGGCTGATGGCTGTTTGAAGGCTGGCCACAACACCCAGCCACTCAAGCTCCCAGTGGAGGCTGGCTGGAAGCAGATATCTGGGATTTATTTGTCTTCTATAATTGAAACTTTGTTGCCATGATTGGAGGCCACAGCTGGCTCAAGGCAGGTGGGAAGCATGGCTTCCTCCATCTCCCAGGCAACCAAGCCTCCTGCTTGCTCCAGCTCCATGGCTGCCAGCCGCCATCTTGGTTGGGTTAATTTGCATATAGTCACTCTGATTGGCTGGCGGGCGTGGCTTAGGGCATTGTGAAGGTATGGTCAATTAGCATCTTTGTCTTTTATTAGAGTTGATTATCTGCACTTTTCCTCATTCTATAAAGAGATTTTGCCTGGCTGGTGTGCTCAGTAGTTGAGTGTCAACTTATGAATCAATGACTCTCTCTCATCATTAATGTTTCTATCTCTCTATCCCTCTCCCTTACTCTCTGAAATCAATTTTAAAAAAATCAAATGAGTGTTTCTTTCATCAGCACCTAGCAACAGCATTTGTGTAATAAATGATGGCAATTATGGTCAAGTGTACAAAGTGTAACATCCTGTTTCTATTAACATATATTTAGGGTCTTCATTGTTACAGACTCCCAAGCTCATCAGGAAAAGAGAGGCAACATGACCCTTGGAGCCTTGCAAATTATGGAGAAACCACTTCTGGTAGAGCCAACTGCCAAGCAAATTTATTTGAGATTATGGTCATTGAAAGATCTCAGTTCTACTAACTTTGAAATTGCCTGACTTTTGAACTAGGTATATTGGATAACAATGTTAATTTATGTGACTATTAACTATCAAGAGTGGATGATGGGCTCAAGAGTTCTTAATGGCTAATTAGAAGATGATTCTGAGCAATGCTCTCTAGTCTCTCAAATAGCCCTGACAAATTACTATGCAGATGATTGGCACAGAAACAGGAGCTGAGAGAGGTGAAGTCACTGCAAGTCATGAGCAGTGGAGACAGAACCCAGTGGAAGACAGGGAATAGGTATATCTTCCCCTGGAAGAATTGGGTGGTCTCTCAACTACCTTACAGGAGCCAATGTCCACCTCTTTGTTTACTACCAGGATAAAGAAATCTGTATCTGCCTAACTATCTTATAAAAATGGGAGTTGAAGAAATAATGTCTGCAACTCTTTACCATATAAGGAAATGCAGAAATATCTTCAATCACTATACTATATTGAAAAAGGGATCAAAAAATCAAATTTGTATAATTACCAGGAACAGTTAAACTTCCATAGACATTGTCCTGTTTAGTATTTTTATGAAACCATTGTTTCCACAATACATTTGACCTAGTATTAGAAACAAACAAAATTTCAGTATGATAAATGAAATATCAAAAGCCAGCAGTGTCAGTCTGATGTGGAACAAGTCAAAGTCACTTTTTATTTACTTAGTCTAACTACACATTTGTGGCAAGACTTTTAAGATAATTTAGGATTTCTTTGGAGGAAGAGTGTAGCCATTCCTTAAAAATCGCAACCCTGATTCAATTGTGTTAGTTCCCTAGTGTCTAATTTGTACAGCTGAACATTCAATAAATAAAACATACAAAAATATTTTGTAGAAAATGTGCCCTTCACTATATTGATTTCTATCAAAGCTATCAAAAATTTTGCAGGCTTGACCTTTTCTTCTTTAAAGACAAAATATTCTCCCAAAGTGACAACATTAAAATGTTATCATGTAGAAAACCCTTTTGGTAAGGTATGTGTCATCTGGACATAATGGATGATAGTATCCACATCAGAAAGCATTACACATGCAGCCTGCTGTCCTAGGCAGTGATCAATGAGCAATGAGCAGATGGCCTGGAAATATGTGTTTTATGTCCCCAAAGCAGCGTCTTGAGGCCCCATTCCCACTATGACCATGCAGCCCCAATTCTTAGGAATCAAGTGTTCCTTGCTGTAGCATGCGTCTCAAGGTTTTACCCATTTTTACTACAGTTTTTTTCAGGACCTTTCCTTCTCAGTGGGATCATTGATTTCCAGACTTAGTCACCAATATGGCAACCTTAAAATGTTAAGCAGAAAGGCAGAGTAAGGTTGGAAACACTGGAATTCCTATGGTTAGTGATTGCCAATTAAGTCATTAGAGAAGTTACTATAATCTTTATTTTATTGTGGATTATTTGAACATTAAACATATGCAGAATATTTATAGGGTCAAGACTGAGAGGGGTCAAGATAGGAAAAAAGTTGGAGCCCAACTTTTAAGCCATGGGTAAAAGTACAGCAATCAAGATACATATTTTAATAAATTTTTAAAAATAAAAATTATTGCAAAATATTCATGTGTTGAGCTTCACAGCTCTCAGAAAGCCTCCTTGTTATGGCCCAACCATAACCCTGTAAATCAGAACAATAGTCCTCGTGTCAGACACTGGGAAGGCAGCTTAGAGTTCAACGTGCACACGCACCCACCCAGTCTGTGTGCACAGCACAGGCAACTCGTCCCTGATGTCCTCAAGTTCAGGTATTTCCTGGGTGGAAGTAACTATGAATGTAATTTTCTGAACTAATAATAATAATTCAAAAGAAACACAAAAAACGGAGGTGAATCTGTGAATCTTACTATGTCTATGGAATACTTCTCCTGAGAGGCAAACTTGCACTTTCTGAATGAGAAGCACTATCATGTTCTCCACAGAACAAGAAAGGAAGTGACTGGACACACGTCAAAGATGGTCATCCTGAGAAATTAGCACTCGTGGGTCATGTCACAGAAGCACTCAGAATGTGAGCCACGAGGAAAGGTGACCTCAGGTTCTAACACGTGGAGGGAGCTCTGATTTATGAACTACCAGTGGGACCCAGATGAACTGTTTGTAGGAAAAGTCTAATGCACTTGTTGAGTAAAAAGAACAGATCTCTTAGAAATGGTCACAATGAACTCTGTATGTGAAAAAAAAAAAGTGTATAATTGCATGAAAATTCCCTAAAACTCACGGTGAAGACACACTCTAAAGGACTCTTCTAAAGATAAAAGGAGAGACAAACCACATTGTGGTTGAGAAATAGAACAGACCACACTTGCAAAACAGAACAAATGAACTGTGCACATTTGTGGCACAGATCACAAGAATGACATAGTGCAACGACATAGCTCTGATGCGAGATTCCAATTTTGATGCATCTGCGCGAAGTCTCATTCAGCTAAAATACTGTATCTGATAAATATCAAACTTGCTCTGCTGACAATTTTATCTTCCAGAAAGTAGAGAAAGAATCAAAGACAACTGTTACTCAGGAATTAATGGTGAGCAACAGGAACTGACTGTTGGCTAAAGTAAAATAGACAGTAATCTTTGGGAAAAGACTCTGTGTCATCATGGAGTTCACTATGACTGGAGAGGAGATACTCCCTGGCAGAATGAGAGGAGATCAGACCAAGCATAATTCTGAAGTTCTCAGAGAAAGATGAACAGATTTTCAAAAGTGTGATTCTAATATATGATGTGGCTACTTTTAAGAGAAAGAGGAGAATAGGAGAGGGAAGAGGACAGTGAGCATACATAATAGACTCTGAAAAATATATATTTCATAAGGACATGTGTAAAAGATTAAAAGAAGGTTTTGTGGTGTAAATAACAATAAAACAATTAAGATTACACACTAAAATTTTTGAGAGAAAAGCTAACCCTTAGAATGACCTGCAATTTCCAGAGTGAATAAAAACAAAAATCAGATTCTCAGACAATGTTTTCAATTGTGAAAAGAAGAGCAAAGAAGATTTAGACACACTGCTAGAAAAAGATGTCCTGAAAACATAATTTTCCCAAAACTTTTTCATCATAGTGACCTGCAAGGAATATTACCTTTCAAATATATATCTGAAAGACTTAACTTCCTGCAATTCAATAATTTAGAGAAAAAGATAATTCAATAAAATTGGGCAAAAGATTACAGTGGACACTTTATATAAGAAGACATAAAATGATCATTGATCCATGGAAAAGTGCTCAACCTCACATTCATCATCAGGGCAATGGAAATTCACATCACTACACCCACCAGATGCCTAAATTAAAAAGATGATAACAGCAATGGCTGCGAAGAATGTGAAGCAACTGGAACTCTTGTATATTTTTGGTGGAATTGGGAAAAATCTACAACCAATCTGTAAAATGTTTGCCTGTCTCTTATAAAATTAAACATCCAGTTATCCTATGGCTTGGAAATTCTAATCTTAAGCATTTACTCATAAGAAAGTAAAACAGCCCTAACTGGTTTGGCCCCGTGGATAGAGTGTCGGCCTGCAGACTGAAAAGTCCCAGGTTCGATTCCGGCAAAGGGCATGTACCTTGGTTGCGGGCACATCCCCAGTAGGGGGTGTACAGAAGGCAGCTGTTCGATGTTTCTCTCTCATCGATGTTTCTAACTCTCTATCCCTCTTCCTTCCTCTCTGTAAAAAATCAATAAAATATATTTTTAAAAAAGAAAGAAAAACATGTTCACATCATATATGTATAAGAATGTTCATAGCAGCTTTAATAATAATAGCAAAAACACACACTTGAAATAGGCAAGGTTTTTATCAACAGGAAAATGGATTAACATTAGGATATGTAACCCATGAAATGTTATTGAGCAATGAAAAGGGATAAGCTTCAGATAGGGAAATATCAAAAACATTAGGTTGAGTGAAAGAAACTTTACACAAAATAATACATAGTGTGTAATTCCATTTATATAAAATTACAAAATTCCAAATCAGGTAAATCTAAATCTGGTTAATAGTAAACAAACAAACGAAACTACAATAAAAACACAAGAGCAGAAACTGCTCTGGAGGTTATAGGGATAGGGTTTTAGCTAGTAAGGGCCTGAGGGAGTTTCTGATACTGTGTAATGTTGTGTATCTTTATAGGGGTTTGGCAACACAGGTGCATATGTTTGCCAAAACTCGGTAAGTAAATACCTAGGATTTGTATATTTCATTGCATGTGAATTTACAGCTGAACAAAAACCTATAAACACATATTAAAATCTAACTACTGAATTCTGCAACTTACTGTGAAACGCATCAGGAGAAAAGAAAGACTGATGAACAATAGGTGGATAGATATGCAAAACAAGTATAAAGTGTTATTAGCAGAATATAGGTGGTGGACATATTGGCATTAAATTTTTTTTCAACTTTGTAAAGTATCCTATATAATATAAGCCTAATATGCAAATTGTCCCCTCCATTGGGAGTTCGACCAGGAGTTCGACCAAGAGGCAGGGCTGGCCCACCAACTGTAGGAAGCCCCTCCCCCACCGCCAGTCAGACCCCATCCATGCATGAATTCATGCACCAGGCCTCTAGTAATAAAATATTTGAAAATTTTTATACAAAGGAATAAAACTCAGTGCAGAATAGCAATTTATAAAAGTAGCCCTAGGTGTTCTTTATTAATACAAAGCTTTTTTGCCTAGGTATATAATAGTAAAATAAACTGAAAATTTCCAGATGGAGTCACTGATCAAGATTAAGGACCAGTGCACTTTCAAGTAAAGTCAGAGTATAGAAGTTTTACCAAAGTTGTGCACTGTTTAACCTGCCATTTATCTTGCAAAGATAGCTTGTGAATCACTATTGCCTTAATACATACTTATTTGTTAATTCTTGTCAGTCTGTAAATTTTAATTAGAGTTTTTTGTGCCACAAATGCCATTTTATTTTATTTTTTCTTTAATGGAATTAGTTTTTATGCAGCCCCTCATTTGTTGATTCAGCAATTATATACTAAGCATCTACTATGTGTCAAGCAGCATACAAAGCACTGAGAACTGAGTGGAGAATAGGAAACATATAGCCCTGCCTTCTAGTAAAGTATAGTTCCAGGGGAGTGAGACCAAATACAAGAGCCAGGATGGCTGAAGTCTGGTGCATCTATTCTGTTGAAAGCACTGGTGGTATGCACAGTGGTGGAGCAGAGGCCTGGCACTACATTATCCTGGATTTGAAATCTGGTGACTGCTCTAAGTCTCTATTACTGGTTGTTGAAAATGGAGATAGTGGAGTTGAGAAATCTGAAGTTTAGTGCAGATTAAAAGAAATGATGTAGGTGAACACTTAAATATGTACATGTAGCAAATTAACCCTATAGGTCCTTATAATGGCTGTGGATTCGAGTTTGTTTAAAACATAAAGGAAAGCATACTGTCAAGGATAAGGAGCAGTCACTGACAGCCAGCAGCAAAAAACTGGATTGCAGGTGTGTCCACACCTCCCACCACACCCCTTTCTGGGAGGGTTCTTGCCTTTCCCCATTTACATGGAAGATGCCAAGCTGGCAGCAGAGGAAGTTGTATCTGGAGACTTCAACTTTGAAATACCCTGGAAATAAAACAATAAAGATGTTAACTTGGTACTTTGAAATTGAAATTCACAGAAATGACAATGTCTATTAAAATAGCTACCAAGAAATGGTTTAATGAAAATGGTTAGTAAAGAACTGATGATTAAGATGAAATACTGAGGTTTATCTCAATGAGTGCAATCCATCTTCTATGAGGGCCAATTGCAGCCTGAATATGAGCCCGTTAGGTGGGGATAGTGGCTACTTCACTCACAGCTCTAACCCTTAGCACCTCCCCAGCATCTACTGCCCCAGGTCTGACCACTTGGTGGGGACTGAGAAGGAAAGTCTGCATGCATCTCTGGGTTAACTCACTCTACATGAAAGGATTACTGTTTGGACTGTAGTGAATTGACTACATTAAAGCAAATGCTTATTTGTTTATTCTTTTTAAAAATATATTTGAGTGCTATGTCATATCTTCTTTAAAATGGAATACTTGCATTTGTTCTCTGCATAACACAACTAATTTAAAAAGTGTACACATAAGAAAAATGAGTTATTTTCTATTATCCTATAGAATAAAAGTCTAATATGCTGTATCCAATCTGGTTGGCCATTTAACCAATCAAAGCATAATATGCTAATGATATGCTAAGACCTCTCAACCACTAGCTATGACGTGCACTGATCACCAGGGGGCCAACACTCTGACCAGTAGGTTAGCTTGCTTATGGGGTCCAGCTGATCGGGACTGAGCAAGACGGGCCAGACATGCCCTGGAGCCCTCCTGTGGTCTCTCCCTGGCTGGCCAACCTCCCGCATCCCTTCCTGGCCCTGATCATGCACTGGTGGAGTCCCTTGGCCTGGCCTGCACCTTCTCACAATCCAGGACTCCTCAGGGGATGTTGGAGAGCCACTTTCAGCCTGAAGGCAGAATGACCAGTCACTATGATGCACACTGACTACCAGGGGACAGACACTCAATGCCGGAGCTGCCCCCTGGTGGTCAGTGAAATCCACAGGGGGAGCGCCACTCAGCCAGAAGCTGGGCTCATGGCTGGCGAGAACAGCAGTATTGGCGGGATCCTCTCTCACCTCTGTGGCAGCGCTAAGGATGTCTGACTGACGGCTTAGGCCGGCTTCTCATGGGGAGCAGGCCTAAGCCGTCAGTTGGACATCCCCCAAGGGCTCCTGAACTGTGAGAGGGCGCAGGCCAGGCTGAGGGACCCCTCTGAGTGTATGAATTTCATGCATCGGGCCTCAAGTGTCAAATGACTGAGGTACTTCATTTAATTGTGGCCATGCCCACTTAGATGTAAATATGCTCATAAATGAAGAAAATTTTAAAATTGTCATATCATTAAATTGACTTTTCAACAGACTTCCCCCAGGCTTAAAAATGGGGTTTGTCATCTTGTGGACCCACTTTTTTGTTTTGAGAATGTTCTTAGGATGGCACAGCAAGACACTGGGGCCCTGAGCTGATGCTCCTGTCCCAACAAGAGGAGTTTTAAAAAGTGGTTCTTAATGGGGTGTCTCTCCTTACTCCCCAACTCAGACATTTGGGAATGTCTGGAGACATGTGGTTGGACGAGCTGGGGAGGGAGAGAGGTTCTAGTAGAAGTTAGTGGGTAGAATCCCAAGATGCTGCTCATTATGGAACAGCTATCTATAACCAAGGCTTTGTGGCCCAAACATGAACAGTGCCAGGGTCATGAAACCCTGGTTTGAAATTCTGGCCAATCTAGCATTTGAGGGGGTGGCAGATGATTCCAGACAGAAACTCCGTTTGTGGGTTGTCTTCCCTGGTAGCAACAGAGGGCCATGAGTGTGGAACAAACGGTAATCTCCATTGCCCATCACATTTGTCTCTTGAGAATGTGTATTCACAAATTTAGTGGAAATTCCCATTTCCTTTGCTTTATGGTAGATAAGTGTCAACTCATTATTTTTAATGACTAAAATAACTTTGTAACTGTAACAACAAAGAAAATGCAATCTGAGCTATATATATATATTCCATATAGAGTGTCTGATTTTGAAGCTGACTTAATGCTTTTGCTCATGGACAGCTGTGCACACATGCTTTCATTGTCTTGACCTTTGGCGCTGACCCCAGCTTTCTCTTTGTTGCTCCTCTGAGTTGTCTTCCTTTTGAACGAACTCAAAAAATTATTTTTCACTCTGGAGTATTGTTGAAAACCTTTGCTTGCTGAAATTCTATTTCCCCACATTTATTTGTATTGTGAATATTTTCAGTTCATTTGTGCACATTTTTCAGAACCAGCTCTATTTTTAATATTACCTTCTGGGCAAAATTGGAAAGTAATTCCTTTTGAAGAGTAGCCTCTACTAGCATGTAAAATTGCAGAATACATTATGTGTCTGTATACTTATATACACGCATACATTATACGTATGTGGTACACACATATGCAGGCACACTCATATCTGTAAATCCTTAACTTACACAGTTAAATACATGTTTGCCTCCTGCGTAAAAGATGCATCATTAGAAGAAGTAACTCAACAGTCTAGCTGGAGTTCAAAGTATTTTAGGAAATGCTTTCAGGGATCTCAAATTAGTGGCAAGAGTTTCTGATGAAACACTCCAGAGCCTCTGGGATCAGCTTCCAGGAGAAAGATGAACAAAAAACCTCTGTCAGGGTGAGAAACATAATTTATGTTTTATCAGGAAAGCCAACAGAAAAGTGATGGAGTCTGTCCTCTGTGTGTGCTTTGAGCTCCTTTGTTGCCTACAGATGCTGCGTGAGAGTTTGCTCAGATGCGCTCCCCTTACCCAGGGGCAAATGTCTCGTCCCCTGTGACAGAAGCTGTGCCAGGGAGAGGGACAGGTTGGTTGCTCTCCCTTCAGTTCAGCTCCACACTTTAAAAGATTCCTTAGAAGCATCACATTTGAGAGTTGGGAGAGTTCACAGATGCTGGTTTCCTGGGTTTATAAATGAGAAGTTTGATGGGCAGAGTTATAAAGCTACTTGCTCAAGGACCCACTTTTAGGTAGTGACAGAACTAAGTTTTAAAACCAGAATGGCTGGGTTTTAATCCAGTGTTCTTTTCACCAGAATTGCCTTGAAAGAAGAGATATTTTTCTCCAGTAATTTCAGATTTCAGATGCAATTGCCTCTCCTTTCACTTCCTAATCTTCAAAAAACAGCATAATCCTCACCACACACAAGAAAAACTTTCTCACTCTTCTCATGAATGTGGGGTGTCTTCTCTAAATACCTGTAATAGCATTTAACTAGTTGATCACACACACTGATATTATGTGTTATCTCCCCCAAATATCATTGTGAAAACAGACCATTATTTAAGTTTTTTTAAAAAATCTTCACAATTTCTAGATGCATCAACAATAAAATATAAATAAATACAGCCATCAACATGAATATATAAATGCATGAATATATAGCCCTTTTACTAAAATCTTAATTAATATCATCCTGATTTTTTTTTGCTATTCTTTAACTTAAAGCTGGAATTTACTATCATAAGTTAGTTGAACCTTATTGAAAAATTCTGGTGATGGTTAATAAATCTGTATAGCTCTCTCTAATTCATCTAGCAATATTTTAATTTCTACAGACTCTTCTTCAGAATAGTCCCATCTCTCTTAACATATCTCCTTTCATGGTAAACTCTATTTTTTTGTTGTTGATATTTTGTTTTATTCTGTATATACAATAAACTTCCCTTTGCAAAAGAAAGCTAATATTATAGAAATTTAATACTAGCAAGGCAACTAGCAATACTTTACATTCAAAATTTTAGATACATAATTTTTATGAGGTTGCTTTGTATATTTTGAGACACCAGCTCCTAGTTTTAAATTGATTCTTAAATTTAATTTACCACTAAACTAACTTCATGCATTAATAGGTGCTCAATGGAACATTGTGCAGAGTTGAATCTCATCACAGTGCACTGACTCAGTTATAAGAAACTTACATAAAATTGAGGCCTAAATGGCAAAAGTTGGAATAAAGTTTAGTCAAATAAGTATTTTAGAACGAAGCACAGAGGCTATTAATATCATGGCATTATATACTAATAAATAGAGTAAGCAGTATTGCTATAGAAAAAAATTAGAAAAACAGTCAGCAATGTAATAAAATAATAACTGTGTATTCCAGCTAACACAAAGAGTTTAAAAAAGGGAAGGAACCTCTAGAACAATTTTTACAAAATTTAAGATGTGTTATTAATAAAATTAATATTAAGATGTGTTGTAATAAAATTAGTATTACTATTGGTTCCTTGACTCTAAAACATCATTAGCTCATTCCTGTAGTTGAATACCAGTGTTTCAGGGCAAATAACAACCACTACTCTATGAAATATATACATTGATAAGGCACAGCTTGAACTCAGAACCATTAAAGTATATGAAACAAACCAACAAACGAAAGGTTGCATATGCCATGTGTTAAGGACACTGGAAATCAGACACAACCATGCTCTGCTGAATACTCCCTACACACCTGGATATTGGGATGTATGCACAAGCACACAGACTATGACTAGAGAACATGCATGACAAGAGACAAAGGCACATTAAAAAGAGAAATAAAGCTACCACTATTTTTATGAGAACAAGATAAACCCTGCTTTATAAAATACATCTCACTTAATTCTCTAGGAAACAGACACAGAAGTGCCCAAGACTACAGGATTAATGAAAGGTGAGTGGGTCTTGAACCTGGCTCCTGATTCTAGGCACCCACTCTACATGGAGCTGTTAACTGAGAAACTGTAACATTATTTTGCCTTTTTTGCAGATTAATCCAAAGACATAATCAATTTGGAAAATGCATACTATCACTATATTTGTTACCGAACCTTTGTAAGTGTGGTCACCGGAGTTTATTTATCTATCCATTGTTGGTTTTATTCAATGTGTGAGTCTTTCATTTCCAGTAAGTGACATGCCACAAATATCCCTGTACATACTGGGATGGGAGTTCCTCAGCTGGAAACTGTCCATATGGACAATGTGGATTGCTAGAAAGTCATCCTTGTAAGAGGGGATGAGACACCCTCTTGAGGGGAATTTTCATGCCTTGGCTCATGGCTCATCTGCTCCAGGGGTGCCGTGGAGGGCACCATCTCAAGGTGCAGTGATAAACATGTCACTACCATAGTGTGGGATGACCTCCCACCATTTAGAAGTTTAGCCATAAACAAACATCCTGTAGAAACAATATATATATATATATATATATATATATATATATATATATATATATATATATATATATGGTCAGGATCTGTGATTTCATTGCTGGATAATTGAGGGCAGAAGACATAAAATAATCTTGAAAGTCTGAGTGATCCTGTTGAAAAATTTACTTGGATTAAACAAATAGAATAACATAAAAACTCCTTCTATATTTTATATTTTATATGCAATCTAATTTCTTGAGATAAAGAAAAGTCTACTTATTGGGACAATGATTTTGTGTGTGTAAAAGTATATTCTGTGATAAGCAATGTTTGTAATAGCTTAGTCAATAGTCTGTTGAAAGTTAAAAGATTAATGGTATTTTTTAGCAAGATTTGGCTTGAACTTAGAAATGCAACTCTGTCAAATAACCAATTAATATGATTATTTGACAAAGTTTGAAAGGAATCATATACAATTTTATTATGATATTGTCCTCCAACACAAGAGAGGGAAATGTGTATTCTAATGAGAAAAGAAGAGCTTTGGCATGAAAACTAATTGAAAAGAAAGAAAAGCTTTCAAGACCAAAAATGTTTAGTCTAGATACTAATGTTTAGGCTCTGCAGTGCCCAAGAAAATGTGACTTCTCCAAGTCAATAAATCTTGATAATGGCCCTCCCACCAGTCAACAGATCACATAACTTGAGGATTTTTTTCAATTTATGGGAACAATTGTCCTTTCAAATCTGCACATGATGGCATGGCAAGGATGTAAATGCATGGTGGAGAGGATAGTCCACTGTGGTGTGGGCGTGTATGGGTTCTTTCCCCTCCTCCCATTGCCCATGGATCAGAGGGAGAAGGTTCCCTGTGGATGGCCAGTTACAAGGACAGTACAGCGGCTTCTTTTGCTAAGCCACTGAGTGCACAGTCACATCTCCTTCCTTCCATTTCCTTCTTCCCCTGACCCTGGTATATGATGAGCTTTATTGGGACCGAGGGAAGGAAAATCAATTTTTATAGGGCAATGAAAGTCAGATGTCATAAGCTCCTCCCTAGACTGTCATTTGCATGTTCTACAATAAACACTTCTAGGAAAGACATATTATAAATAGCCTTGAGTAATAGACTGATCCCAAACATTTCCTTTTCTGAAACATTTTTTTAATCCTCACCCAAGGATATTTTTATTGACTTTAGAGCGAGATGAAGGGAGAGAGAGAGAGACATTGATGTGAGAGAGATACATAAGTCACTTGCCTACCATATGTACCCTGACCTGGGGTCAAACCCACAACCTAGGTATTTGCCTTGACGGGAATCAAACCCACAAACTTTTGGTGCAGCAGACGACACTACAACCAACTGACAACCAGACCAGGGCTGAAACAGATTTTTAATACATAGTTTTCACACTGCAATTAGGGTCTGCTTTTCAACAAAATAAATAAGAATTGCCTCTAATCTTTAAGCAGTCTTATCTTTTCTACCACACTGAGATAGCATTTAAATGTGGAATTTACACCAAAAGGCAGATGTACAAGGAAAGTATAAGGAAATTCTAAGTCACGAGTGAATTAATGATTCAACATATATTTATCAAGTGCAAGCTGTGAGCCATATATCAGGCTGCTGCCCATAGCTGATTCTCTCCAGAGGCACCTACTGGCAATGTTGATGCAACACTATGAACCAGTGATATAGACCCTCCCTGGGGAAACCCAACCAGGCACATTGGAAGCATGAACTCTGGAGACAAACATCCTGACATCAACCCTAGGCTCTGCCACCTGCTAGCTATGTGCCTCTGGCCAGGTAATTTACTCTCATTTCTTCAGTTTCCCCATCTATATATCGGGAGTCATAATAGAGCATTTGTGGGGCTTCATTGGGAGGAAAGCACATGCACGTAGGGCTTCCCAGCACCATATTGGCATTATGAAACTCATAGACATTTATGAACATCCTCATATGGAAGAAAGGAAGGTCCTGTTTTCTGAAGAACCTGAAGTCAGATCTGTGCCCTCAAAGGTGAGCAGGAGCCACCCTGTGTAAGGAGTGTGAGGGACAAGAAGAGGGTGTACAGCCATGCTCGCATCACCCATAGATGCAACTCTGCCCCTACCCACACAACTTGAGAGCTAGGCCCAGCAAGTGAGGCTGAGAGATAGGTAGGAGCCCCATGGGGATCTTACCTGCTCCCTTCACACAGACTCTCCCACCATGGCCAATAGGTCCACAAGCTGACAGACAAGACAGACGACCCCCATCCTCTTGTGACATTGATACTTTTGAGTTGTTTAAGGTGGTGGTTTTACTTCTAGGGTTTGTTAAAATGATAATACATGGTAACAGTAAATGATCATCATGAGCCAAACAATTTAAAATTGGTAGTTAACTAGCTACTAAAGCATCTCTATACAATATTCATGCTGCATATTTTATAAAGGGTGAAAACATGCCTGTGCTTATGGAAACTGTGAGTCTCTTGGAAAAATATGAGTGTCCCAAAGGAGCTTGCGGTGGAGATAGGGATGTGATTTTAAGCAGAGGTGCCTGACATGGCAGGATCCGTATTTTAGATGGATTGCTCTGGCTGCTGTGTGGGCAAATTTGAAGGGACAGGACTTCAGTTAGGAGGTCAGCTGGGAGGCTTGTGCAGCAGCCCTGCTAAAGGGGCAGGATGCCTGCAGATCATCACAGCGGCCTCTGGGAGGAGTGGAAATATGTGGGAAATGTTCAGAAGTGACATGTGATATCTTCAACCTCACCCTGTCACCCTCCTACCTAAAATCTTGAATATCCCCTTGTTGTCTAGAGAATGGAATTGACACTCCTGGGAATGGCAAACTCCTACTCAGATGCCATCTCCGCTAGGAAGATTTTTCCAGGGCTCCCAACAAAGACTCACTCCAGCCATCCTCCCCTAGCCCCCAGTCCCAGTCTCTGATAAGGGTTCCCTCTGATCTTTTTTCTGTATCTGAGATGGTATATTTGTGACTTACTTTGTTATTTTTCTGTCTTACCAACTCTGTTGCCCACGCAGAGGCTTTAGCTGTTCATTGAAGATTTTGGTCCATCCATCGTTCTCTTTCTCCCAGTTTAGTTTGTGTGATTATCATTGCAGTTTGGTCATTTCTACTCTTCAGGACATTTTCAGACCAGCTTACTAACCCCGTGTTCTCTATTCTCAAGCCTCAGCCTCTTTGGGTCACAAGTTACAGAAACAACCTAAAATTAGTTTAAGGAAAATCAGTGGTGTCATAGGTACATTTATATCCTCAAATAATTAAGAAATCCATTGTTACCATGGGCATAAGTGGCAACATTATGTTGGAGTCCCAACAGTATCACCTGGTTTAGGCCCTTCTCCTGTCCTACCCACAGCTCAGCTCTCTGTGCCACTGCCCATCTCTCAGACAGCATCTCTACACATGGCTTTGCTGAGGCTCAGGCCTGGCCAGCTGCAGGCGGACTGCACTGTGTCCCATCTCAGAAGGACACATTATCAGTGGGAGAGGAAATTATAATAATGAAGACAGTGAGCTCCAAAGTCCTATAATAATACATTTAGTAAAAATTGGGGCATAGAATCCTTTCCAACACTGTCTACAAATGGATGAAGTAGGCAGTCAACACTTTGTGGACTATATTAAATTTATTTTATTTTTCTTTTTAAATTTTATGTACACAATATAACACAATTTCACCTTAAAAATCCAGTGTGTATTTCACTGATCATACCAGTGAATCTTGGTCATAATTCTTGCTCTTTGTTATTGGTTAATGCTTTTGATCCAATCGCATGGAAATATTCTAGACTGGAATATTAGAAGGGAACTTTGTTTCTTTTGTTTTGTTTTATTTTGTTCTATTTGCTTTGAGTTCTGGTTTTGCCTGTCTGAAGAGAGACTCCTGGGTTGCACCACAAACAAGTATTTCTTTTTTAATGCTAAGGATTTTAAGACACTCCAGAAAAAGTTACCCTTTTCATCAAATAACACACTTTTCCCTGAAGAAAGAAAAATAAAGTGGTGTCCTGAAACAATTTTGTTCTGTGTAGTTATTCTTTCTGCCCCTATGGGGACAAAGCGTTTCTCAACAGGGAATCACTGTCATGTGGTCCTTCAACGCCCCCTGGCCTGTGCCTGATCCTATGACGCTGTACATCTGGATGAGCCTGCTTGTACTGGAGACTGGCATTTGATTGATGAGGATCCAAACTGGGGGGTGTGTGTGGGGGGAGCAATGGTCCAGCAGGAAGGTTGGCAATGCAGCCACTGGTCGGCTGTGATTCTGAGCACAGCACAGGGACCACGCACTGGCAAGCTCACAACATAATGCTAAAAGGTATGACCTGTCTGGCCTCAGGTTTTGAAAAATGCCAGAAATCTGTGTACAAGCAGTGCACTTCTCCCGCCATCACAGGGTTCAGAAGATTAACAGGTTCCAGTGGCAGAGAGAGAAGCCCAGAAGTGGTACTCAGATTGTTGGCCGGGCAAGGGGTCCTCTGGAGAGTGCCGGTCCAACTGTGCCACTCCGCTGCAGAGAGGGGTGAGGTCAGGCTTTCAATCACCATCTGCCCCTTTGAAGGGAATTGCAGTTTTGTGGAAGGTGTTGTTATTGAACTGAAAACAACAACAACTAGAGATTACTTTTAAGGTGTTTGCTTAATTGGAAGTACTATATTCTATGCACTTCTGATGGTTTATGCTAAAGCGCTGTGTAGAGCACCCAAAAACGGCTCCCTTTTTGGCATAGACTTCAGGGCAAGCATTGATTCCTCAGCAGAGTATCTTTGTTTCGTAATGTCCAACCAGGAGTAACATAATAAATATTGTCACAGCTTTGTAAGTGCTTAGTAAGCTGAAAGAATGCAATCTGCAAATCTATTTTAGAAGAATGAGAACCATTTTTCTACATAAATTAATAAGCTTAGCCACAATGAAGCCAACACACCACCAGCAAAATCATTTCTTTCATTCTGTTGACTGAGGGGACACCTCCTTGGTTTGTACAGAACTGGAGACTCTCAGCATACGAGGACGTCCTAGTGCTCTCTTGTCCACTAAGGGATGAAGCCACCAAAGATGTGTGGCTTCTCCAGCCAGAGGCCCCTGGTCCCTGAAAACTGCCTGTAGGGCCCCACAAAGCTGCCCCTTAGTTGATGAGTTTTAAAAAGTCTACTTAGTGAATGTTTTGCTCTCATTTTTACTGCAGAGATTCCCTCTCTAACTACAAAGACTCTCATGCCTTAAATCCATATTTCAGTACTCACCATTCAACTTCCCAAGTAAAGAGAAACAGAAAAGATGACAGGGATTACTGCCGTGTGCCTCTTTACAATAGGGATACATTCTGAGAAATGTCTCCTTAGGTGATTTTGTGGTTGTGAGCACATCACAGATTGCACTCACATAAACCTACTGGTATAGTGCATTACAGTTACCAGGTAGGCTGTGTGGGATGCCATCCCCATATAGGCTGTACATCTTTGACCCAAGAGTTTGTTATGCAGCTCATGACTGACTGTATGTACTCTTTATGTCCATCATTTGCTGTACTGTTGATGTTCAGTGTTCTTTGGGAAATTTTTCTTGGTCAGTGCAGCCAAAAGAAAATGTTCACAGTTTTGTCACTTGTGGCAAAAACTCATATACATCTTTATCATAATACTCAATGCTTCACAATGAAATTGTATGTGTACCTATGTCTGTCTCCCTGAGAACTTGTCAGCTGCCAGCGGGCCAGGACTGTGTTTTGTTTTGCTATATATGAAATTTTTCCTCATACAATTTCTAAAATATTATGTGGTCAGTTTGTATTTGTGGAATTTTGGGCCATTAATTTTCTCATTCCACCAAATTAAGCAGATGCCTAATAATAACAATGTGTTCACACATTGCGTCTGAACAACTGCATACTATTTTGTTCCTGAAGAGTACTAATTTACAAATGCTTTGGACATAAATGTCTTCTCAGGATTTCTGGATGGAAAACACAAAGTTCCAGACACATCTTTTCTTGACAGCGTGCCTGGTTTGTCATCAGTGTTCCATGGTATTTTTGGTTGGGAGAAAACAATTTTGAATTTAAGGCATTTAAACCTATTTAACCCTTTTCTTGGTGTTAGCAAGAAAGAAGTCACCACCTACAGTTAATATAAAAATATTGTGTGTTATTAAAGTCGTTGCGTTAGCTGCTGCCTTAAGCATTGACCTTCCAATGAAAAGTGTCCATTGCTCAGGGTCAGACGTCCTAGCCCACCACCCTGTGCATGCCTGCAAGAGTTCCCAAGCTCAGCACGCCTGAGACAGAATGCCTGGACCTCACTGGGCACACACTTTTATTTTTATTAAATTATGATGTAAATTAACTTCCAAAGTGGTTGTTATTTTAAGCCTCCCTTTCTCCTCCTCCTCCTTTTTCTCTTCTCCACCCCTTAATTCTTATTCTTTATTTCTCCTTTTTATTTTTATTTTTTTAACCCTGTTAAAGCCATCTTTTACATACTATCTTGTAAAGCAGATTTGTTTCATATTTTTAGGCACAACCACCAAACACAACTACATTGGATTAAGATTTACTCTGACAATGATGGTGCGGAATGACTGGGATTTGCTCTTTCATTTAATGCTTGTCACTCACCTGTATGATGAATAATATTATTTTTACAACAATCCCCCCTTTATTTCTGATTTTACTTTCCCCAGTTTTAGTTACCTGCAGTCAATTATGATCCAAAATATTAAATAGAAAATTCTAGAAATAAAAAAATCATAAGTTTTAAATCGTGTTCCATTCTGAGTAGAGTAATGTGATGAAATCTCACATTGTCAGCTTCATCCAGCCCAGGGCATGAGTCATCCCCTGTTTGCACACTGTATAAGCTTCCAGCCCATTAGTCAGTTTAATATTGATTAGGGTAATCAGATAACTATATTGGTATCACAGTGATTGTGTTCAAGTCACCATTACAGTAGCCTAATGCTATCTCACAATGCCTATGTCATTAACCTCACTTCATCACAAGAAGGTTGAGTATAGTATCATAAGATATGTGAAACAGAGAGCACATTCACATAAAATTTACTACAGTATACTGTTAAAATTTTTTATTTTATTATTGTTAATTTTTTACTGTGCCTAATTTATAAATTAAACTTTCATAGGTTTGGATGTATAAGGAAAAAACATAGTACATATAAGCTTTGCTACTATCCATGGTTTCAGGCATATACTAGGGGTCTAGGAATGCATCCCCAGAGGATAGGGGGCCTACTGTACCTACTTTTCAGAAGAAGATTGAGAATGAAGAGGATAAATAACATGCTCAAGGGCATACAGTAAAAAAGTGTCAGCACTTTGCACAGCACATTCCCCCTCTGTAATTTTAGAAACAGGTATTAAACATAGGAACTACTTTTTCCCACATTGTCTGTCAAGGTAATGTATGGTAAGACTTGCATGACTTGCTATAGGCACTGATGATGGGACAGTATGAGAGGGCAAAATTAGTGAAAAGTTAAGGGAGTTTCCTTCCTGAATTTTTGAATACTTATTAATACCAGAAGGCAAAGTTCATTGCTACCTAATATTTTATTAATATATTTGCTAGGACAAAAGCAAACATTCCACACCAATTGTGCCAATTGTGGGCCTTATCAATAAAATGGACAATTCTGGATTTCCTGTTTTGATGAAGCTTAGATAATATTTAGCTTTTCATTTTTGACCATGTGAGATGATCTTGCCCATTGTTGAGACCATGTGATTTTTGGAATAGAGAAAATTTTATCAGAAATTATGGGTTTAAGTCACAATTTAAATGGGTATATGTAATAACCTGTCACCAATGCATAAGAAATAGATATCTTGCCTTAATTTGAACAGCTTAAAGGCTAGTTCTGTCATCTGGTGGTCAGGCACTACTTTTCATTTGTTAGGAGATCTGTGTCTTTTATTACCCTGTCTAAGAATCTGTCCTGGTGCATACATGATGGTTTCTACAATAAGAAATATTTTAATTTAATAACGTGAGTACAGATAAATAGGAAATGTTCAGTGAATGTTAACATTTTTCTAAATTTAGCTCCATTGGAAACATTTGTAAGTGTCCTATATTTCTCACAATTAATTCTTCTTGTTCAATAATTCATAGTATTTGTATGGACATGTGTGCATGTGTGTTTGAGGTGAAGACTGAGATATCCTTAATTAAGTCCAAAGTGTATAAAATCTAATTATATGTCTGTTGTATATAACTAATTTTTTCCTTGTTTTAAGCCTATGAACCTAGTGATTCATATTTTCTAAACTTTAAATTTGACACCTGGTGAAAGAAAACCATTTTACTTTAAGTGCTGCTTTTTAAAGATTTCTACTTAGATCTTTTTCACAGACTCATATTTGGACAAACTCTCCTTTTCTACCTCTTCTTATACCGAACTGTTCTCCCTTTGTAGATTGTTTTTAGTTTTTAAATCACCTTCACATGCATTCTTTCATTTTCTTTCTTACTCAGAGAATTCAAGCAGAAAAAAGTTCAAAGACTGATATAACAAACTCCATGTTTTTCCCACTAAGAATTAATGACAATGTGTCATATTTTTTGAAGTCTTGTGTGAGAAAAAAAAAGATGCATTAAAAGATAGAAGCCAGCAAGTAATAATTCCTCACTTTTCATGGCAAGAAATGTGAAGAGGGGTGGGAAGAATCAAATAAAAGAAGAAAGAAAACAGATAGTAGATGAGAATGAATTTCTACAGTTCCTTTCCTCCTTCAGTCCTACTTTCGACATTATCATTTTTTCTATTGCTTTGAAACAAGGAACTAGCCACGCGGCCCATTGAAAGGTGTGGTGGTGGCTTTGGGCAGAACTGGGCCTTCCTCTCCTGGCTATTCCTGATGTCAAAGAGTAGAAAGACAATTCTAAAGATAATTAGTTGAAACACTATATGCATTTTCTTCTTGTCTTCTCTTTATTCTCCTTGAGAGTTTTGTGCCAGAGAGATCAGGTGGGCCTTGTTCCCTCGGATGCCTTCAGCCAAGCATCTGTAAAAGGACAGTCAAGTACATGATGAGAATTATGATTGAAAATCTGGAAGTGAGTGGAAACATTTTGTTACATGAATATCAGATGAAGAAGCAACATGTGACTGAGAGTTGTGATGTGCTTCTCTCTACAACATGGTGCTGGTTTTCCCCATAGAGCTTAAAGAGGAAAAGGAAGAAGGAGAAATGTGCATAGCTTACTTTGAAGACAGTGCCTCCTGCTGAAAATGTGTTGCAGACACAGTCATTCAAAAGGTAGGATATTTCTGAGGGCAAAAGAAAGTGAAAGATTTGAGAATTTGAGCCCAAATAATGTGCTCTTATCACCTCAGTGGTCTGACTTTTGATCAGCTTCATCTCTGAGACCATGATGGCCCAAAGAAAGAGAAGGAAGGAACTAATATGATGTCTTGAACCCCTCAAGCTCAGCTAAAAATAGTGGGCACAACTTGTTAGCCTCCCCTCACCAAGCCTCATCTACCAAGATCCATCTCCCAATTCTTAGAGTAGCCACACCTACATACAGTAAAGTGAAAAAACAATGGTGTCCACAGAGAACAAATAAAGGTCTAATTCCTCATAAAACTATCCTATCCAATGAGAACAGCAGAGGAAGGAGAAGCAAGGCTTTTGAGAGGGTTCTCTGTACCATGCTCTCATCTGAATGTGGTCAGCTGACTTTTTATCTCGCTGATTACTGATTTTGCGGTTCATTTACACACTTAAAATGTTAGATTTTTCTCCATTTCCTTAAAGTCCAATGAGTGATTGAAATCGGCCCTACTGTTTTAAACTTTCTGTGGGGAGCAAGGCCCAGCAGCCCATCTGCTGTGGAAATTTTTGAAAGACACAGAAGGTACATTATTCTTAGACAAAAGGATTTCTCTTGGTATTTGAAATTGTTCTCAGTCTTTCATCCTTTCTTTCCTTGGCCTCTGCCGTCCCCATGTTGTGACCATATGCCCAAAATACACCCAGTGCATGTTTTCCCTTTACTTTACGTGAGCGTCAATAAAATGCTTCAGCAACTCACTGAGTGCCTTTCTAATAAGATTCCATTCTGCTTTAAATAATAAAATAAAATTAGTATATGGATATTTCAATTATTTACCTATCAATATATAGATGGGAATAGATGAAGAGATTGCACTGCAGACATAGACATCTTTATGGTTTTAAGAGGAAATTTGGCCAACCCCAACCCAATCTATATTTGAGGGTTGATGTTTATGTCCATAATTCTCCATAATCATTATATTAACTATAACTCTTCTACAGGTTGTCTAAGAGTGTGTCTTTTGTTTTATTCGTCACCTGCATTGCCTACTTTTCTTTTCCATTTAAATTTGTTTCTAAACTTTAATAAGGCTATTTGAATGTTATGAGTATACATGTCTATTTGCAAATTCTTATAATAAATTCCCTATCATTAAACTATTTGAGAAAGTCATAGTATATGTGAAATAAAGTAAATTATGATTATGTATAATTTAAATGTTATGATAGACCAAATTTTATATATATTAGTAAACATAGCTAAAAATATCTTACCTTTTATTTTCAAGAACCTTTGGTGGTGTTCTTTATATTACTCTAATCATTGTAGAATACTCCATGTATAAATATAGCCCTTATTCTTTAAACAAATTGCCATTTGACTTACATAAAAAGTTTTCCCTGTTAGTGACGAGAATTTTAATACTGAAATTAAATTAGCCTATATTGAATTCCTATCCACTGTCAGGTACAAACGAAATGCCAGTGACTCAAAGACCAGGGGCAAGGTTCCTCCTCTTGTGCATGTTCTCCATTGAGTGTTTTCTCCCCTTCCTTTCCTTCTTTTCGCCTGTCCTTTCGATCAATCTCATTTTCTTCTGCCTGCTACTCGTTCCTCATGTCTAATTGTCCCAGGACACAATGGCGTCACTAAGTCTCACTGGGATTGTTCAGTTTAAGGAACATTTCATAGATCAGTGGCTAAACCAGACAAAAATAGCAGACAACAGAAACCATCAATGACTAAGACCAACTTATAATGGAGTTGAAAACATGCTTTATCAGGTTTACTTAGTGTGGATTTTCCACAGATATGATTCTTTACTTGCTTGTATGTATGTGGGCAGTTGTTATAGCCAAATATTTTGGAACATTTGATAACCTACTTCATAAAAATGAGGTTATTTCAATGTTTAGAGCTATCACTAGTCAGGATCCCATTAATTAATAAACAATAGTATCCTTTTACTAAACCAACACTTTTAGGGATTTGTTTTTATGTTTTTAATACCAATTCTGCATACACAATGAAACTGTGGCTATAAGATCTCAATCTCCAGCATTTCTCACCCCTCCACTCTGCAGCTGTAGACTCTGAATCCTGCTCAGTCACGATTTGGAGATGTCAAGTTGAAACACTTAATTTTGGAGATGTCTTCATTTCCTTCAGCCTGAAGTCCTGCACTGATTCTGCATCTATCCCACATTACAAGAATGCAAAGTAACTGGCAATTACCACAGAATCTGAGCAGTTTTATATGTTAACAGAAGAGGTAGTATGTCCAAAACCAAACCTTACTTTGTTCTTGAATGCCCTGTTTGATTTCTAACCCCTAGCACTGACTACTCATTGTCATCATTCTAGCTTAGTAGGCTTGGGGGTCTAACTCTTTCTACTGATTTTAGTTTCCTCCAGGATGTGATAACACCTGCACCAACAACAGCGATGACAACAGCACACTGTGTGGAGCCAGGAGTCCTGTGACCAACCACCTGGAACTCACAAACTCTTGGCAGACAGGAATCATCTCCATCCCCAGCTTGAAGGCCAATGGTAATGACTCAGTGTCTCTTCAACCCAGCCGTGGGCAAACTACTGCCCGCGGGCCGGATCCGGCCCTTTTGAAATGAATAAAACTAAAAAAAAAAAAAAAAAAAAAGACCGTACCCTTTTATGTAATGATGTTTACTTTGAATTTATATTAGTTCACACAAACACTCCATCCATGCTTTTGTTCCGGCCCTCCGGTCCAGTTTAAGAACCCATGTGGCCCTCGAGTCAAAAAGTTTGCCCACCCCTGCATTAGACACATACACCCTTTACCAAAGCTTAAGAATAGGGCTCAAAGACAGAAAGCATTGTTATTTGTTACAAGCTTGGCTAATACATTTTAAGTGGCTGATTCTCTGTGGTATTTCTAGGTTTGCTGGTGACAGTGTGACCTTCAGTGAGGACGGACCATCCATCATGCATTGAACTTTTCACTCTGTTTTATGCTTATTTCATCTTTGCAAGGAAACCTTTGTCCAAAGCCTTGTTTACGACTCATGAGGGAGTCTCAATCTGTGTATTGCTGTAGCTCATGTGAGGTCCAGTACTAGAGGAGAGAGTAGCAGTTCAGCATTTCCAAAATTAACTGCAAATGGTCACATAAAAATTTATCTGTCATTTTTCATCATCTTATTGTATAATGAAACTTGTTTTTATTATATTTTTAATATAAACCAATTTTTATAATGGCAATAGTGATTCTCTAATCTGAATTTGAGACATTTCTTTAGCATTATAGAGATTTTACATTAGTCCACATCAGTAAAATAAAATTTGACTTGAAAAATTTATTTGATGTAATATAAGGCATGGCTTGTAACTATTGATCATCAGTTCTTCTAAATTATTAGGCAGGATTTTACTACAGGATTTTGCTACCGGAATCTTTGAGTAAATTCTCATAGCATTATTGTGTCTTCTAGAAGCAAAAATTAAAAGTATCTAGTAACAGAAAAGTAAATAAATAGATCAAAATACTTACCAAATTCCAGATTAAAATAAATTTTTCAATCACTTATCCTGAAAAAAATGAATTCCCGATTTAGAAATGCACTTTTCTGGAAGTTTGACATTGGAATTGGGTGGTACCAGAAGGAAAAGTGGCATTTGGTTCACAAGTTGATATTATTAGTTGCACTTTAGAAGTAAAATAAAACTGCTATGGACTGCACTTATTCTTCAACTATGTGCCTGAAATGTAGATGGAATATGTGCCTAGAGGGACACATACAATCTTATTAAAGATGTTTATCACATGGAGGTAAGATGATGTATAAATTTTAATTTTTTGTTAAATGTTTTTATATGTAAATAGAATTACATATCTCGTAACAGATAATAATGGCACATATGGTTGATATAATATTTACATCCTATGTTATTTGACCGATTTTAAGCACCAGTTTTGGGAAGGGTGTTAGATTTATTTCCCCCCAAAGTTCAGTATTGTATGATCCCACAAAATATCTTTGGAGACTGCTTTTCAATTGACTCATAAATATCCCAGTTGTATGCATTAAAAAAGAAGCAAAGAACAGATTTTCATACAGAATCTAGAAATAACAGAAATGAACTAATAAGTGAAGTAGAGACACTCATTGATAGAGAGCATGCTGACAACTGTGGAGCGGGAATGGTAGAGAGATTGAGCAAAAACAAAAAGAGAGAGAGAGAGAGAGAGAGAGAGAGAGAGAGAGAGAGAGAGAGAGAAACAACCTCATGTACACAGACAATAGTGTGGTGATTGTCAGGGGAAAGTGTGTGTGGGGGATGTGAGGAGGGTTTAAGAGGGACAAATGGGGATGGAAGGATATTTGACTTGGGTTGATGAAAACAATACAGTGTACAAATGATGTGTTGTAGAATTTTGTACCTGAAACCTGTTTAATTTTGCTAACCAGTTTCACCCCAATAAATTCAATAAAAAGGGGAAAAATGAGAAACCAAAGAAAATCAAGTATAATGCATTTGAGAAGGCTCTTCTGAGTGAAGTATCTTCTCTGAATTTCAAGCAAATGGGAACTTTGGCTATCTATGAGTGAGACATGCTAGAGCACATTGGGGCAGCTGACCTAGCATGGCTGGTGCCTTGCAGAGGATGAGAGCAGAGCACCCAGAGAGAGGGAATGGTCAGTGTAGAGATCCTGATGTGGGGATGAGTTTGGCATGAATGTGGCATGGAAAGCCCAATGTAGCCCAGAGTAGTGAGGAAGGGAGAGTGGAAAGAAGTGATGTCAGGGAAGTGACCGGGGACACGTCATCTGTGGCTTTGTTTCCCACAATAGGAATTTTTATTTTATTTTAAAGAGATAAGAGGGAGAAAGGACGTATTTGCCCAATATAGGGAATTCCCACAATTGTGTAAATGCTCCACTCTCCAGAGGTCGAGCATATGTCCCCAATCCCTAAGTGAGGTCTGAATTTAGTGATGAATTTCCAAAGAGTACAGTATGGAAACAGAGAGAGAAAGGCAGACTTTATAGAAACCCAACACACAGGACCTCAGTCAGGTGATCAAGGTCAACACCAACAGTGATAAGTCACATGGAGAACAAGGACCCCTAATATGATGTGATAAAAATGGCACTTTACCTCTGTAGTCTTAAACCTGCAGCCCAAGCTTAATCAGGAGAAAAACAATAGACAAATCCCAATTGAGAGGCATTCCATAAAACACCTTACCAGAACTCATCAAAACTGTTAAGGTCATCAAAAAAAAAAAAAAAAAAAAAAAAAAGGAAAGTCTCGCCTGGCTGGCATGGATCTGTGGTTGAGTGTTGATTTATGAACCAGGAGGTTACAGTTTGATTCCCGGTCAGGGCAGTTGTCCAAGTTGTGGGATCAATCCCCATTGGGGGTTGTGCAGGAATCAGCCGATCAATGATTCTCTTGCATTGATGTTTTTCTCTCTCTTTTCCTCTCTGAAGTCAATAAAAATATATTTTTAAAAATTCTGAGACACTGTCACAGCCAAGTGGATATTAAAGAGATATGACAATGAATTATAATGCAATGCCCTTGGTGGAATTCTGGGATGGAACAAGGACATTAAGGAAAATCAGGAAACCTAAATAAAGTACAGAGTTTATTTAATAATATGTGTTAATATGGTTTGGTTAGTTGTGAAAAATCCATCATATTAATGTAAGATGTTGATAATAGGGGCAATTGGGCACAGAGGATATGGAAACACTACTATCTTCGCAACTTGTCTGTAAATCTAAAACTATTATAAACATAAAATAAAAACCACTTAGAGAAAAAGTGATGGAAACCAGGGGTACCTTTAAAGAATGGGAAATCCATGACCTTGCTGCCAAATGGGGAAGAGAGTAGAAGCTGAGAGTGTTTAGAAGGCTTTTCTAGATAAGAAGAGCCAAGGGCGTGGGCCCAGTATAAAAACACATTTGTGATGTATTTTGGAGATAGAGGACCTAGATAGGCCTTTGCAGTTTGGATGTGGTATGTGAGGGCAACTCATCTTTTGCCAAGCCCTTACATTTTTAGGGCCTGAGGGAAGAATTAAAAAGAAAGCTCATGTGCCATCTCTATAAATATTTAGTTAATAAATCCAGTTAGCAGATTGTTTTAAAAATATATGTTACACATTATAATCTTGCCAGACCAGGAAAGCCAGGATTCAATGCAAAATTCTCTGACTCAGGAAAATGGGGGTGGGGAGGATCAGGTATGGTTCAATTCACTTCTCTTCCTGCCATCATGGCCACTGGCATAGGGAGGACCTCATGAACACAAGTGTGGCTAAGACCACATGCCCAAGTTCCAACATTACCTCATCATCCCCAGGTGATTCTTCCTGCTTAGGGATACAGGCTATGTCTGCAGGGGTGCACCTGGGAAAGAATACCATCAACATCAGAAGTAGATGTTGTCATTTGGCAGGAAATTCTGATGTCTTGGTTCTGAGAGTAGCATCTAGAAGATGGGAACATCCTAACCTCATTAGCAGGGACAGAGCTGGATGAAGCTAGAGTGAGGTTATCTGAAAAGTAATGTGCAGGGAAGGGCCCCCTTTAACAGCAGTGCTGAGTTAGATTTGAAGAGCAGAGGGCACGGCACCTCTATTTAGAGAGATGGGGAACACAGGGGAGGGGTGGAGAGGAGGGGGAACAGGGCTGCCTCTGTCCTTGTGTCCTTGTTATATTTGAGAAACTCAAAGTCTCCTTGATGTCCTGGGGTTTTGGACATAGTGTTTTGTTTTATTGTTTCAGTTTCCTTGTCTGGTAAATAAACAGACATTTTTTTCTCACATAGTTAAATTATGAGATTGAAATACTCCACCCCTGCAAGTTCTTTGAGAAAAAAGGCAGACATTTTGCAGGGAAAAGAAAGTCATTTAGGCTGATCTTCTTCTGTACTGGAAAGGTACAAACTTAAGTTATAAGATAAATACTGGATGTGTTGTACCACATGATGACTGCAGTATCACTGCTGTGTGGTATATTTGACAGTTCCTAAGAGTAAATCCTAAAAGTGCTTATCACAAGGAAAACAAACAAAACAAAAAAAAACACATTTTCCTCTCTCTCTCTCTCTCTCTCTCTCTCTCTCTCTCTCTCTCCCTCTCTCTTTTTTTTTTTTTTTTTTTGTTTCTGCATGAGATGATGGATGCCAACTAAACTTGTTGTGGTCATCATTTCATAATAACTCAAGACATCATGCTGTGCACATTAAACTTATATAGTAATATATGTCAATTTTATCTCAGCAAAACTAGGAAACACAAAAAGATCACAACCTTCTCTCAAAACTTGTAAGAAGGAGAAAGACAGGAGTAAGAAGGCCTAGAATGTTTTACATTTTCATGCACTGATCGTCATGCATGCACGATGGGGCCAGAAAACAAAAACGAATCACAATGAATAGAACATATGTTGAACTCTAGTGTTTGTTTTTTCTTTTTCAGACACAGTTACATTTTTTAACTTATTATGTGATTGTGGAAAAAGTATTTTAGACTTTTTACTCATTAATTCAAGTAAAAATAATGAATATGTGACTTGTCTTCAAGGAGAACGATGAAGTAACTCAGGAATCCAGATGAGTAGCCTCAGAGTGGACCTCACTGGCCACCAGGGCCTGCTCCTGGACCAGGAGATTCCCACCTACTGAGGGGAAGCTGCCTGTGGTCTCTGACTTGGGTTCTTTTTTAAAAATATATTCTTTATTGATTCCAGAGAGGAAGGGAGAGGGAGAGAGAGATAGAAACATCAATGATGAGAGAAAATTATTAATTGGCTGCCTCCTGCATGCCCCCTACAGGAGATTGAGCCTGTAACTCGGGCAAGTGTCCTTGACCGGAATTGAAACCTTTCAGTTTGTAGGCTTACACTCTATCCACTGAGCCAAACTGTCAAGGGCTGACTTGACTTCTTGGTAGTCTCCATTTTACCATCCTCCTGGGGTACAGAGGGAACAGGTGTTATTCCTAATTCAGTCATCCGCCCAGCCTTTGAAGCAAATTCTTCCTCCAGGGGCAAAGTAACTTTCTAGAATTAAACTGAAATCTAAGAGAATTGTGAGGGACTTAGATGTTCAGTTGTTAAAGCAAGTCCCTGAAAGAAAAAAAAAATTCTCCAGGTTTAAGAGACATTTTCTAATAACTGAAATACAAATTTCTGATACTTTCAGATAATTTATAAATAATTTAAACCTCTCGACAACCAGTCACACTGTCATCATTATGGCCATTTCAATGAGGAGACAGAGAAGGTAATAAAATGGCTTCAAGATCACACAATTAATAAATTTCAGGATGGCATGAAAGCTTAGATTTGTCAGTCTCAAAATCCACAGTTTTAAAAGTTGTACTGCCCTGCCCCCTCTCGCTGAAAAGAGATGCCTGGCTCTAAGATTTGACTGTAGTGTTGGGCTTCTGTCAATTTAAATTTGACTTTGTTCTGGCTTCTAAAGCACTCATACAGACACTTGCCAGATGGGCAATATAGAAATAAAAGCAGAACTAGCTAAAAAAAAACTGTGATAGGTCCCTTTGTGGAATAAGGATTGTAATCTTTTATTTATTAAGATGTTATGTTAAATATTTGAAGAGATCAACATTTAATTTTAAAAAATCTGTTGAGTTTGAAGTGAGCTCATGGATTATGGATATCCAAGGAAATAACATCACAACATCTACCATATCTTTTTCATGGAAAAGCTCTATACCTACTTGTTGTAAAACTTTGTTTCATAGAAATTAAGTGTAGTAAGCTGGGCATCACTCCATTTTCAGCTTCTCCCATTGAATTCAATCTGGACATCTGACTTAGAAGGGATGTGACATAACGGCCAAGCATATGGCTCTTAAAACCACACACGATGGAAAGAAAGCCAAGGCCATTCTGAGACACATGTTCCATCAACAGCCAGCACCAACCACTGACAGGTGAATGAGGCCATTGTGGTCCATCTAGTCTCAGGTGAGCTACTCAAAGTGAACTCAAGTGACACCAATAGACAAATCATCCAGAAAATCCTATCCCAGTTTGCTAACCCCAAAACTCCTAAGCAAATAAAATGCTTATTTTCAACTAAGGGTTGTGTGTGTGTGTGTGTGTGTGTGTGTGTGTGTGTGTGTGTGAGTGTGTGTGGTGTATTACACAGGGATGAATAGCTAATACGTAAATATTATATATGTTATACATTTGTAAATTATGATTACTGGTTGACATGTGCAATAGTAGAACAATATCAAAACTTGGAGTAACTTTAACTTTTAATAACAGGATGATTTTATAAATCTCACCTATTTTTATGCCCTGCTTTTTCATTAGTAAGTGGGAGTCACATAGAATAGAATGACTTACTGTGGTTAAATTTTTGTTGCATCCTTTTTGTATGCCAGACGATTCTCATTCAATCTTTGAAATTGCCCACATCAGAGAGTAGGTGTGGATTTCTTGAAATTTTTTGAGGACTTTTCAAATCACATGAGTTGATGATGTGGAAGTTAGCTTCCACAAAACGGGTACGTGAGGGCCCCCACAGTTAGGGAGAATACTGGGCAGGGTCCCATGATGTGAGGAAGAGGATATCATCAGAATAATTTTTTTAACATTCAATAAGAAACTCTTCCCAAGGCATAAGTAGTAACTGTCAGAGGGAGTTACAGAGAGCAGACCTTGATTCTGGGTCAGAAAGTTGGTAAATGTGAGAATTACTCTTGATTTATGGCCCCTAGGGTGGTTTTTTACTCCTGAAAGTTTGACAGCTTGTGATGTGAGACTTAAAATTAAAGACCAATATTAAGTGCTGCCTTGACATCTGGTAAAACTGCTATGATAGTTCTACCCACAAATTCCTGGTCCAGTAGATAATGTTCCCAGCCAAACCACCATGCGTGTTGAGAGAACCAGGAGCACATCCAGTTTATCTTTGAGTAGTGGGTTTCAGCTCTCTGACAGCTCAAGAATTTTTTAAACAAGTAAGTCATGGAGACCAGGTGGCACCTCCCCCTTTGGCGGTTATGAAGCCTGCCTCCCACAGCTCCTGCTGCTTCTCTATGTTCCCGAGTGCAAACTTCATGTCACCTACACGGTGTGTGGTGTGCATCCCTGGGCTGTGAGTATATGTAACTAATAAACAGTTGTCAGTCTTATCTACCCAGTGTTGAGTATTGTACGTCCATCTATTCCCATTACCCTAAGACAATAACCCTTCCCTTATCAACTATCAACAAGGTGAAGGAGAGATAATAAAAACAGAGCAACAACTGAGGACTGATGCAACGATCATTTTTACCTCAAGGTAGATGGACAGCTTGAGCAGCTACCTGGGTAGCAAGACATCCTTGAGGAAAGAACCTACCTGCCATTGAAATGGCATATGCCCAAACCTTACAGTGCAGCCTGGTCACCTTAAGACACAGGTCAGAGTCTTATGCTATCCTTGCTTGAATGTAGGTAAATAAGACATTTTTCTGGACTCTATAAATCTTCTGGGGTCATGGACAGAATTGGGTGCAGCATGTGGCTCAAGTGATTGACCAAACGTGAAGTCTATTCACCTCACAACCGTGTGAGAAAATGATGTTCAGAGCATTAATGTACTGGAAAACATTTTTAGAAAGGAGGAGTTAAACTGCTCTGTATATTTGATCAGGCTTTATGCCTGTCACTCAGGAGCTTCCAATAACCTGCATGTCTGCATATTCTCCCAGCAATCCTGCCTGTCCCCAATGTATCTTGAGCTCACAATGAAGACCTACAGAAAAATGCTTGGAGTTGAGTGGGTCACTGCTTGTTTCTGGGGGCCACAACCTATTCAAAACTAAAACAGCAGCCAGCACTGGTCTAGAATTTTTAGACAATTGTATTTATTAATTTTTAAAAATATATATATATTATTGAATTTTTAGAGAGATAGAAACATCTATGAGTAACATTGATGGACTGCCTCCTGCACACCCCCTACCGGATATCAAGCTTGCAACTGAGGCACATGCCCTGACCAGGAATTGAACCAATGACCTCTTGGTTCATGGATTGACATTAACCAAAGAGCCACACCAGCCGGGTTCTATTTAATTTCCTGATATCCACTTAAAATGTGGCCATCTCTTTCTCCAATACTTTACCAAAGAGCAGCAGCTAATTCATCTTGCCTCCCTTTCAGAGGTGTGTTTCTCTTTGGGATGCTGGTCTTTGGTTGCCTTGATATATCAGCTCTCTTGCAGCTTGAATTAAATCTATAACTTTGTAGATTAACTGGCATATTTTCCTTCTTAGGGTGGAAACAAAGCTCTGTACTCCTTTCCACATTGTAATGAGTTCAGTAAAGAGGGCATGGAAAATAATGATGGGGATAGGAATGGTGTGAAGGGAAATGCCCACCTCTCCAGGTTCTAGGGGTCAGTATTGAATTCATTTTAGCCATTATCATCCTTGGACTTAAAACATACTTTCCAAGATTTGCGTGAGATTGTCATATAAACTATCTGGCCTCTAAAAAGAACTTGGAAAGGTGTGCCACTTTTGGCTGTTACCATGTCACATGAAATAGTAAGAGCATCTTGAAGCAGCCACAAAAGGCAAGAGGAACCTGCCCCTCTCTGTCCTCAGCCCCCAGATTTTCTGTTTCTGTGTCTTCTGTGAGCTCCAAGCAGCTCCAGATGAAGTCTTCATTCCCTCAAAGCTTTCTGCCTTTGCAAAGCCACACGGGAAATCCAACCTACAGATTTATTTCAACGTACAATAGTGTTACATAAAACTTGTCTATTATAAGATGTATAAGTTGCAACTTATGTTAGAATAACACACAACAATTTAACACTGTGGATAAGAGGATATCTGGCCCCTCAGTGTGGTTAGGAGGAGCAACAGTTACATAAATTTAGACATTCTACTTGACACACATATCAACAATAGCTTCTGCTTTGCCAACACACACACACACACAAAACAACAACAACAACAAAAAAACAACAACAACAAACAAACGAACAAACAAAAAACCCACAAGGGAGCAGAGAGTCCAAAATCAATTTTCTTGATAATTTTCAAAAGATTGTAAGTATTTCTTTGTAAGTTGAGTTTATACCGTACTTTCCCCTGAGGATTGGGGTTTATGAAAAGAAGAAGGAAGGGGAAGAGGAGAAGGACATGAAGGAGGAGGAAGGAGAGGAGGAGAAGAAGGAGAAGAAGGAGGAAGAGGAAGAAGAGGAGGAGGAGGAGGAGGAGGAGGAGGAGGAGGAGGAGGAGGAGGAGGAGGAGAAGTAGATGTCATTCAAGGTATTTATTCAAGGTGGAGGAACTTTAAGGCTTGGGCAGAACCACTAAAAAAGTGTGCTGTTCACATGCGCTATACCGAAAAAAGCCAAGGTGATCATATTGACCGATGCATTGCCTATTTGAATGGCCTAGTTTCTCTATTGTCATTCCTTTTGACACTTTATCAGGGCCTGATTCTCTTCATGATGACAGGGAAAGTCCACCACAAGGGAAATCAACCCCTAAAGAAAATGGCATTTAACCCAAACTGACCCTGTGAACAGCAGCAACCCAGGACAGTATGTGCAAGAAAATGGGTGACACCCTTTAATCTTCTTTAAAACTGGACTAGTATATATGGAGACAAGGAATTCAAAATTTAAAAAAGAAATAAGTTGTTTTGAAGAAAAGTAATCTGCAAAAGTGAAGGTGATGCTCCAAAGTCCTTTTAAAATTCCATTCTCCAAAAAGACAATGTTGACATCTAGCATATGCTCTACCTCTCATTCACACTCTAAGTTTAACTCTCTTTGCTCACTGAATCAGTTTTAGTCAGTCTGTTAATCCTATCCACAGCCGTATTTCATGTCACATTTTGGTTCTGTTCCTATGAGATCACACAAATATATTGTACATGATCCTCATGAAAGAAAGGCTTTGCATCTGAACATGTGACTAAGTCAAAGATGGAGAAAAAAAGCACAGAAAGTTTTATATCAGTAGCATCTGATGACCAATTGCAGCACTGGAGCTTCTCACAAAGAAGTTCAGGGTGAGCACCAGTCCACTGTCAATCTCCGCTTTGGGACACTCATCCGAACACTGATTGCTATGGGAACTAGGGTACCACTGCTTCTTCAGCATCAATTGTAAGTAAAAAAATGCATTACTGTGATGCATATATCTAGGAAAAAATAACAATCCATATAGCATGTTCTTGTGTGTTTAATTGTATTTGCCTATTTAACAATACAAACTTGCCATATGTAATTGTCATGAATACAGTAGGTGTTACATTATTTCTAATTAATCACTGTAGCCACTGCTGCATTTTGCAAGTAGTCTAACATCTCCCCCCTTGGGTTTTCTGTCATCTCAGAATTTCAAGAGCTCTAGTGTCTCCATTCCTGAGTGACTCATTTCCAGCTCATAGTGAGCCCAAAGATAAAATCCAGATACGTGCTCTCCCAGATCTGGGAAAATCATTTCCTTTTCCATCATGGAGACCTGTACCCAGGAGTTCTAAAAAAATCAGTTTTTGAACCCTCAAAAAACAAAATATAAAATTACACCCTCTTTCCCCAGACAATGGGCTGCTGGCCAATGCCTGAATGAGAAGTTGCCCTGGGAGATACCTGAGTGACTCAATCCTTCTAAACAAGGTTTCCCAAGTGCCCTCCCCCCACCCTGTATTTTAATGATGCCAAGAAGAACTTACAGCACAATTTTTAGGAAAGAAGAAAACATGCACATACATCTTAAAGTACAGTGAGAGGATAGAGTTGCACAGATTTAATAAAAAGAGCTCAGTGTATTTGTCAATCACCTTAGTCACTGCTGAGCAAGTATTGGGTAGGATGAGTACTTGTAGGATCATGTGCAATGAAACATTATACAAGATGAAAAAAAAAAATTCCTAGAGCTACCCTTCTCACTCAAAAGCATGAACAGGGCATTGAGATAAGGAACCATTATTATTTCTTTTTTCTTTGTTTCAAGAAAAAAATTAGATCTAGAACCAACCAATTTCATAGTGTAATGGGCACATCCCTTAGTACCTTCACAATTCTTTGCTCAGTTTGGCACATTGGTAGCTTGAATCTGACTATGAAGGGAGTATGTATTTCAGAGAAATCAGCAAATACTAAAAATCAGGCTTCCTCCCACCCAGCGAATGGGTCATAATTCCTTCCCAGCCTACCACTGGTTGTTTCCTTCTCAACAAAGATGATTTAGAATTATTCTGATTGGGCAAATGCATGTGAAAGAAGGGGTAAAAACAGAGCTTTAAGAAATATGCCTCTGCCTGGCCAGCTTGGCTCAGTGGTTGAGCCTCGATCTATGAACCAGGAGGTCACAGTTTGATTCTGGGTCAGGGCACATGACTGAGTTGCTGGCTCAATCCCCAGTGTGGGGCATGCAGGAGGCAGGCGATCAATGATCCTCTCTCATCATTGATGTTTCTATCTCTCTCTCCCTCTTCCTTCCTCTTTGAAATCAATAAATTATATATTTTTTAAAAAGAAATGTTTCTTTATCAGATGTAACAACTGTAGCAGCATTGGCATTTTTATGATTAAGTAGAGAATATCCTGTTTCTCTATAATTAGATATAAAGAAATCCAGAGATATTGGAAGCCTCTACAGTTCAATGTAAACATATTATTTAAACACAATATTATTTTAAAATAACATTTTAAAAACATAGTTTTAGGTATAGCAAACGCTTAAAGTAAAATTTCTTGGCTCTCTGTAAACATACAGCTAATGCTCCCAATATAATTTTTAACTAAGAAATTGTCGTTGACAAGTTTGTTAAATTATCTAAATATGTGGTAATGTTATTAAGAGTCAAGTTGCTCATATCTTACTTTTTACATATAAGTAATACACCCTGAGTCCCTAGATTCATAAATCTAAGGAATATAAATGGCTAAAATAAATTCTTACAATAAAAGAAACAGGTATTATACTGTAATATCATGTAACATATTAAATTTGCCCACCTACACTATCTCACAATCTTCACAAAACCCCAGTGGAAAAATGGTTATGGTTCTATAGGTGCAACTGAGTTCAATAAAGTTTAAATTTACTAAGGGCACCAGGCAGCATAATTTGGTGTAAAATGTTATCTCTTGAGGGCTCCACCATAAAGGAGGAAAATAATAGTGAACCTTTTGGAAGGTAATTTGAGGTCCATCTATAGATCTGTTTTATTCTTGTAGTGAATAAAATAATTTAATACTGCAACTGACAATGGTCCCTTTACTTATCCAGATACAAAAAAGAAACAGGCACTGTTACAATACAAATACCAGCTGGACTGTTTCCTCATGGAATATTTATTTTATTTCAAATTCAATGCTTCAATCAAAATTCCCTTTAGATATAAATTCACAAACATTACATCAAAATATTATAACATACATGTTCAAATTTGTAAAATTATATAGTCTTTCATGTACTGAAGAATGATACAATGCAAGTTCAGTTATATATTCATTATACTGCGGAAGTATATAAATAAAATTAAGAATTTACTGGCGGAAGTGAATTGAAATAGAGTGAGAGAGAAAATGACAGGCTTATTTTTGGAAAGATACAAATTGTATGAGACAACTTTGAAAATTTAAATTAATAAATAGCTTATTAGAAAATGTATAAACATCATCAATTTATAAACAATAATAATAATTATAAACTTCCAAAAATTTAGCTGACAAAAAAAGGCATTCTTAAAAAGTAATGTACCTATTAAATCAATTTGAATAGTGGTTAAATTTTTTTCTCAACAGGCAGAAAATCAGTAATGATACAGTTGAACTCAATAATACCATTAGTCAACTGGGCATAATTGACATCTATAGACTTTTTTATATCCAGCAGCAACATAATACATACTCTTTTCAAGTTCGCAAGAAATATTCACATGCTATGTCATAAAACATATTTTAACAAAAGTTTGAAAATAAAAATCACACAACATCCGCTCTCAGATAACAATGTAAACTAAAAATAAATAATAAAACAATAGAGATTAAACAACATACTTCAAAATAATACATAATTCAAAGAAGAAGTATCAAAATAAATTTTAAAATATTTAAGCTAAATAAAAATGAAAATACAACTTTACTAAAATTTGTAGAATTCAGCAAAAGCAGTTAATAGAGGGAAAGTCATAGCATGAAATAAATATACAAGGAAATAAGAAAATACCTAATGTTAACTATCTAAGTTTCCACATTAGGGAACAGGGGTGGGGGGAGAGCAAATAAAAATCCAAAGAAAGAAAAATAAAGAAAATAAGAATTATAGTATCCCATATAATTAAAGGCTAATATGCAAATAGACCGAATGGCTGAACAATCGGACAACCGAACAACCGGTCTCTATGACATGCACTGACCACCAGGGGGCATGTGTGGACCATGGTGGGTGTTGGTAAAGGAGGATGGTGGAACAGGTGAATGGGAGTACCAGACCAAGGCAGGACACCAGTTGTTGTCATTGAGGTGAGCCTCTGGTGGTTACTGAAAATTCTTTGCTCTGCACGCTGCGGATCCACCTGGCGCTCGCACCCACTGCCAGTGCCAACTCTGCTCGCACCTGTTGCTACTGCCAGAGCCATTGAGCCACCGCTCACACCCACTGCTGGTGCCTAGCACCGTTGCCAATCACTGGGTGCCATCAGTGGGTGCGAGCTGCAGCTGCCGACCCTGATCACCTCTGAGGGCTTCTCCACTTCCCTCTGCTCCTGAGGGGTGATCAGGGCAGCAGCTGTGACTCATACCTACTGCTGGCGCTGGCCCCAATCACCCCACGCTGTCAGCAGGTGTGAGCAGGGCTGGCACCGTCAGTGCATGGGAGCAGTGGCAGCAGGAGCGGGGCTGCTGACAGACAGGGGGCCCCAGGGCTGTGGTGGGAGGGGCTGGGCGGGGGCGTGGAGGATGGGCCAAGACCCACCCCTGTGCCTACCACAGCCTTTAGGCCCACAGTTCCTTTCAAGGTGCACGAATTCGTGCACTGGGCCCCTAGTAACTCAATAAAATTGGATACAGAAAATTAATAAAGTCAACAAAAGTAAAAGTTGGTTCTTTGCAAAGATCAATGAAATCAATACGCATCTAGCCAGGCTCAGAAAAAAGAGAGAGGACACAAATTTCTAGTATCAGGAATGAAACAGATGACAGGGGGAAAGTGGAGGAAATGTGATGAACATTTAAATCAGTAGACTTTGAGTAAAGAAGATTAGCCTCCTTAAAGTGGGAGGGCTTCAGCTAATCAGGGAAACCCTTAAGAGCAAAGACAGGTTTCAGCTAAAGACTGTCACATAACCTGAGATTCTAGCCTGTGGGCCTGCAGAATTCAGACTCAAGTCTGAATCATCAACTCTTGGGTGAATTGTAAATCTGCCCACCTGCCCTACAGATTTTAGACTTGCCAACCCCACTATACATACCATGGAAATTCATTAACATAAAATTTTCTCTACCCTCTCATTCTTCTCTCTCTCTGTTTCTGTCTGTGTCTCTCTCTGTTTCTCTTTTTCTTTATCTCTTTCTCTGGTTTTCTCTGTCTCTTTTTCTCACTTTCTGGTGAATGTCTGATACTGTAATGCAGATTCATTCCATAAAATATTTTTCATAAATTAAAATAATTTTGACAAATTAAAAAATAAAAACAGAAATACAATAACCTTAGAAATACATATGACTAGTAAAACTTTAAGGGAAGTCATAGGTTAATGAACATAGTATAAAGGATGATTGGTGCAATGAATGAGGAAGGCAAAAAAGTGAAGCTTATGGTTACATGTAAATTATTATAAAGGTCACACTTGCTTTCTGAGAGTGAGTTTATAAGAACTAGTTATATTATAAAAATAAATAACTAAATATCTTAATAGAAATAAGTCAGCATGGAACAATATATGCCATAAACACAAGCATGCAAAATCCAATCTTACACATCTGAGACCTGTTAAACTATAAATAAATAGGTAAATAAGTAAACATATCAGTAAAATGAATGGATTTCTGGTGCCAAAAGATGGAGGCAAGGAAAGGACCTATAAAAGGGACTCATGTTGAGTGATGTGCGCTTTTCAGCTGTGAACCTCATTTCTCCAGCCTGTCAGGTAGACTGAAGCACGATCAACTTTCAAAACCTTGGCTGCATCCCAGAATCACCTGGGAAATGGAAAATCCTGATGCCTCACTCTCACATATTTTAGTTTAATTGGTCTCGGATGTAGTCCAGGCGTCAAAATATTTCAAAAACTTTCCCCTTGATTCTAAGGTGCAGCTGAAGTTGAACTTCACTAGGAAAGAGGTCTCATTTTATTTTGAAGGTGTTTGGGCAGTTGCTTAAAGTTGCTTTTAAACAGATGAGGAACTTGGACAGATTTGCTTTACAGTAAAAGGGCCCCAGACACAAAATAGAAAGGGGTGGTTAGGGGAGAGATTGAAGTCAATAAAGTGGTTGGGGATATTTCTTCTCTATGGGGGAGAGGGAACATACCAGAGAGATATGGGGTGATAGGGCTATTTTGTTGATCAAGAAGTATGGAGGCTGAGAAAGACAGAAGCATGCTGGTTTCCTTATGAGTCTAGTAGGAGGAGAAAGAATTCCTACTTGGTGATGATGAGGTATGTTGGCTGGGAGTGGGTATGGGGGGAGGGATCTTGGCCTGTTGATATGTTGCATTTGTAGGGCCTGAGAACTATTCTAAGAAGAATCCTTTTAGCTGCAGGAAAAGTTCTGTGAGTCATTGGAGCAGCTGGATTCTTGGTGATGGGTGGTAATAGCATTTCCTAACAGACTTGCATGAGTTGTACAGGAACTTTTGCTTCTTATTGAGTTCTTTGTACCATGTGTGTTGGCATGCTGTCCCTCCAGGGAGCAGGGTCTCAGTAGCTTCTGGGCTGGGACCCATCAACCTCTCTCAGGTCCATTATTTGTAGTTTGTTGTACACTTGCCTTTCAAGTATCCAAATGTCTCTATCGTTTTGTTTGCTTTAAAAAAATTAAATAAAAGTTAGTGATCCATTAAATTATAGGTAAAATGATTAGTAAGTGATATTTATTTTTCTACTACTGTGAGGCAATACAAAGCCATTTAAAGGTTATTAATGATTAGATTAATATTAATATTACTAATTTTGTTAATAATTAAAGATAACATTAAAATCCTATATTTCACTAATATATGACTTAGTTATTAAAAGCTTAGTTCCAGTTATTTCTATAATATGACTTTTTGTAGTTTATCACTTTTTATCTTGAAATAAAGAGTGAAAGTATCTATATCTACAGCACACATTTAAATAAATAGCTCATCGTATTTTATAGAAACACTGGGTATATGAAAGACTTTGCTTCATTCTCTTTTGATCCCCTGTTATATTGAGAAAAGTGCATGGTGAAAGTCTTGCCTGACTTTGTTAGTTCCCACCATCCCCAGAGCTAAGTTTTGACTAGATATCAGGCATCACTCGGTGCCAGGAATGAGGAGGTTTGGTGAGTACAGCCTCTCCTAATGGCCTATATTCCTGACCCTAAAGCCAGCTAATGGGCAGAAGTGTTTGTCAAATTAAACTGGGCGATCCGTCTGTATTTTTTGAAAGAAATTAGGAGCAGAGGGAAAGTGTGTCCAGTTTGTGAAAATACCGAGTGGAAAGGATGCCTTCAAGCCTGTAGTCTTGACCTTGCCTCTGTCAGGCCCCCTCACTCTTGAAGGAAGCAGAGGCCTTGACAGAAGGAAAGGTCAGAGGCAGTCAGAGAGGATGACCTGCCTCTTGCCTCCTGCCGTAACTCACTGCCTTATCTTGCACCTTTGACAGTCTGAGTAACCTCAGCTCCAACTGCGCAGCCTGCTGGATGCACTGAGGTGAAGAGCAGGATGGGGATTCAGGGGAGGTGCCAGGAATAGGGTCAGAATGGAAGCATCAATCCCAAATGCTTCGCTTGCTTTAGTGCTGTGGGCAGTGAACCAGGCAAAGGGGCTTCCTGGGATCATCAGATGCCAACAGGAGTCATCTCCCATGACTTTTCCTAAAGGCAGGGACAACACAAATTGTACTAGGGCCTGTGATATTTACAAAGAGACACACTGCAAGCTCATTGCAAAGAAACCTCTCATGTTGCATTCTAAGTTGTGCTGTGTGAAGTCAACACAGTCTCCAGGAGGAAAAGATAGCAATTCAGGTAGAATCTGATGGTCCACAAGTGGAAAAGGGGTGGAATGTTTATGGTTTTTGTCTGTTGCACAATAAGAGGTTTGGGGGTTGTTAAATGTCTCACCCCAGGGCTGGGAAAGCACGCATGGTTTAGAACTCAGCTCTCTTTGAGTCTGAACATGAACATGAAATATTGAGTTGATGGAGTGACTGTAATAGTGCACGTCTGGAACACAGAGTAGTGTTTATGATAATTAGAAATAATCAAATCCAGGCCACAGAAATTGGTGCAAGAGAATATTAAGTAATTTGTAGCCAAATGACTTTAGGACCTTAAGGTAAAATTTCCAGGTGGTGCTTATAGGACCCATAAACACTTGATTTAAAGGGGCTATATTAACATGGAGGTTTATGATCAGAGCATTGAAATTAAATTGATTGTGTCTGCTCTGGCTCTAAAAATAAAAATTGAATAATAATTCAGCTACCTAAGTTAAAAAGCTTACAGCTATGACTTGCACAGCAGGGCAGCATCTGACATAGCATGGTTCAGGGACTGGGGCACAGAGTACCAGAAAAATCTGACCCAGATTGAGAGGACCCCAGGTTCTCACCCAGATTTTCTATTCTGTTTCTCTGCACCCCCTGGGAACAGAGCCAACACCCAGCTGTGTGAGGTGTTAGGGAAAGCAGTGTCCCAGGTGACAATGTACTGAGGATTCTTGAATGCCACTGTTCAAAGAGCTAAGGTGGCTGGGTGATGTGTGAAAAACAAGACGTGAACAAGACAGAAGTGTGGTCAGGATGAAGAAAGGAGAAAACTTGGGACACCCTTGATGAAACAGAATGCCTTATAGAGGGCTCCTTGGATATTTCCAGCTGAAGGGAGGAAATCAGTAAGAGTATCAAGCTGACTCAGATACCAGACAGGAAGTGGAGGTTATAACAAAAATTCTTGTCCTGCCTACCTGATGGGCTAGTTGGGAAAATCACATGAGGAAGTGAGTTGGCATCATTCTGTAGACCACAAATTGTAGTACAAATACAAGTCCACATCTAATATGGGTGAAGCAAGGTGATAATTATTTGCTAAGTGAATAAAGTCAATATATGGGCAGCAATGTAGGAAATTGGAATACCATTAACCAAAAATTGGAAAACATGGATCTTTCTCCTTCCTAAGGGATTTACTGGCCATTCAAAGTTGACTAGCATTGAAATTAAGAACACTGACTATGGAACGTGGATTTAACTCCAAATTCAGCTTTCTTATTTCCTGTGCCTCAGTTTTCTTGTCTAAAAAATATGGTGGTAATAGCATTGCTTATCTCAAGAGTGGCCTTCAGGATTGAAGGACTTGGTCCACATGAATGTTTCATAAAGAGAAAGAATCCATAATGAGAAAGAATCAGAGAATAGATAGAGCTGGAAATAGAAAACTAGAGTTATTGGCATATAGATGGTATTGAAAGACATACGAATTGACAATATCATAGGGGAAAAAAACTAAAGAGAAAAGGGATTCAAGGACTGAGTCCAAAGGCACAGCAATTTTAAGAGGTTAGAAAAAAATTTTAAAAAGTATCAAAGAAGTTACTTCTTCCCTTAGAAGTAGCAGCCCCTTGGGTAGAAAGAACCTTGAGAGGGCGATTTCCCAGTACTATGTGAATTAAAAGCTTCTAAGTAGGAGAGGTTGATCAACCATAGTAAATGCTGCTTCTGGGCCAAATAAGATTAGGACTGAAAACTTACCATGGAATTTCACAGTGTGAGGTCATTGCTGACCCAAATGAGAGCACATCCAATGGTTGCATAGGGCCCAGCTGGCTTGGCTCAGTGGTTGCGCATGGACCTATGAACCAGGAAGTCACGGGTTTGATTCCTGGTCAGGGCACATACCTGGGTTATGGGCTTGTTTCCCAGTGTGGGGTGTGCAGGGCAGGAGGCAGCCAATCAATAATTCTCTCTCATCATTGATGTTTCTATCTCTGTCCCCCTCCCCCTTCCTCTCTGAAATCAATAACAAATATTTAAAATATGGTTGCATGGGGACCAAAGCTTCACAGAAGATGGTTCAAGATAGAATTGAAAGAGAAAATACAGAGACTGGGAGAATGACTCTCCTTTCCAGAGCTGAGCAGTAGCTAGAGGAATTGGACAGGTGAGATGTGATGTTCAAGATGGGAGAAATATGATATGTCTGAGGCCCTCCAAGCCCTGAATACTCACCCAGGATTCACTCAGGGCCATTTTCTGCTTCTGGGAATGCCTGTCTGTCCTCATTCTCACACTGATGCATTCTCCAGGTAATCTACTGTGGACAACTGGACCAACAAGTTTCTAGCAGTTCAAACACAAATAAAGGGATGAGAAGAGTAGCACACATATCTTGAGAGTGAGCTGAGGGCATTGTAGAGTCAGAGATAATACAATGTGACAGGAAAAGGGGGTGTAAACAGAAAGAAGGAAGAGCCTTGGCCTTGCAGGGCAAAATTGGAAAGTTGGGTGTTGTACAGAAGCTTCCAGTGGACACACAGCAGTGTGTCTGCTGCTCTGATTCTAGTGTCTGAAATTTTATCTCTGTCCTTTAAGGAAAATATTTTATTCTAAAGATGGTCATCAATACATGTTATACCCAAGGCCTTTGCAGTCAAGTAGGAGTTGAACAATAGCTCTGCAACTCACAATGCCTTAAAGCACAGAATCACATTATGTAGTATCCAAAACAACCTCCAGAGGTGGGTGTGTTATTATTTTTTCTTTAATTACAGCAAAAAATCCGCAACTCAGATGATGTATTGGACAAGTGGTTCTTGCTCCAAGAAAGTTTATTTTTCCAGCCCTCAGAAAACTGAGTATATGGTTCACCTACAAGAAATTCTGTTGAATTGAAGAATGGGTGAAAGATAAATATCACATGATCTCACTCAATTGTGAAATATAATGAACAACATAAACTGATGAACTAAAATAGATCCAGAGGCATAGAAGCATTGAACAGACCATTCAACCTCAGAGGAAAGGCGGCGGGGGTGTGTGTGGTGGTGGTGGTAAGAGATCAACCAAAGGACTTGTATGCATGCATATAAGCATAACCCATAGACACAGACAGCAGGGGAGTGAGGGCATGTGCTGGGGAGCGGGGGAGAGGAGTGGGAATGACTGGGGAGAGGTCAATGGAGGAAAAAGGAGACATATGCAATACTTTAAATAATAAAGAATTAAAAATTAAAAAAATAATAAAATAAAGGGTGAATAGACCACTGCAAATAGGACATACATAACAATGGAAGGTAAGTGATGTTTCAAACAATAAGTTTATATATTTATTTTGATGTTTGAAAAATATTTGTTCCAAATATTTGATCTGTGAGATATAGTACCAATTCTGTAGTTAAACATTAGTAATGAAATAACTCATTTAGCCATTGGCATTACTAAAATAAAGGTTTGCTATATAACTATATTTTCCAATATACTGAATTGTTTCTTTAGGCAACTTTTTACTCAGTTAAACCATGCTGGCATCCATCTAATGTACACTTCACATATCTTTAACTTCGCACTGCACAAAGTTTGCCTTTCTTTGATAATTCAGGGTCACTCAAACTTGTGATTTGCTAAAATAAGGAGAGATATTGAGTTAATGGGTTGAGATAGAACATATGTTTATTTAATATATATTTAATTTTGAAAATGGCCTTTAGTTATTGGTTTTGTTATCCCAACATCATGCATGAAGATATCAAGATGATGCAGATAGAGGGTACTCTCTGTATTAGTTACCTATTGCTACAACATAAACTGATGAACTAAAATAAATCCAGAGGCATAGAAGCATTGAACAGACCATTCAAACTCAGAGGAAAGGCGGGGGTGGGGGTGGGGGGTTGGTGGTGGTGGTGGTAAGAGATCACCATTAAAAAAAACAACAAAAAACTACCACTAAATCAGTGGGCTAAAACCATATACTATTATATCAAGTTTCAGAGGGTGGGGAGTCTGGACCCTCCACTCAGGGTCACACAGGTTGTAATCAAGGTGTTGGCTGGGATGAGGCAGAGCTCACTTCCTTGTTCTAGCACTGAATCACTCAGCTCCCAGAGGCTGCCTGTAATCCCTGCAACTCAGCCCTCTCCTCTTTCTTAAAGACAAAGAACAGCACACCTGTTGGCTTGGAGCTTCTTGCCTCTGACCTTCTCTTAAAGGGCTTACCCAGAGAGGTCAGGTATACCATGATGATCTGCCTTTCGAATACCTAAAGTTCAACTTAGCAGGAGTTTTAATTACACCTGTAGAATCCATTCACATTTGCCATGTAACAGACCCTAAACATAGCTGTTATGGGTTGAATCATGTTTCTTAAAAAAATAATAATAACATGTTCAAGTACCTGTGAATGTAGCCTTATTTGGAAATAGGGTCTTTGCAGATGTGTTCAAATGAAGATGAGTTCACTAGGGTGGGCCCTAATGCAATATGAGTGGCATCCCTATAGAACAGTGGAAATTTGGACATGGACTCATGTAGTCAGGGAGAACACCATGTGAACTTGAAGGTAGATATGGAGTGATGTTCCTAGTAGCCAAGGAATACCAACAATGGCCAATAAACCCAGATGCAAGGAGAGAGGCCTGAAACAGCTTCTCCTCAGCCTCAGAAGGAGCAATCCTGATGACACCTTGCCTTAGACTTCTGGCTTCCAGGTCCATGGAACAATCAATTACTGTTGTTTAAACTGCTCAGTTATGGTGCTTTGTTTGGCAGCTCCAGGAGACTCATACAATATGACATTCCAGTATAGTCACAGTTCTGCCCATCCTCAAAGTGAGGGATTACACGAAGCATGTTCATCATGGGGAGAAAATCCTGAAGCCATGTTGGAATTCTGCCCAGCACATTCTCCCAAGTCCACAGCCAGATTCTCTTCTGCCCTCAGCACCATGCAGATGTTCAGAGTTGCCCTTGAAGCGTTGGAAATGCCACATGGAGCTGTTCCCTGTGACCCAGACCATCACAGTGTGTGCTGTCCAATAATACCTGCAACATTCCTGGGCTTGTTTTAATATCTGTAAAATTAGAGGATGGAGGTAAATGATCCTTAAAGTTCTTTAGTTTCTGAAATTCCATAGCTGGTTCTTTTCTACAGTTACGTGCAGAGACTTGGTTAGTGTTGGTCTCCTTGCAGCTCTGAGGCCAGTATTACCTCTTTGAGGTTTGTAGCTGTGTTCTGGGTAACTGGCTTGCCAAGGTCTGAATTATGGTATAAACAAGACATTACCTCATTTGGTTTTACTGGATGGGGTGTATAATTAACCCTTTTAATAGGAATGTAGACAGCAAGCTTATCTTATGAGCATCGTTGAACAAACTCTCCCAGTAGATTGAATTACTGGTTCTGACCTATCTTGGTAAAGAAAATAATTTTAAAAATAATAATTGAATCTTTTTAATGTAAATGTCACTTCAAACCCATAATTCTACCACCTTCTTATTATCCTAGTTAACAAAGTATGTCTTATACATTTTTATTTTTATTTTTTAAGGTCTCTTTTCTGTACTAAAAACAGTTCATATTTTGTCTAAAATATAGTTTTATAGAGAAAATATTTCAGTTGTTGGTTATAAATGAATTCAAAATGAAGTGTTTTATAGCCATTAAGTCACCTTTTTAACTATTAAAAAGTAAAATAAGAACAATTTCCCTCCCTGAACCTTCTATGTATCATGATGCTTCTACACAAACTCTAACTTATTATATATCTCAGAACACACAGGGAAAGCAATAGGAAATCCAAATCAGGAACAACAACAACAAAAAATCCATCAGTCATTAACTTTTCATCTGCTCAAATGCCTCGTGAACAAAATCACTTTCTAAGAAATGCATCACTCTCTAAAAATATAACAGACACGGGAACACATTTTAAAAAATAGTCGTTGAAAGCATAAAATGCTGTTTTGCATAGAGGAGTTTCAAAACAGCAATCAATCTTTTCATAAGAACTTTTCTTCATCTTTTTTTTTTTTTTAATTTAAACACACAAATTCCAGAATCTTTTATGAAACTTTGATGTAAAGCGAGGCTCTGCACTTTAAAACTTGCACTTTGTGGCACTTTCATGCCACCTCTGGTCAAGAAAGACTTTCCCCAGCCTTTATTTATTTATTTATTTATTTATTTAAATATATTTTATTGACTTTTTACAGAGAGGAAGAGAGAGGGATAGAGAGTTAGAAACATTGATGAGAGAGAAACATCGACCAGCTGCCTCCTGCACACTCCCTACTTGGAATGTGCCTGCAACCAAGGTACATGCCCTTGACTGGAATTGAATCTGGGACCTTTCAGTCCACAGGCTGATGCTCTATCCACTGAGCCAAACCTGTTAGGGAACTTTCCCCAGCCTTTAAATGCACAGGAAGACCTAGTGGAGTTGTGTTAAGTAGAGGGCATGGCATTGCTTTGCTTTTGTTGAAGTATTTCTTTCTGGGTCCCCTGAACTTGAAATTTCTCTTTAAAATGTCCATTAATTCCTATTAGGGGGCTACTAGTAAAGAAAATTGCATGTTAGCTTTTTATCAGTCTGTATGAATAAATGTTAACCATTCTCTGTTAAAAGCCCTCTTTTTAGCTCCACTCATGTGAGAACAGCCAGAGCAGCAGGCACATCAGCAAATCATTCAGAAGATGAATGCACTCAAGCCCGCACAAAGACTCAGAGATGTGTATTAGCATTATAGATTTTAATTTGAAATAATGTCAGTCTTTTCGGGCCTGCATTGTAGTGCATGAGCTGCCATCTGCTTATAATAATGAGTCTGACAATCCACGTAAATGTGATTTGCTGCCTCTTTGCCAACATAATGGTCAGGATATTGACCCTAATCGTGGAGCAGTTGCAGGCATTTCATTCAATAGAATGAGGACAGGCCCTGAGCTGAGCTTTCTGAGGATCCAGGTGGCGTAGCAGTTAAAAACAAACATCCGTGCCTTAGCCAGTTTGGCTCAGTGGATAGAGTGTCAGCCTATGAACTGAAGACTCCAGGTTGGATTCGGGTCAAAGGCATGTACCTCAGTTGCAGGCTCCTTCCTGGCACCGGCCCTGGTCAGGGCTCATAAAGGAAGGAACCAATCGATGTGTTTCTCTCACATCAATCTCTCTCTCTCTCTCTCTCTCTCTCTCTCTCTCTCTCTCTCTCCAAAACAAAACAAACAAATAAGCAAAAAAAACCCCACCAAACAATGGAAAAATATCCTCAGGTGAGGATTCAAAAACAAACAAAGATGCATTTCCCACACAAGTGGCAAAACTATGCACATCCACAATGGTCATAATTTCTATTCTTTCTCAAAACTTCAGTACAATCAACCAAATTAATGAGAGACCAGATCTGAAATAAAGATGCTACCCTCTCCCAATATTTCTGTTTCTCTCTGTAACATTTGAGATGAGAGTTGACCAACTAGGAACTCAGAGGAGCTCTGTGGTCTATCTAAGCCTTTAAGATTGCTGTCTATCATGGTAGTCACTAGCCATATGTGGCTATTCACATATATTTTTAGGTAAATAACATTTTATTTCCTCAAAACTGAAAAAGATATGCATGCACTCATGTTCCTAACAGAATTATTCACAGTAGTCAAAAGGTGGAAGCAACTCAAGATGGATGAATGAATAAACAAGAGGTGGCATATACAGCAGTGAAATATTATTCGGCCTTAAAAAGCAAGAAAATTCTGACACATGCAACAACATGAAAGAAGCTTGGGGACATTGTACTGAGTGAAATAAGTCAGTCACAAAAGAACCTGTATTGTACAATTCCACTTAAATGAAATACCTAGATTCATTGCTTCATAGGTACAGAGTTTCAGTTTTATAAGATGAAATATTTCTAGAGATGGATGGTGGTGATGTTTGTAAGAATAGCAAATGTACTAATGCCACTGAGCTGTATACATTAAAAAGTGATAAAAATGGTACCTTTTAGATTATGTATATTTTATCCCAACTAAAAAATTAGTTCTTCATTTGCACAGTAGTAGCTAGTGGCTGCTGTACTGGATGGCACAAAAATAGACCATTTCTATAATTGCAGAAAGTTCCACTAGACATCATTGCCTTAGCGTACGACCACTACCCTTCCCATTGGCTAATCAGGGCGATATGCAAATTAACTGCCAGACAAGATGGCGGCCGGCAGCCAGGCAGCTGTAAGCTAACATGAGGCTTGCTTGCTTCAGTGACGGAGGACTCCAACATTCCCCGCCTGCCTTGCTGACCTCTGAGCTTGCAGTTTGAAACATTGTAACAAATATAGAAGCTAAACAAAACCCCAGAAACCTGCTTTCAGCGAGCCGGGATCTCAGAGTTGGAGTTGATACAGTGTCTCGATTATAGAACCCAACCAAACCAGATACCTGCTTTCAGCAACAGAGGCCTCAGAGCTGGAGCCAGAGCTAAAGCTGGCCCAGAATAAAAAAAAGAAAAGAAAAAAGGAGCGGTTGGGAGCTTCAGTCACCCGCCAGCCTGAAAACAGCCCTCAGCCCCTCACCCAGACTGGCCAGGCACCCCAGTAGGGACCCCCACCCTGAAGGGTGTGTGACCAGCTGCAAACAGCCATCATGCCCTCACCCAGGCTGGCAAGGCACCCCAGTGGGGACCCCCACCCTGATCCAGGACACCCTTCAGGGCAAACCAGCCGGCCCCCACCCATGCACCAGGCCTCTATCTTATATAGTAAAAGGGTAATATGCCTCCCAGCACTGGGATCAGCAGAGCCGTGAGGAGTCCCAGCACCAGAATCAGTGGAACTGAGAGGCCTCCTGGCACCGGGATCAGTGTGACGGGGTTAGCACCGAAACCTCCGATTGCCCTGCGGCTCTGTGTGTGACAGAGGGTGGGGCCACAACCTCCCTATCCGCCCTGATCTGTGGGTGATAGAAGGAAGCTCCCCAACCCCCTGATGGGCCCTGCTCTGTGCGTGACAGGGTATTGAGGCCCAACCCCCCTGATTGGCCCTGCTCTGTGCGTGACAGGGGGCAGTGCCCCAACCCCCTGATTGGCCCTGCTCTGTGCATGACAGGGGGCAGTGCCCCAACCCACCCCCTGATTGGCCCTGCTCTATGAGTGACAGGGGGTGGTGCCGCAACCTCCCCATTGACCCTGCCTTGAGTGTGACGGGGCGGTGCCCCAACCCCCCAATCGGCCCTACCCTGAACATGACTGAGGGTGACATTGCAACCTCCGGATCCACCCTGCTCTGTGCATGACAGGGGAAGGCCCCCCAACTCCCCAATCAGCCCTGCTCTGAGCCCGACCAGGGGCTGCACGTAGGGATTGGGCCTGCCCTCTGCCACCCGGGAGCAGGCCTAAGCCAGCAGGTCGTTATCTCCTGAGGGGTCCCAGACTGCGAGAGGGCACAGGCCTGGCTGAAGGAGCCCCCCTGCCCCCTGAGTGCACAAATTTTTGTGCACCGGGCTTCTAGTATTGTTATAAAACCAAACCAGATTTATCTATGTAATTTTAGAAGCTACCTTTGGATATAATTCGCCAACAGAGGAACATGACGAAGCAATCAGAGACCACAGATACATCGGTAGGAGGTATAAATTAGAGGTGGGTATGGGGATCAGTTCTGCTGAGCCCTCCCCCTCCCCCGGCCATCTGTTTCTATCCTGTTCTGGTCCCATATTATTTAGTGATAAGGCAGCATGCTTATGTTAGTCTAAGTATCTTCAGGTAAGGCATTCTTGAATGATTTGCTCTAAAGTAAAGTGTCTTCAACTATAGAGCGTTATAGAACTGTACCCAATGAGCTAGTTGTTAAAATGTTGAATAAACTTGATGGTGTGGGGCCTCATGTCACATATCCCATAGTTATTATGAACTCAAAAATAATTCTCATTTTATATTCACTCAAATTTGTCATTTTATTTTATTTTTTTGAAGGGACAATGACATCGACCTCATGATAATTATAAGAATAAATGCAAGGAGGAGGAAGATGGCTGCCAATGGGAAGGCAGACTGCAAGATAGTGTGAGAGGGAGAGAATGAAAGGAGAGTGTGTGGGCATATGAGGAGTGTATACTTGTGGGTGAGAGACAGCTATACTCCAAGGGACTGTTGGGGACTGCCAGACTGGGCTCCCTGACCAGGCAGCCTCCACTGCTGCTAAAATCTCTCCCAGAACTACCAGTTCTGTCAAGGAGACCACACCATCTTGAAGGGGGAAGAGGCTGTAATCAGAAACCTATACATCCCAGGAATCTACAACAACAACACCCAGGGAACAGCTGTGAACCCAGGAACACCAGATCTTTAGCAGCACAAATGTGCTAACTAGGATGAGCTCTGCACCTTCTCACAGAAAGGTCATATTTCACCTAGGAAAAGGAGAGAGAGAGCTACAAAACCAGACACTTGGAGAAGAGAGATCATGGGGAGACAAAGAAACAACCTGCATATAAAAGAATGCATCACCAGAAAAGGAAGTAAACAAAATGGAGGCAAGCAATATGTCAGAGAAAGAATTCAGAGAAATATTCATAAGGTCACTGAAAAGAATATAAGACAAATTCAACTATATCTGTAAAAACCAAGAGGAAATGGAGGAAGAACCAAGAAGAAATGAAAAATGACATTGCTGCTATAAGGAACTTAATATAAAGCATCAACAGTAGACTAGAAGAAGCAGAGGACTGCATCAGTGAGCTAGAAGACAAGGTAGGAAAAAATACCCAAGCAGAGCAGCAACTAGAAAAAAACACTTAAAAAACAGGAGGAGAGCCTAAGGGAACTTTGGGACAATATGAAACGAAACAACATCCACATAATCAGGGTGCCAGATGGAGAGGAAACTGAGCGAGGAATAGAAAACCTATTTGAAGAAATAATGACAGAAAACTTCCCTGATAGAGGGAAGAAAAAAGTCACACAAATCCAAGAAGCTCACAGAGTCCCAAACAAAATGAACTCCAAAAGACCAACGCCAAGGCACATTATAATTCAATTGGCAAACACCACCGACAAAGTAAGAATCTTAAAAGTGGCCAGAGAGAGACAGAAAGTTACTTACAAAGGATCCCCCATCAGACTGGCCACTGATTTCTCAACAGAAACACATCAGGCCAGGAGGGAATAGAATGAAATATACAAAGTCATGCACAGGAAGAGTCTGAATCCAAGAATACTGTACTCAGCAAGGCTATCAATCAAAATTGAGGGTGAAATCAGGAGCTTCACAAACAAAACAGGACTAAAGGAGTTTATTACCACCAAATCAGCAATGCAAGAAATGCTAAAGGGTCTGCTGTAAAAAGAAGAAATAGGAAGCAAAGAGGGAACACAAGCATAAAGAATAAAATGGCAACAAACAAGTATCTATCAATAATAACTTTAAATGTAAATGGATTGAATGCCCCAATCAAATTACATAGTGTAGCTGAGTGAATAAGAAAACATGACCCACATATCTGCTGTCTACAGGAAACCAACCTCAGAAAAAAGGACTCACACAGATTGATGGTGAAAGGATGGATAAAGGTTTTTCAGGTGAAAGGAAATGAACAAAAAAGCTGAGGTAGCAATACTTATATCTGACAAATTAGATCTCAAAGAGAAGGACATAACAAGAGATAAGGAAGGCCACTTCATAATAATAAATGGAGCAATCCAACAAAAAGAAATAACTCTGGTAAACATATATGCACTCAACACAGGAGCACCCAAATACATAAAAACAAAACAAAAAACTTCTGGAGGATATCAAGGGAGAGATTGACAGCAATACAGTCATAGTAGGGGACTTTGATACCCTACTATCACCATTGGAATATCCTCTAAACAAAAACTCAGCAAAGAAACATCAATCCTAAATGACTCACTAGATCAGATGGAATTAATTGACATCTTCAGAACATTTCACCCCAAAGCCACAGAATATACATTCTTCTCAAGTGCACATGGGTCATTTTCAAAGATAGACCATATATTGAGTCCCACGCAGAGACTCTTCAAATTCAAGAAGATAGAAATCATATCAAGCATCTTCTCAGATCACAATGGCATAAAACTAGAAATCAACTACAATAAAAACAATAAAAAAAAATCAAACACCTGAAGGCTAAATAGCATGTTATTAAACAATGACTGGGTTACCAGAGAGATCAAAGAAGAAATAAAAAGCATCATGACAACAAATGCCAATGAAAACACAACAATCCAAAATCTATGGGACACAGTGAAAGCAGTCTTGAGAGGGACGTTCATAGCTCTACAAGCCTACCACATAAAAACAAGAAACAATGGTAATAAACTACCTAACCCTACAACTCAAAGAGTTAGAAAGAGAGCAACAAGAAAAGCCCAGCGGCCCTGACTGGTTTGGCTCAGTCGATAGAGCATTGGCCTGCGGATTGAAAGGTCTCAGGTTTGATTCCAGTCAAGGGCATGTACCTTGGTTGTGGGCACATCCCCATTGTGGGGTGTGCAGGAGGCAGTTGATCAATGTTTCTCTCTCATTGATGTTTCTAACTCTCTATCCCTCTCCCTTCCTCTCTGTAAAAATCAATAAAAAAATATATTAAAAAAAAGAAAAGCCCAGCGTAAGCAGAAGGAAGGAATTAATAAAGATCAGAGCAGATATAAACAAAATAGAGACAAAAAAAATACAAAAGATCAACAAAACTAGAGCTGGTTCTTTGAAAGGATAAACAAGATTGATGAACCTCTAGCCAGACTCACAAAGAAGCAAAGAGAAAGGACCCAAGTAAGCAAAATCAGAAATGAAAGAGTTGAAATAACAATCAATCCCACAGAAATATAAACGATTATGAAAAAATACTATGAACAACTCTATTCCAACAAAAAGGACAACCTAGACGAAATAGATATATTCTTAGAAAAATTCAAGCTCCCAAAACTCAACCAAGAAGAATCAAAAAAACCTGAATAGGCTGATAACTACCAAAGAAATTGAAACAGCGATCAAAAATCTTCCAGCAAACAAAAGCCCTGGTCCGGACAGCTTTACAGGGGAGTTCTACCAAGCATTCAAAGAAGAACTAAAACCTATCCTCCTCAGACTATTCCAAAAAATTCAAGAGGAAGGCACATTTCCGTTCTTTTTATGAAGCCAGCATTACCCTAATTCCAAACCAGATAAAGATACCACAAAAAAAGAGAACTACAGGCCAATTTCCTTGATGAACATAGATGCTAAAATCTTCAACAAAATTCTAGCAAATCAGATTCAGCAATACATTAGAAAGATCATACATCATGACCAAATGGGATTTATTCCAGGGATGCAAGGATGGTACAATATCTGCAAATCAATAAATGTGATACATCACATAAACAAACTGAGAGACAAAAATCACATAATCATATCAATTGATGCAGAAAAAGCATTTGACAAAATCCAACAACCTTTCTTGATAAAAACTCTCAGCAATTGTCCTAACTGGTTTGGCTCAGTGGATAGAGCATCAGCCTGCGGACTCAAGGGTCCCAGGTTCGATTCCGGTCAAGGGCATGTACCTTGGTTGGGGCACATCCCCAGTGTGGGGTGTGCAGGAGGCAGCTGATCAATGTTTCTCTCTCATTGATGTTTCTAACTCTCTATCCCTCTCCCTTCCTCTCTGTAAAAAATTAACAAAATATATTTAAAAAAAAAATACAACTCTCAGCAAAGCTGGTATAGAGGGATCATACCTCAACGTAATAAAAGCCCTACATGACCAACCTACAGCCAACATTATACTCAATGGGCAAAAACTAAAACCATTTCCCCTAAGAACAGGAACAAGACAAGGATGCCCACTTTCACCACTCCTGTTTGACATAGTACTAGAAGTACTAGCCATAGCGATCAGACAAGAAGAAGAAAGAAAAGACATCCAAATCAGAAAAGAAGAAGTAAAACTATTCTTATTTGCAGATGACTTGATACGATACATAGAAAACCCCAAAGACTCCATCAAAAACTACTAGACCTAATAAATGAATTTGGCAATGTAGAAGGATACAAAATTAACGCCCAGAAATCTATGGCCTTTTTATACACCAATAATGAACTCACAGAAAGAGAAATGAAAAAAAAAAAAAAAAAAAAAGAAAAAAACAATCCCATTTACCATTGCACCAAAAAAATTAAGATACCTAGGAATAAACTTAACCAAGGACATAAAAGGCCTGTACTCAAAAAACTACAGGACTTTGAAAAAAAGAGATAGAGGAAGACATAAACAAATGGAAGAACATCCCATGTTCATGGATTGGTAGAATCAACATCATTAAAATGTCCATAATACCTAAAGCAATCTATAGGTTCAATGCAATACCTATTAAAATACCAACAAAATACTTCAAAGATCTAGAACAAATTCTCCAAAAATTCATCTGGAATAAAAAAAAATACCCCAAATAGCCACAGCTGTCCTGAGAAAGAAGAACAAAGTTGGATGGATCACAATACCAGACATCAAACTATATTGCCAAGCCACGGTTCTCAAAACTGCCTGGTACTATCACAAGAACAGACATATAGACCAATGGAACAGAATAGAGGATCCAGAAATTGACCCAAGCCATTATACTCAATTAATATTTGACAAAGGTGGCAAGAGCATACAATGGAGTCAAAATGGCCCCTTTAATAAATGGTGCTGGGAAATTTGGTAAGATACATGCAAAAAAGTGAAACTAGATCACCAACTTACATCATACACAAAAACAAACTCAAAATGGCTAAAGGACTTGAATGTAAGACGGGAAACCATAAAAACCCTACAAGACTCCATAGGCAGCAAAATTTCAGACGTATATCGTAGCAATATCTTTATAGACACAGATCCTAGGGCAAGAGAGACTAAGGAGAAAATAAACAAATGGGACTACATCAAAATAAAAAGCTTCTGCACAGCAAAAGAAACTATCAACAAAACAACAAGAAAGCCCACTGCATGGGAGAACATATTTGCCAATGTTATATCTGATAAGGGCTTAATTTCCAACATTTACAGGGAACTCATACAACTTAACAAAAGGAAGATAAGCAACCCAATCAAAAAATGGGCAAAGGACCTAAATAGACACTTTTCGAAAGAGTACATCCAGAAAGCCAAGAGACACATGAAAACATGCTCAAAGTCACTAATCATCCCAGAGATGCAAATCAAAACAACAATGAGATACCACCTCACCTCTCAGAATGGCTATCATCAACAAATCAACAAATGACAAGTGCTGGAGAGGATGTGGAGAAAGAGAAACCCTCCTTCACTGCTGGTGGGAATGCAGACTGGTGCAGCCATTGTGGAAAACAGTATGGCATTTCCTCAAAAATGTAAAAATGGAACTGACATTTGACCCAATAATACCACTTCTAGGAATATATCTCAAGAAAACAGAAACACCAATCAGAAAGGATATATGCACCCCTATGTTCATAGCAGCACAATTTACGATAGCTAACATTTTGAAACAGCCTACATGCCCATTGGCAGGTGAGTGGATTAGAAAACTATGGTACATCTACACAATGGAATACTATGCTGCTATAAAAAAGAAGGAATTCTTACCATTTGCGGCAGCATGGATAGAACTGGAGAGCATTATGCTAAGTGAAATAAGCCAGTCAGTGAAAGAAAAATACCACATGATCTCACTCATTTATGGATAATAAAAGAACATTATAACCTAATGAACAAAAAAAATAGATACAGAGGCAGAGAAGCATCAAACAGACTGTCAAATTACAGTGGGAAGTCTGGGGAGTGTTGAGGGGGGTAAGAGATCAATTGAAGGACTTATATGCATACTTATAAGCATAACCAATGGACACAAGACACTGGGAGGTGGGGTAAGGGCATGTGCCAGGGGTAGGGGAGGCCTGGGGGTGGTCAATGGGGAAAAAAAGGAGACATATGTACTACTACTTGCTATTTGTAATACTTTAAACAAGAAAATAAAATTAAAAAAAAATAACTGCATATAAATTAACTGGAAAGTGGTCGGTGGGTTTTTATGATAATGATTTTTAATTTGTCAACTGTTAATCCATACTTTGGACCTTTGTAATTTATTTGACTTCATCTCATTTAAAGTTTACTCAAGATTATGGGAAACAGGAAGGAATTAACATAATTGAATTCAGATGAAAAATGCTGGGCTGGGTCCTTCACCTCTGCTTTACACTTACACTGAGGAGCCAGATTATTATGACCACTTGACATTTGTAGGAAAATTAGCTATAATTTCATGCTGAAGTTGCTAGAGGGTCAGATTATTATAAACGTCTGAATAGCACAACATACCTAAGTATCCTTGCTGATCAAGTTCATCCTATCATGTTGATGGCATATCCCAATGGAGATGGCTTCTTCCAACAAGGCAATGCGCCATGCCATGGTGCTCGTATTGTGCAGGAGTGGTTTCAAGAACGTGAGGGAGACTTTACCTTGCTTATGTGGTCACCACAATCACCAGATCTCAATCCAATTGGGCATTTGTGGGATTAAGTTAAAAGAGCCATCAGGCAGTTGGTTCCACAACCATCAAATCTCACAGAACTGGACGATGCTATTCATCAGGCATGGTGTCAGATTCCTCGCATCACCTTTCAGCATCTCGTGGAGTCAATGCCAAGAAGAATTACCGCAGTATTGAAGGCAAAAGGTAGCCCAATGAAGTACTGGTGGGTGGTCATAATAATCTGGCTGGTCATAATAATCTGGCTACTCAGTGTAAATCCCATTTGTTAGAGGTGAGATGGTCTTTCCATTTCACAGATCTGAGAACCGAGGTCCAGAGATGAAAAGTATCTTCCCTAAGGTAATGGATGTTGGCCAGTAGTGTACCCTGGAAGTTGCACTGACGCTGCCTGAATTTGTTCATGAAAAACCACTTCTGTTCCTGTGACCTTGAGCTAATGGAGTTATGTCCTCTCTTGATTTCACAGCCCCTACATTATAGCCCAGGGCCCTTCTGAAGAAGTGAGTGGAAGAAATGAGTGGACAGAGCTTAATGCCTACCAGTCAGTAAATGTTGAGTAAGTGTTGGGCATAGTTGTTGAATTTCAGTTGGGTGAAATTTCAAATCTATTCTCAAGTTTGTGCTTCCCACATGCTAATTCTGAAGGTGTTATCATTTAATAACGATTCATTCATTTTAACCTAGAATTTTAAGGACACAGGTGCATTTTATTATCTTCACATCCACAGAACCCTAAATTAATATCTGGCACTTAATAATCAATGAATGCTTCCTGCAGAAGTGCTCCAAAGGCACCACTGGGAGTTTCCCAGGGAATGGACTCTGCTCCTGCTGAGGTGTTAGGCCTTCAAATATCTGGCAGGTAAGTCTCTAATGTCTTTCTTGTAGCCTCTCAAAAACCCCTGATAGTACAAAGTAAAGAATGCATTCTCATCCTGCATAACTTCAATGTTCACCTCTGTTCTTTTGTTTATAAAGATAACTTTCTCATCCTTGATGCCAGATGTATTTCTAAATTTAGCACTCATATATCAGTGATAATAAAATATGTAAAACTGCATAACTTCTACATGCACCTAAACATGGTCTGTTCTATCATAAACAGAACTTCTGAAATGTGCATGTTTTGTTAAACCAATTGATTCATTGTTTTGCCTCATACACCCTAATTGCCTAAAGGTCAATAGAACTGATAGAACTGATCTGTAAGATTGCGACAGAATAGCCTGCCTCAACCCTTTTGGATTTATTAACTCTGTTTTAAGTGTAATTCAGCTTCTATTTTGACAATCATAAACAGTAATGCCGCTTGTCAATTTATTTCCTTTGAAATAAAATAAAGAACCATTTTATTTCACTGTACTGACCCTTTGGAAATTTGAAAATCATCTCATTCCCAATACAATTAGATTTGGTTATAGATAAATGTTGAGTAGCCTATACAGAATAAAAAAAAAATGTGTTCAACTATCACTCTTGCAAATGGACTTCACATATAAATTCTTTGTTTTATTAAATTATAATTTAAGAACATAAATTATTGCAAATGTTCACTCTTCAACATGCTTTTCTTTTTTTTTCTTTTTTGAGGAACAGAAGTACCATACTTGTGTTCCAATAATTTGAAGCTAAGCATGTTTGTTACCTTCAAATTTGTTTTTTAACTATCATCAATCTAAGAAACTACTGCTGATTTTTTAACATCTTTCTATTAAGTTTTTTCCATCCATTTTAGTTTCATATATTTATGCCACTCTAACCACCACTCCATTCATCCAATTTTTCAGTCAACTTTTACTAATCAGAAGAATAATTGAGGAAATCTTCTCTTCTCAAAATTGCATTTGCATTGTCTTCATTTACCATTGCATTTATTTCAGTTAATGCAATTAACATAAGTAATTCAACCAGCATTTATTGAACATATTTTTGTTCCAGACCTAATTTGTGGAGGAAATCAGAATACACAAATACATAAAACAAAGCTTCTGCTTTCAAGACAGTCATGATCTTGTGTCAGAGACATGCATGCAAACCCAAAATTCAAATGAACTGCACTGATTCTCTAGATTAGAGTGAGCAGAAGGCTTTGAGAGCCAAGAAAGCAGCAGCAAGGGTTTCTAAAGTCCTGTGTGGTCTTCAAGGCTGAGCAGGAACTGATGTGGGGGGGGGTGGTTAGGTGGGGGAAATGCCAGAAGGTGCCAAGTATGCTCAAAGCACCGAGTCTTAGGAAATATAGACTATTAATGCAATTTTAAGAAACACATTCTGGCTAGAGGCTTGGTTCTGAAATGCATCTCTTGGGAGATAAGGAGGATGTTGTTTTATTAACTCAAATCCTAAATATAGGATGTAGAACAGGCGCTAGGTGTGGGTAGGTTGTCTGGCATTCCCAGGATCATCACTTGGAATTTAGAAATGTGTGTCTGGACCTTAGGTGAATGGTATGAGCAGACATGGTGACTTTCTGTTACCAAAACATAAAGAGATGGGGGCTCGGGGCTTTGGAGAGCAGGAGGTCTCCTGGGATGACAGGAAAAACAAGAACTAAGAAGCTAGAATACATTAAGAGTGGACCAAAAAAGACAAGGTGGAAATACAAATGCATAGCAAAGAGATCACAGAGACAAGGAAGGACAGAGTACTCAGCATTTTAGGAGAAATCAGGAAGATGGGTACTAACCATTGCCCTTTGATTTCTGTATTGGAAATCAGGACACAACTGTTTTCATTACAAGAACAGCCCTAGGGAAGAGAACCCTCAGGGAGGCCCGGGATGGTGGGAATGTTGGTGGATGAGTAATATGACCTCAATTTATTAGGAAACAAAAGGCAACCGACATTGGTTTTGAGTTGGATATGACATAATCATTTGTGTATTTTAAGAACATTAATTGCCCAGATGTGTGCAGGATGGAGTAGGATGGGGAGAGGGCTGAGCTAGGGAGATCTGGAGGAAGCAATTTCCTTCCTCTCGGAAGGAGGCCTGACGACTGCCCCGAGATAGGGCAGAAGCAATGCAGGAGCAGATCAATGTGGAAGGTATGGGGCTCAAGCATGACCACAGAGCTTTGAGAATTTGTGTATGGAGAGATGGTCTATTCTAATAGAAATATGGAATCTATGGGAAAAGAAAACATCCTTGTGAGGGGATTATGAAAGGATCTAAAGTGGGAGGTGCCCAGCAGGCATTTGAAAATAGAGGTCTAGTCCAAGAAGACAGATACAGGACTTGGAATTAGATGTAAAAAGACACATAATATGCTTGAGTGGGTGAGAAAAGCAATTGGGTAGAATTATAATCATGAAAAAAAATCAATGCAAGTAGGTCATAGAGGTATCAAATGCAGGCATAAAAGGAAGTCCCAGTGATAGAGGCATGTCTGAGCTCACAGCATTTAATTGAAAAGAGTGGTTCTGACTGGGACAGGCTGTGATCTCAGAATGGATGGTTTTGGCCTAACTGCAGGGCTGGGAGGAGCACTCTCCTGTCCATAAAACCATGGATTTCAGGTAACTTCCTGCAGGCCCATGTGAGGGCAGGATCAGGGATGGCAGGGCCCTGGGTCTGTGAATGGAGGTGGGGCTCCTAGGTATAGAGCAAGTCATATGGATACAAAGGCAAAAAAATCCACTTTGTGAGGGACTAAAAGATGAGGGTGGATCTTACCCTACAGGCAAGACCAGGTGAATATAGCATGCAAAGAGATGCTAGGAGAAAAATAGAGTGAATTAGCAAGGATGATCTATTTTCTGTGAAAGTGATCTCCAATGCAGCCCTGAAAGCTCCCCTGCTTCCCTGCCTCAGTGGGTGAGTAAAGGCGCATCCCCAGGACATAGCACATGGGACCTGTGGAGATAACTGTACAGAACTGCCAGTTCTCTCTGGGGAACTCATCTATCAGACACCCAGTCAGAGGATGAGGCTTCCTCACAATTTCAAAGTGCCTGTCTCCCCAAATCCTGTGCCTTTGTTTGAAGAGACTTTATTTTTAAATTTTACTTCCTTAATTTTTAGTCATGTCTGACTCCAGCAATTTGCCTACTTGCTGCTTGAACTTGAGGCTGATACAGGGTGTTTGTGTGTGTGTATGTGTTGTGGTATTAGTGGGATTAGACATTTTGGCAAAATACAATCAACTTTTCAAAGATACTATTCTGACTTATTTGGTAACATCTGAGGTTTCTGATTTTAATTGGGATTGTCTGATTAAGGTCAAACTTTCGATTTACTTCTGTTTCCAAGACAATGTTTTCATATTGCATAAACTTTGAATACCAGTGAAAATTTAATGTAAAGCATGTTCCCATCAGCACAGAACTCATGTACATTATTGGGTGAATCTGCTCAGAAAACTTAAAAGTGATGACTTTCAGCGGAGGTGGGAGCATTTCCCTAAGTGCCCCCACTATATGTCTGCATTCACTGGAACTTGGAACTGTAGCATGCAGCCTTCTGACTCATGGAGAGTCCACTGGCATTTCCATGAGAGCAAAAACAAAAAAAATAAAATGAAATCCCAGCCACTGAGTTTGAAATAGTTCCACTACTATTTAATTTAATGTTGATGACTCAGAAATACTATTAACACAATAACAACAAAAGCCTTTCATAAGCATATGTAGTAGAAAAAAGTGCTGAGTTTTCAATGAGTTGGTGAGAACCTCAAACAATGCCACTCTATTTGCCTCTTAGGCACAGGAACTCAATTCCATTGGTTTCAAGTGGTAAAATGGTGCGCTGGGTGTAGCCATTAAGGCAGCTCTTATGGTATTACCAAAACTAATTAAAAATGAACACACACCCAGCCAGCGTGGCTCAGTGTTTGAGTGTGGACTTATGAACCAGGAGGTCACGGTTCAATTCTTGTTTAGAGCATGTGCCTGGTTGTGGGCTCGATACCCAATGTGGGGTGTTCAGGAGGCAGTTAATCAATGAGTCTTTCTCAACATTGATGTTTCTATTTCTCGCTCCCTCTCCCTTCCTCTTTGAAATCAATAAAAATATATTAAAAACGAGCATGATTATTATTGTTGGATTTTATACTTCTTTCAACTCATTCTAAATACTGAGCTCAAAATACTTGCAACTTTCTGAAAAGTGAAATTATAAGAAAAAAGTCATGTTGTGTTATTATTAAAAGAAAGTTTTTGCATTATAACATTGACTCAATTGTTTGCTTTTTTTTTCCACTGAGAAAAACAACAACAAAAACTGGTTTTGGTGTAATTTGAGTCCATCATCGGGTGCACCCAGGAATCAAAATGTCTGATGAGAATGAAGATATATTCAACTTAAAAAAAGTTTCCCTTGGCAACTTCAGTGTCCAATTCTGGGGAGTTCTGAATGTCCTTCTAGGTGTGTTAATACTCACATTATTTAAAACTCTAGAACAAATTGAACTTTAAGGTGCAGTCATGGCCATACATTGGAAACAGTATTTTCTCATGTGAAAAACCTTTATATTGTAGCATAATCCAGAAACCAAAGCTTGACAAGGTCACTAATTATTTATTGAGAAGCCATCATGTGCTGGGCACTGCTGAGGAAAGAGCAGAGAAGGCAGGTGAGACCCTGCCATTCTTGGGGCTGTGATGGGGACAGCTGTGGGGAGACAGACAAAACATCAAGAAGCTAAAACAATGGCCTGGCTGTTCTCATACACATGCAGAGTGAGCATTGAGGGTGACAGGCTGGCAAGGGGACCCAGTGTTGAGAAGGTTTCTATGAGGAACTGCCCCTATGGACTCTGAGTGACCACAGGGACCAAGACAAACAGGTCCTGGGACAGAGCAACTTGGCAGAAGGGATAGCATGCGTGTCCTTCCATTTCTATGACCTACCACACAACACTTTGCACAGAATATATTCCATGGAGTGTCGGTACATAGAGTTGATTCTGTGATCTGTGGTCTACCACCTGACTGCTTTCACTGGGTGTGCATCTTCTTGGAAAGCCACTGGATTGAGAATCAAGTCATTCCTCTGCTGTCTACTCCCTCTGCTGTCTACTAACCAGCTGAGTTTTGTGGTCAGTGTCTCCCTCTCTGGGGCTGCATCTCTTCAGAGTAGGTAACACGGCTATCCTAGGTACTTTCTGGAGCTTTCTTTAGACCTCTAGCATTCCACTCTTAACAAGTAGTAACTTTACTTGAAACCATAAAAGCCTAGAAGAAAACATAGGCAGTAAAATCTTGGACATTTCTCATAGCAATGTTTTTCTGATGTTTCCTCTCGGCAAGGGAAGCAAAAGAAAAATGAACAAATGAGACTAGATAAAACTAAAAAAGTTTTGCACAGCAAAGAAAACCAATGAAAAGACAATCCACTAAGTGGGAGAACATATTTGCCAATGATATATTTGTTAAGTGGTTAATATCCAAAACTTATAAAGAACTTATATATCTTAATGCAAAAAACAAAACAAAAAAAAAAACAATAACACAGAAAACAAAACAAAAATCCACAAAAACCCCCACCAAAAATATTTCAATTAAAAAATGGGTGAAGAATTAAAGAGAACATACAGATGGCATATATACATATACACAAATTAGCAGGGCATCACGACCGGCTCAGGAGGAGGCTGAATCACGACTGCTCAGGAGGAGCTACACATAGATTGGTGGGAGGGGATTGTGTGCAACCCCCAGCCCCAGCGGACACACACCAGGGGTGGCAGCAGCAGCCGGAGCAAAGCAGCCCTGGTCCCAGATGCCTGGTGGTGGCTGGAGCAAAGCAGTCTGGGTCCCAGGTGCCTGGCAGCAGCTGGAGCGAAGCAGCCCAGGTCCTGGGTGCCGGAGGGAAGCTGGTGCCGGCAGCTCTGGGAAGGAAGGCCTATTCTTGCACTCATCTTCATGTGTTGGGCCTCTAGTTGTCATATAAAAAGATACTCATCATTACTAATCATCAGAGAAATGCAAATCAAAACTACAATGAGATATCAATTCACACCTGTCAGAATTGTTATTATCAATAAATCAACAAAAAGTATTGGTGAGGATGTGGAGAAAAGGGAACCCTCGTGCACTGCTGGTGGGAATGCAGACTGGTGTAGCCACTATGGAAAACAGTGTGGAATTTCCTCAAAAAATTAAAAATGGAACTGACTTATGACCCAATGATTTCACTTCTGGGAACACAAGTTCAAAAACTATAAGTAACCCTATGTTGCAGGGTCATTTACAATAGTCAAGATTTGAAAGCAGCCCAAGTGCCCATCAGTAGATGAGTGGATAGCCAAGCTGTGGTATATTCACACAATGGAATATTACTTGGCTGTAAAAAATAAATTTTACCTTCTGCGACATCTGGAGTGATGTTAAGGGATATGATTCAATCAGAGAAATACAAGTAACATATGACTTCACTTACATGTGGAATCTAATGATCAAAATAAACTAGCAAACAAAATGGAAGCAGACTCATAGATACAGAGAACAGACAGACAAATGTCAGAGGGGAGAGGGGTTGGGATACTGGGGGAAAAGGTGCACGGATTAAGCAAAACAAAAACAACAACAAAAAAAACTCATAAATACAGACAACAGTATGGTGATTACCAGAGGGAAAGAGGGTTGAGGGAGAATAGAAGGAGACTTGGCTTTGGGTGGTGAATATACAATACAATATACAGATACTGTATTTAAAAAGATACAAAAAATAAGTAGTAACTAAACACAATGAGATTTATGCTCACAGCATCTTTTTACTTGATTGTTCTAGACACACTTTATAAAGGAGAAATTTGTTTTTTGTTTGTTTGTTTTGTTTGCCTAAAGAGACCTTTGTACATTGGGAAAAAAAAGTGTCTACTCAATAAATGTTAAAGTTGAATGCCTTTTATTTTAAAACTTTGTAATGAGTCTGAATAAAGTTTTACTATCCAATAGTTCCAGCCAGCCATTTTTTACAAGAGCATTCTCATTACCTAAATTTTATTGCCAAGAAATGAATAAAACACGAAGTCAATTTTAGATATTTAGGAAAAATGCACCTTTAATAATGTCAACTCTTTTTAATATAATTGAGATGTCCAACTTTGTAATCAGATTGTATAATCAGAGGGCCAGATACAATTTCTACAGGCTTACTTATTGCTGGTGCCTATTTTAAACACTGAATATTCTTGGGGATTATTTCACCCCCTTGAAAGACTTTTGAGACATTAGCTCACCACAATATTCAGCCACCTGCCAAGCATTTTATTAGTCTCACTAACCACCCAAAATAATCCTCAAGGTTCCTTTTGAATAAAACTCCAGGCATTAAGTTGCCTGAAGAAAATAGTCAAGGCCGAGCTATAGAAAAACAGATCGGCTGAGCCCCGGAGATGACAGTAAACAGAAAGGAAGCAAATTGCCAGCTGGACACTTCAATGGGATTTGCATCATCTTATTTAATGACCAGCACATCCAGGATGGTGGTGACCAAGTCCACTCTGATTGTGAAAGCATTACAGCTCAAGGGAGTGGAAGCAAGCACCCAAGAGCTAGTACTTAGGAGGACCTGGGTTCCAGTCTCATGGTCCTGCTCTGTTTGCAGTCATCTGTACATCTGCTCTATAACACCTGAGTCACCTTTCCTTGAAGCCAAGCCTGCTGAGACAATCATGTTCATGGCCCTGAGAGCATGTATGCAGCAAGCTACAGGCACCTCAACTCTAACTTCCCATTCATTGAAATGCAGTGGCAATGGATGTACTCACCTTCTCCCATTATTCTAAAGTAGAGACTTTGAAAAGAAACCATCCTCTGGCAATACACCATGTACAGATGACTGATTCAAGTAAAAGGAATTAATTCAGTCTTCTTGGATCTGGGTGTTCTTTGTGAAGGTCATGAATGGATGATACTCTTGTTGATTTTGGAGACCTTTCTTTTCCTCTTAATTTTACTCAAAGCCTAGGCAACCCACACACTACCTAAAACAGGTTTTAGATTTAGCCCAATAAGAGTGTACTTATTTTATTTTTAATTTAGACTTTTAAAGTCCTGATTAAATGGTCAGCATTACAATGTAAATGGCACCAGAGTAGTTCCTGCTCATGAAATTATTTCTTATATATTCTTCCCCTTCAAAGTCTTTAATCTTTACTCCTGTGGTTAACCAGATAGTCCCCAATTCCACTCAAAATCTAACAGACAAGTTTACTTTCTTTGGAAAATTTAGCATTTAAGTTAGATTTCACTCTAAGTTTCTTTCCAATATAGGCTGATATACCATATAGGCAGCTATCCCAAGATGGTCAGGAAATACTAAAAACTAAAATGGATAGCCATTTATTTGAATTTTTAAGGCGTAATTCTACTTAAAGCAAGGTTGTATAATTTCCACATTAGATCAAAATTGTTTTGTTTCTCAATACATCAAGTATAAATGAAGATAGGTAAGAACTAAATCTTAAACAATAACAGCATTAACAAGTCAGTGCTTGTTTGTACCTGCCCTGGTTCTGTGCAAGGTACTTTTATGTACAGTAGTAAGTCATAAAATCCAAGCAAAGTGCCTGGAATATAGTAAATAATCAATGAGAAATAGTTAATAAATGTGATTTAAAAAATGAGTGGATGCATGAATGGGAAAACTTGGTAGTAAGTTTTATTCCTATTTGTTCCTTCCAAATGAAAGCGAAATGCAGAGAAGTGAGCAAACTGCCTAAAGCCATGTATGTAGTAAGGCACCCAATAGGGATTTCAGCCCAAATTGTCCTGTTTTAATTTTAATCCTCTCTCTACTTCAAAGAGAATATTCATATTGACAACATCCGTGTCTGTGAAGTTTTGAATAATTTTCACTATAATATATTAAATCATAGTTATGTTGGGCTTTAAACTCATTGATAAGTACTTTCAAAACCTGTTAAAAGTAAATCTCAGGAAGCAACAGGTTCTGATTTTCTTGAATGAAATCACTTCTGAATTAAGGCATGTCTAAGGCTTCTATTCCAGGCCAAAGTTACTAGCAGAATTCTCCTTTTATTTGTTCTTAGGAGCTGAATATGCTGTAATTTCCTTGGAAATTCTGAGCCCCCTATGTTGCATTATTTATTCAACAAACTACTACACATGGTTCTGGGTCCCCAGGGACTAGATATTGGGGATGGCTCTAGATGTTGGTATCTGGGACCCTGGGACTATTTTGCTGCATTTCAGGATTCCTCTTCCTTAAAATTTAAATTACTAACAGCAATGATAAGCCTGGGAGTTCTTAAGACTCCAGAACTCCTCCTTTAGGCCATGTTTTATGGTTTGGATGAACTCAGGAAGCCAGTGTGTGTGTTTTAGCTCAAATGCTCGTTTTGGCTGTTCATTCTGATTCCTCTGAACAAAGGAAATAGAATTGATCTCTTGCTCTAATGTGACCCTCATTTTTCCTAAAGTTGTTGCAGGACAGTAATTTCAGAGCTGCATGCTTGTTTGAGCTGTGTATATTTTATTTGTTGAAGGTTTACTTGAGATATTATAGTACAAAGATGACAAAATAGATTAAGAAGGAGGAAGAATAGAAGAAATATGGAAAAGGGTAGGAGGAGGAGGTGCAAGAGGTGGTAACAATGGCCTTTTTGCCTTTGCTACAGTGGTAGGTGGGATCCAGAGCCAGTGTCCTGGGATCCTGCTATTAGCCCCAGGATTGAAGGCATTCTTGTGTCTCTTCCCCCAACCCCTACCCCCAGCCTCGTGAAGGGCAGGTGCTTTATGTCAGTTTAAACCACTTCTCTCAGGTACTGAAATTCAGAAAGGGCAGCTGTTTGGATCCTACCCTGGTCTTGATCCCATCAAAGTAATATTATCTATGGTTCTCTTTTCTCCACATCCTCGCCAGCACTTGTCATTTGTCCATTTGTTGATGGTAGCCATTCTGATAGGTGTGAGGTGACACCTCATTGCCAATTTAATTTGCATCTCTCTGATGATCAGTGACTTTGAGCATTTTTTCATATGTCTCTTGGCCATCTGTATGTCCACTTTGGACAAGTGTCTATTTAGGCCCTCTGCCTATTTTTTAATTGGATTGTTTGTCTTCCTATTGTTAAGTGATCTCACTCATATGTGGAACCTAATGAAAAATGAAAACAAAAACTGGTGAACAAAATAGATCCAAAGACATAGAAGCATGGAACAGACTATGAATCTCAGAAGGAGGGTGAGAGTGGGTGGGTGGGTGGGAAGAGATCAACCAAAGAACTTGTATGTATATTTGCATCACCCATAGACACAGACAATAGGGTGGTGAAGGCCTGAGGTGGGTTATAAAGGTTCAATGGGGGGGGGGGGGGACACATAAGTAATACTTTAAACAACATTTTTTTTAAAAAAAGCAATATCATTTAATGAAAAAATAAAACAAGGAATGTGTTCTCACCCTGCCTTCACTCTATAGTTGTATCAACTACACACACACACACACACACACACACACACACACACACACAAACCTAAGTGCCCAGATTAAGTGCCAGACTACAGCCATATATTTCTTTAAAGACCTAAGTATTTTAGAATATTTATTTTGCTATAATAATAGTGGTAGTGATCCAACACTGCTAATAGTTGTAATTAAATTGTAACTGCCTCTCCATGTTTTTTATGTGTGGTAATTTTTTTAAGTTAAAAGACCTCTTACCTTATCAGCTTTAACATATTTGTGTGTATAAAATTTACTTAAACCTTTTATAATAGACACCTGTTACCAATATTCCAGCTACATGGTACTACTTTTGCAATAACTCCACATGCATTTAACACTTTAGTTAAAGGATATATTACATAAAGCAAGCAATTAAGCAGGGAATTACAAGCTTCTCTTTTGCTATTGTTCTTGGTATTTGCTTTAATATTTATCCTGTGTTTGGATTAGTTAAGCCTAGTATATAGTCCTTTATTTTAAGGATTTTTTTTTATTTGTGCAAGGTCTTAAGGAAAGCTTCTTATGTGGTTCATCTGAACATTCAACAACTGACATTCACTGGCTGTGTGGAGCATCTGTTATCATCTCTATCATTATTGTACCACTCTCCTCTCAGAACTGTGCAAATCTTAGATCAGCAGATAAAGAGTATATGCCCTTTCCTTTGTTTGTTTGTTTTAAGTAATTCAGTATTTGTTGTTGCATTGAGGAAGACACGTATTGATTACTGAAACTCTGACCTAGATCACCCTGTTTATAATATTATAAGAAAATATGACATGTATCTGATTAATAAATTGTTTTGAACTATTAAATATCATATTTAGGTCTATGGAAAATTATCTGAATTGGAAGCCGTGCACTTAATATACCAAAAGTTGACCAATATTGGATGAATGTAAAGTATTCATATGCTCCAATTCCTGCCCCCCCACCCCTCACACACACAACATGGTAATCTTCAAGTTCATGACTTTCAATATTGACTCTTAATTCTGACACTCAAAATTTTCAGAAAATTATTCAGGCTTTTATTTATGTTTAAAATTGTTTGTGGTAGTAATACGATGGAAAGTGGGGCATGTTTGAAATATAGTGTGCTTCTTTTGTTGTTTGTTGTTCTATTTTTTTCTTCATGGTGTGCAGTATCTTGCACTGGCAGAGGTTTAATGTGCCTTTGATTATATGTCCAATATCACTTAAAGCAACTGGATTAACTTCCCTACTCTAAGGAGGTGGATGCCTCCTACTGTGAGGAGTGGAACAAAGTCAGTGACAATGTCAGCATGGCAGTCCTCCAGGTCAGAGAAGCCTGGTCTCTACCTCAAGGGGTTGTGTGGCTGGGGCCTCACTTATTTCAATATTTTCCTTCACATCCCTAAGGTCCCAGGTGGCCTACCTGACACAGACATCCTTATGATGATGACTTTCAGGGTTTTACTTTATGGAACTCAGGGTAAACTTTCAGACTCCAATAGCATTTCTGGCACTGTTCATGATACACTAGTGATATGAGATTTAAGCCCACTGTATTGACATTTTAAACAATATCGTCCTGAATATATATGTATTAACATACATGTATATACACACACACATATATATAGCTACATCTGTATCAATAGCTATTACTATGACTTTAAGATTACTTTTCTTTGATTGCTGCCAAACTGTCTACTTGTTGTCCAAACAGTAGAGAATAGAACTGATAAAAAGTTTCCCTGTTTCTGAACTGGCAGAAAGGGCCAGCTGTCTGGCTGGCAGAGGATGGCCTTCTGAGCAGCTGTGAAGCGGCACCTCCATCACTCCGCAGCTGGGTGGGAAACAAGTAGACAAATAGCAACGTGTCTTCCAGTGTCTCTCCTGTCATAAGGACACGGGCAGCTTGGGCAATTAATAATCATAAAGATGAGGGTCTTATGTCACATTTTCATTGTTTCCTCTCATTGTGTGTGTGTTCCTGAGACAGTGAGAAAGAAGCAATGGAAAAACAGTGTTGAACTTGATGAGGACCTGACTTAGATGAAATAAATTTCATGTCCAACCGGTTAGTGTTAAGGAGAGTAGATTAGTTTCATAGTTCTTGAATTCACCAAGTGAAAACACACCCCAGAAAATTCCAAACTCTGAAGCCTGTGGGCAGGTGATGGGGGCAGATCCCTGTATTCCTCTCCCCCAGGACCGGCAGCCCCCATAGGATCCGAGATGCTGGCTGTTGGGAGGCTGACAGTCCATGTCAGTGGATGAGAAATCAGCTCAGATGAAGTAGAAGACAGGAAAAGAAAAAGAAGAAACAACAAATGATGTTTTCTATATTATTTGTTTGAACTTCACCTTCTCATACCCACCTCTTGTCTATCATGGGGAAGATCCAACTGTAAGCAGGGTTGCCTTGTCATAGAATATAATTCTTCACCCTGGTAAAGAGACTTTTCATAATATTTTTCCACAGCAGAGTTCTTGAGGGAAAATACAAGGCATCTGGCGGCTGACCCAGCACAACAAACTTCCTCTCCTGTCAGTTTCAGTCCATCCTTCTTAGAACTGAAATTTTCCTCCAGCCTTTGCCTCTTGTTGGTCTTTCTTTAATCAAAAGGGGGAAGTTAAACCTGTCAGCAGGTGCACACGGATGCTCTAAGACAGAACCAGCCAGACCTGGAGATGCAATGTCTATGCTCCTTCTGAAAATGATCCTTGTCCAGAAACAATTAGATGTAGCACGGGTTTCCTCCCCCGGCTCTTGGGGAGGCAGAGGGGGGTGAGGCTGGGGGAGGGCAGGAAAGGGCAGGAAGGTTTGTGCTGCTCCATTTCTTTGAGACAATGGCCTGTGCTGACATTGTCTATTCAATGTGGAAGATGGGCCGTCAAGTAAAGCAAGACAAATGTGATGTCCTGACTGATTATTCCCTACACACTAAGTCAATGAGCTTATTATCACTGCAATTACATTACTAATGTCAACAGATGCTACATGTAGACAATGAGGTAACAATTAAGTGGGCTCCCTTCCCCCACAAACGCTGTGCAAACTCCCTCACTTCAGAAGGCTCAGATGTTTGCCTGGACACATGAGGGGCCTGAGAATAAAGCAGGGTGTGTCCTAGAAGTGAGGCGCTGACGACAGCATTCTCTGATCACAGGACAAGGACAGCACCCTCCCCCCATGATCATCTTTTCCACATCAATATCAGAGTTTCTTGATGTCTATAAATGAATCTGACTTGGTAATTAATACTAAATGTAGTTACATATATACATTTCTTCTGAAAATGCTAGATTATACTGACAATTTGTGTGTCTGAATATAGATGGTGCCTCTCATTTTTCTTTCTTTTTTTTTAAAAAAAATATTTCTTTATTGATTTCAGAGAGGAAGGAAGAGGGAGAGAGAGATAGAAACATCAATGATGAGAGAGAATCATTGATTGGCTGCCTCCTACCCGCCCCCGACTGGGGATTGAGCCCGCAACCCAGGCATGTGCCCTTGGCCAGAATCAAACCCGGGACCCTTCAGTCTGCAGGCCGACGCTCTTATCCACTGAGCCAAACTGTCTAGGACTCATTTTTCTTAAGAAGTCACCATACAAGAAGTTTCCCAATAATGGCTAATGAGTTTTCCTATTAGTATGTATTTTTGCATAAAATAGAATACTTTGCCCAAATTGCTTTGCCAACGTGTCCTTCTGAGGACTAATGACATGAGCTCCCAAGGGCCAGAGTTGTGCCCTCTGGTGATCATATCAACTCATACTTGCTTGTCCCACCCCCATACCCCACAGCACTGGTTGGTATGTGGTGTATAAAGATAAGCATATGCTCTCTTTCTTCCTGGTGGTCCACTCTTCCAAATTCAGGGGGCACTGTAAAAAGAGAGGGAGAGTGGAGATTAAGGAGAATAGATTCTAGGTTTTCAGACACAGACTGGCTTGCTAGGTTTCATTGGTTGCTAATTAGATAATCCTGATATTGAAGACAATGTGGGCATAGGTATTGCTTTGGTGAATTTCCATTAGATTCTTTGCAACAAATTCAAACATAGGAACTGTGATTCTATAGTAGCCTGACAACTGCTCATAATGAATTTGGGACTCTGACCCAACTGAGTGCATAGATTGGGGCCACCTGTTGACATGCTGGATGTTTTATCATAGGCGCTAGTCATGACACAGACAGACCTGGGATTAATGAGGGATGGTTTTGAATAATGACTTTCTTTTCAGAAGACAACAGCTAACCTCACACATGAGAATTTCAATATATGTTTTTATTCCTTTCCAAATATGTCTGGGTCAGTGAAAACTATCTCTAAAGGACATTTTTAAAATATGTTTATTTGGGGAGATTTTGGCACAGAACGGTGGAATATGGAAGGGGCAAATAATCATAACAGTAAAAATAAAAGTACTTCTTACCCAAAAGAGGAACTTTTTAAATATAGACATTTATAGATTCATATGGAAAATTGAAAACCACCACTAAAGTTAGTTTAATGTATTAGACCCCAAGTGTATGCTAGTTCCAAGTAAAACCATCTGTCTGGAATTAATATTTCTCAACTTCCTGTTATGATCCACTTATAAAAACCAAACATACAAACAAGCCACAGGGCACGTCCCATTTTCCATTTAATTAAATTTGCAGCAGAGAATCTGATGAAAGTGAATACAGCACAGGTTGTCAGTTGAAGCATCCTAAATAGCCTCACCAAGTAGACCTACATAATTTCTGAATTTTAATGCTATTTGTGCATAATTTTAAATTAGAATTATTTTAATACTGGTATAGTATTCAAAGGATGCCAGCATAGTAACATTTTCTAAGCCTTATTTTAGGAAGTATGGACTAAAAAAAAAATCACTTGAACCATTGAATTACATGGGCAGGAAGTAAAAAGTTTGCAGTAAAAGTACTTTTTCTAAGAGAAAAATAGCGACTTTGAAAAGATGGATAATAGAGCGATAGATGTGAAGATGAAGATGCAGATTAAAATAGATACAAGCAATTATGTAAATCAGTTTAAATATATGTAAATACCAGTGCAAACAAGCACACATATTAAAGTTGGTCTCAGCTTTCATTGGTTGGACAATTACATGTCCTATATAATAAAAGGCTAATATGCAAATTGTCCCTCCAGGAGTTCAACCAACCAGGAGTTTGACCGCTTGCTATATCATGTGCTGACTACCAGGAGGCAGCACAGAATGCAGGAAGGCCCTGACTGGCAGCCAGCAGCCAGGGGAAGGAAGGCCCCAATCGGCCCTGATCACTGGCCAGACCTAGGACCCTACCCATACACAAATTTTGTGCACTGGGCCTCTAGTTTATACATGAAATAACACCTGAAGAAAGTCCTTCTGGGTTACTTTCTCAGCAATGACACCATTAGCCCCCTGTGAAAGGACAGTGACCCAGTGGTTAGTGTGACCTCATTGTGGGGAGGGAATGCCTCACTCATGTCCCTGCTTGGAAGGGTCTTTGGGAGGTAGGAGGGTGAGCACATGGCTTTTGTCACCTGTGTAAATACAACTATTTCTTCCTCCAATATATGAACATGTTTAGTAACTTGTATTTCCAAACTCCCCAGTGAAGTGGGACCTTAAAGAATATGTATTTCAAATTTTATTTTGCCTTACAGTAAAAGGAAATGGTCATTTGAAGAATTTTTCAAAAAAAAAATTAAAAAAATTCTTGCTAGGACACATTTAGTTTCTCGCATATTTTCTTTGTGCTCGCAAATGGCATTGCTTTATCAGGGCATAACTAACCTCATTATAAAGCAATAAGGTTCTTGGATTAAATAGTGAATATATTGGATGTCTAAATTGTAATTAACTACTAAGATATCTGTTAGTATGCAGGTCAATACCAAAGACATATTTGATTTAGGGTTTTCAATCACAAATCATTCCTACTTTTAAAGTATCCCATTGCTATCCCATATCTATCTTTAATAATATAGATAAATTGAGTCAGCATTTAAACTTCTGTTTTTGTCTTTTTAAAATTTTTATTTAAAAATTTTAAAATTTTCTGATTTTAGAGAGAGAGAAAGAGAGGGAGGGGGGTTGTTGTTGCACTTTTTTATTCATTCATTGGTTGCTTTTTAACTATGTCCTGACTGGAGATTGAACCCACAACCTTGGTATATCCAGAGGACACTCTAACCAACTGAGCTACCCAGCCAGGGCTTTCGTGTTTCTTTAATAAGTGGTAAAACCATAGGTAACTGCCTGAGACATCATAAATCAAAGACTTTCGCTGCCACTGCACTGGCTGATCACCAGCGGTCCAGTCTCTGAGTGTCGGGTGTGCTGCTCTCCTCTCACCTCAGAGCCTTGGCCAGCTGTGCTCATCACTGCCCACCATGCTCCAAATGAGCCAGGGGGTGGAGGCGGGGCAGAGAACTCAATGTGGAGTCACTGCCCACGGAATGCTGAATAAGCTTGTGTGTTCTTAATACAGAGACCTGCACCACTGCATGATTCCCATGCTTCTCCTAATGTTTCTTGAGGCAAACGGAGATCTGGATTCTTGTTCTTTCACTCATGTGTTTTGCAATATTCTGAGAAAGAGAAGTCAGACTGACAGATTGACATAGACACTAAAAACAGAACTACTATAAATTCTACCTCACCCCCTCCTTGGTGTTAAGTCCTTCTGTGACTTCATGTCCCCCAGCGTAAGCCAGGTGGCCAACTCCACCCAGCCATTACCAGTAGTCCTTTCGTTTCTGTTCTCACTGATGCTCAGGACAATAACTTGTGAGTACACAGTATCCCCAGCCATGGCAGGAGGTGACATCCTGTTCACAGCAGGTGAGTGCTTGAGTGCATCCTTCCCGGGCTGATAGTTGCCTAGGGCTGGTCCAACTGCTCTAGGACAACGTTGGGTTTCATAAGGTTTTCAGATTCAATCTCTTTTCAAATAGGCAGCTAGACAGAAAACCTGTTTAAAAGAAATAGTCCAGCGCTAAAGCTGTGGAATAAAAGCCCTGTCTGTGCCTTATCACCGGAGGCACAATGTGATTTTATTACTTGATATTGAGAACAACTAAATTCACTCCCACTTCAAAAGAAAAAGTAATTTTTAAAAAAGCTATGTTCTAAAGAGCACGTGATGGTACTTCTCCCACAAACCTTTATCACGCCAACGTTCCTAGACTAGGACACAGGGCACTTTTTAAAAAGGGGACAGACACCACAGGGTCTCTGAAGGTATAATTTTTGGCTGCTGCCCTACATAGAAACTATGGATTTGCAGCCCAGGGTGCTTCATGTTTCTGTGAGAGAGCATGAAATCACATCATTTTCTGGCAGTTTTGCAAAAGAGTTGGGGAGATTATAAATATTCAGAAATCCTCAGAGGGGGAGCCACACTACCTGCCCTCAGTACAGTTGCTCTGTTGTCAGTTTTGGGAGCTTCGCCAGGTGAACACGGACTTCTGGTGTATGACAAGGGAAACAAGAAGTGCACATTTCCAGCAGATTTCATAAACAGGCCGTCTGACTTCACGTCAGGCAGGATGAGGCAGAATTTGGTTTTCTCCACCAAATTTGGCTCCCAGCTGTGAAGTGTCAAGTCAAACAGGAACAAGTAATTGTATTCAACCCTAAAATCAAGCTCCCAGCTGACATTTTGTATTAACAGAATCAGAAAGCAGGCCTGTTTGTCTTTTAAAAACAGTCGCTCTGTGGTAGCTGTGACTTGCAGCCATGCACACAGGCCCTCTCTGCACACGCGGGAGGACCATATGGACTGGTGGGAGGGAGGCAGCCCACCTGGACTCTGAGACCCCACGACCACTGCAAGGCTGAGCCACAGCCTCCGACTCTGCACCTTGGAGATCGGTCTGAAAGAAAGCAAAGAGGGGTTTAAGCAAATTGCACTAAATGAATTACCTTTTATGTCTGTATTGAAATAAATTCGAAGTCAACCTGCAAAGGATAATCAATAATAAATGTAGAGTCCAGATTCAAAATGCTACCGCTGAACCTAACAGTCCCCAAATAATTCACCTGTTTTCACTCTTCCAAACTGTTTTCGGGGTTTAGCATGAGGCTATCCATCAGTCTTAGTAGCAAAGGGAAAGCAGTAGCTAACTTTGTCCACAGACATTTTGGAGGCCTCAGAGACCTGGGCCCTGGGTATAAGCTGTTGATCTCTAACTGTCAGGTTGCTGGTCTGGAAGGAGAGAGCGATGTCCAAACAAGCAAAGTGACGAATGCAGGTCCGGGGGTGAGTGTGACAGCACAGGAATGTACAAGACAGGGACCAGGAGCTTGTCTGCTGGGGCTGCACAGCAAGGATCCCACAGGTAGAGATGCCCACTTGCCCTGCCTGCATGGTGCCTCGAGGCCAGCAGCAGGGGGAAGGCTGTTCAGCAAAGGTATGCGCACACACTTAGAGGTAAGAATAGGCCAGGAAGCCTCTTTAAAACTGTTGTTGCTTAGATAATGGCCCTGGTGCCATAACACCTGCCAGCTTACACAGCCCCTAATTACAGGCCTTTCCTTACCTGGTTGTTCTTTGAGGAGAGTGGGGTGGACTAAAGTTCCATGTCAGTCAAACGAAACCATGTAACATTGTGCCGTACGATTTTTAATGCAAATATTTCCAAATCTACCCAATGTGTTACTCAAGGGCCCAATTTCCTCCCCATGATTGTGAACTATCTCTGCAGCATTTGATTTCAAACTAAAAATGACGTCACATCATGTTCTGGTTTAATGACCTTTTTTTTTTTTTTTTCAAGAAATACAATCACTTATAAAATTTAAAAATTCCAACTTAAAAACAACAACACAGGGATAATATGATTATGCAAATTATACTGTTAGCAAAATTTACACATAAATGAGAACATTTTTTTCCCCATCAGAGTTCTGATTATAAGGAAACCCTGGGACTTAAATTATCTGCAGAGGAGTATAGTATAAAAATGTATTAAAAGCTGTAAAAGCTAAATTGAAATGTCAAACATAGTTATTTGTATTAAAACCCAACAAAACTAAACCAAACAGGTGATGGGCCTTCATAAGCCATCTGTTGAAATGGAAAACTCATTTTGCTCTTCTGGGCCACTCCAGTTTCATCAACTTCACCATGGGTTCCTCACTGGGCAGGTCCAGTTCCCCCCGTTGCTCATAATTCTTGAGGTTCACTATGTGATTTCTGCTTATATAGTAATTTTGGACGTTTAAATTCCAGGGCCAGATTCTTTTTTTTTTTTTTTTTTTAACATCTCCAGCAGAATTTCCAGAGCATTTTCACCCAAAAATGTAGACCTAATACCTAAGAGCCCAGAAATTATATAAAATGCTATGAAAAAGGTGAACCCACAGCAGCATAGCAAGTTCTTATTTGAAAGGACTCACTTGTTTGAGCGGAGTTCCTCTGGCCTTCCTCTGTCCCCACCTCTTCCTGCTCTTTTTCTTGTGCACTTTTAGGCCCGACCACGCCCCTGGGGGCCCTGGATCTGCCCCCCAGACAATGTAGCCTCAGGGCAGAAAGCATGTAGCTGTGACCGAAGGCCCCACCCGCTGGAGCTTTTCAAGTTGATGGGAAGTGGTGACACTTGAGCAGGACATGGCTGGCTTGCTGGATCCTGACGACCAGCTGTGCGCACTCCTGCAGCCTGGAGACTTTGTGTGACCCCCCACTGTCTTCCAGATCCGCCCAGGGAGGCCACAGCTGGGCAGCTGCATTGGGAAAGCTAACTGAGCAGAAAGGGCTCCCCAGTCTGGCCTCTGATTTCTCACATTTAATTACCTGATTCTCCTTTCCTGTAGTCATGGAGAAAATGGAATTACATCATGCACCATGTAGCTCTGGAAAAGCATTGAATGTTTCTAATAGAGCCACTGATGACAGGCACAAAGGGCATGCCCCTGGTTTCACATCGGATATTAGCCCTTCCAAACAAGTGTAGGCCTGCCCGCTCCGAGGGTCTTCAATAGGCAACAAAGGAGAACAGGTTTCTATCCTGTCACTCCTAGTACCTCACAGAAGAAAAACTTCATTTAGCTTCCCTGGTCTAGCCAAGCCTCCTCCAGGTCTTTGGGACTGGGAAGAACTTTTAGAAGCATTGCCTTTTAGCTACCAGTACAGATTTTGTTTAAATCTGGGATTCCCCCCTCCCCGCCCCCCAACCACTATATGTCACCTTAATCCTTTTAGATACATTTTCATCTTAAAGCTTACTCAGCTGCACCCTTGCTTTTAAGCCAATTCATGATATTTTATAGAACTCACGGATGAAAACATCCTCCCAAGTGCGAATAGAACCCAAAGGACACAGTAATTCCTCCACATTTAGACAAAAGAGATGACACTATAACCACATCTGCAGATAAATCCCATCTGGTGCCATATGACATAGTTGGGTTGATAGATGGTTACTTACCTCTCAATTTGAATTATGTGGCAAGCCCTAGGAGGCCTCATCATGGTCCTGGCTGATGTTAAGATGATTTCAATAGCAGACATAATCACCTATTAGGTCTCTGTTTTCAAAATCCCTCTTGCTTCAAAGGTGTAGTCTGTATTCTATTTATCAAAATTAGCAAGTAAAAAAGAGAGTTTTAATTTTCTATCACCTACTCATCTGTTAAAATATGATTTTATTGACGAAGCAGGCAATCATTACTACAAATGGAGTGAGACAAGCAACACACACACACACACACCCCAAACACAAAAATCAGGATTTGTATGTCTATTTTTCCATGAGCTATTGGTTATTGATAGGAAGTAGTTCTCTGGCATGAATTTAATCCCTATTAGCACAGATGAGTTGAACTCCTGCTCAAAGGCCCTCATGGGACAGTGAAGATTGTGGAGGTGTTATCATAGCAATGAGCTAATTAATATTAATAATAAGAAGAGAGCAAAGGGGAGGCCAGACAATATGCACATGGTCACCTGGGCAGCTTCACCAGGAAGCTACAACTTCAGTCTCTCCAGGAAACCACCAGTTTGTTCCCTGCAGATCACTGAGATAAGGGAACAAACAAAGGGAGAGATGGATGCATGCACAGTGAAGTCACGGTGACATAGGAAAGGTGCTTTTATTACCTGTCAGTCTAGCCTGGGAAACAATGGAATGGCTAGGAGGTTAACCCCATCTGAGTTGGGGTCCAGCCCCAGCAGGTCCAGGGGTTCCCCAAGGTGTGGAGGGAGTCGGCGAAGAAGGAATGACATGGAGGCAGCATTCAGGTGATCATCATAGCCAGGTTCCTCATTTTATTGTCCTCTTACATCTGTATTTATACTATTTGATCTTAATCCTATCCATTCTATTCCAAAGGTTAGGGCATTTCTGGTCTTCATTCCAAGGTTACTCTATTGTTCTATTAAACCACAAGGAAGTAACTGAAGGAGGTTATTCTAAGTAAAGATTATGTAGTTTAAGCGTGATTGTTCGTAGTTAAAGTGATTAACTACCCGCCTGGCACTTAGTTAAGGGGTTTTACTGATAAAAATCCTCACCTGGGGAAACAACCTTTCTCTGGGAGGTGGTCCTGTTTAAAACACATAGCGTTAAGAGGGGGAGCAAACATATTAAGAACAGTATGCCATATACGCCAGGTCCCTTGAAACATAAGCTGTGCAGATGTTTCTTCCCTGTAGGGACTGCATCAAGCAGCAAGGGTGGATCGGCTTCCAGCACATCTGAAGTGCACGTATTTTGAAAGGTAGATTGGTTAGTTTGAAGAAGCTCCTGGTTAAAATCCCCAGAAAAAGAGTTCCCTCACTTCTGTTCCCACTTGTTGGCTCTGGTTCTCTTTTGTTCATGATCCATACTCACCCCTGCACTTACCTGTTCTCTCTCTATATCCATGTGGCCTTAAGCGGCTGCATAGTCCATGACTATGGAGACTTTACATGCAGGATGCTGGACTGGACTGCACTTTGATACAGAGCAGAAATTCTGGAGAGTGGCCTTAATTCTGGCCCTGCTGAATATGAAATTGGACTTCTTCCTCGGGGAGAAGAACAGAGATGAGACCTTGTAGGGGAACCCTCTTAATTTTACATAATCAATAAAGCTTCCTGTGAGGACCTCTGGAAGTTATTTTTGTTGAAGAACCCCAAGAATTCCACTTTCATTGATAAGTCACATATATCCTAATTTCAAGAACATTGAAATCTAGTAGAAAAGGTAAAACATGAATAAGCAAATTCCCTATAGGAGGTAGATTAAGGGACATTGAGAGGGTCACATAGTATATTATTGGGGTCTAACAGGCTAAGGAGTCACCTTGAAAGTTTTGAGTACTTCTGGTCAAGTATTCTGTGAAATTTCTATCAGTTGGGATTTGTCTGCTGTTTTTCTCATGATTTTTCATGACTGGAGTTATGGTTCTTGGGAGGGAGACCACAAAGTTAAAGTGCCAGTTTCATCACACATTATCAAGGGGATGTCCTGTCAACATGACTTGTCACTGTTTGTGTTGACCTTGAACATCTGGCTAAGGTCATGTTTGTCATGTTTCTTTACTATAAAGTACTCCTCCCCTTTTTCATATTGTACTTTTTGGAAAAAATCACTATGGAGAGTCCACAATTAAGAAGGCAGGAGTTATACCCCAAAATATTCGGAATTTTTCTGCATAGATTTATATATATATATATATATATATATATATATATTTGATTTTTTACAGAGAGGAAGGGAGAGGGATAGAGAGTTAAAAACATTGAGGAGAGAGAAGCATCGATCAGCTGCCTCCTGCATACCCCCTACTGGGGATGTGCCTGCAACCAAGGTACATGCCCTTGACCAGAATCAAACCCGGGACTCTTCAGTCTGCAGGCCGACGCTCTATCCAGTGAGCCAAACCAGCTAGGGCTTTCGGCATAGATTTTATTTATTCTTCATGAGAAAGTATTTAAGAGGGAAGAGCAATATGAGGGATATCTTAGTCTGCCTTTCAATTAAAGTGAAGCTCATCAACAGGACCAGGGAAAATGGGGGCCAATCTGGAGGCTGGAGAGAATGTGAAACTGGCAATACTCTATCAACTGGAAATGGGGTTAATTTTTCTGTTTTGCCAAGCAATATCATGGTTTTACTTATGTACCATGGAACCAAAATAATTTCAGGTAAGAAAAACACCTGTTATGTTTGCATGTGATTCCTCATTTTTCCCCCTGAAAGATGAGATAGGCAACATCACATCTCCCACACGGTTTTCATAAGCTAGAATAATTCCAGGGCATAATTGGGTGAAAAGGATTACTTCTTACAAGAACTCTCTCTTTTTTTTTTGTCCCTCTTTCTGTTCGAAATATCAGAGAGAATACAGTCAAATATCTCAGGTTCTGTGTTTCATGGATAACATATTCATACATGCATCCAGAATATGTACATATATATAGTCACTAGAATGCACTTCAGCTATATTTGTGTTATTTGTGATAACTGGTTTTTTGGAAAACAGAAAGGTCATTCATTTTTTTTGTTTGTTTTGTTTTGAAGATTGATTTGATCTAACAAAATTTTGCTTGGGACTTGATGATTTGAACTTTCTTTTCAATATTCACTTGCGTATAAGAATCAGTGACATTTCAAAAGTCCCATGAATATTTTTTAGTTTTCCCTTCCCAGTGCGGTCCTGTGTACAAAATGCCTGGGTTCCTGGTGAAATGGCTCTCTTGACCAGTAAGTGGATGCATGTTTGTTTCTTAACTCATCTAAGTGTCTGCCCAACTGGCCCTGTAATCAGATGGAGATCAAGAATTCCTCCTCATTTGTAGTTTCTCTTCTGTTAATGACTGTTCCCTTCAATGTCTTCCTCTGCATTTATACACAACTGGAAGACTCTCCAGAGCTGAGTGTCACCATCAAATTCACTGTTGGGATATTTGAAACTCAGTCTCTGTAGGCACTACTATTCTGAGCCTGGACTCCCAGGGGACATGATTCACAAAGAACCTGGAGTGAAAAGGACAGCATGGCCCTGGGGAGCTCTCTCCACTCCCCACTGGGACTTTTGGAACAGCTACGACTCGGAGGCCATGAATGTTTCTGTTTAAGGCTGTACTTTGGAAATGTAAGGTGTGGGAGCAGCAATACAGAAGCTGGCCACACTCGATTTTTATATAATCCAGGAAGCTTGGGATACTATGCTTGTTTCAAGTGAGTGACTGAGACAAGCAGAGTATCTGATGAACTGAATACCCACTGGGATTCACTGGGGGTAATAAAGGAAATTAGATCTATGTGGTGCTCACTACCTCTGTTCCATGGCCACGAACAAAGCCCTACATACTTGCTCTCAGCTTCCTTTCTCAAAGTGCCCTACCTCTTTCTGTCCCTGGTGATCAGAACAGAGTAAGCAAGGGATAACCTCCACATTGCTGAGAGACACTCAAAGAGTGCAGGTCTGCGCTGGAGAGGAGTCTGGAGGTTCTGGTACAAAGGGACTTGGAAGGGGTGTGGTTCCCCAACCAATCTATGTCCTAGACATTCTGGGAGGACATTACATTATTCCTCCTTTTCCCACCCACTTGTGGCTTTTGAACCTTCACTTTATATCACTCTCTGGAGATCACCTTGTACAGAAAAGCCCTTTTCCCAGTCCTTTCACTCCCATCCCAAAACTTTACAGGCAAAGCAAGGGTTTTAAATGCCAAGATGGCATGGTAGACTTCACCCCCAAGATTCCCATCCTCTCAATTTTATGTGACTTTTCCTTTTGCGATGCTCAATGGGGAGAGATGGGGAACTTGGAGTTACATCCAAGACAGTTTTTATATTTAGAATCTTCAAGTCCTCAGCACAGGAGTTGTTATGTTATCCCTCTGTTATGTCACAATCCTTTCCAATACAATCTCATTTTTTTCATAACACATGCAATGAGAGGTGTATTTGGGGGAGAGTAAGACAAGAAATTATAAAATATTTACTATAAAAGCAAACTACCAGAGAAATACAAATGAACACAGTGGAAAGGGAACTTGAAAAGCCCATGACTAGGGACACAGTCTGTTTACACATGTGCCCCCTTGTCAGCCTAAGGTTTCAAAGAGAAGATTTAAAATAAAACTCACTTCACATTTCCTGCCAAATGGGTTTATTTTGTTTTTCTCTGATGTTTTTATCTCCAGAATCTTACAGTCCTAGGGGCACTCCTCTCTCTAGAATCTTACTTAATCACTTGAAAGTAAGTGGCAGTAGAGGCCAGCCCAGCATGCCTTCATCAATTGCCCCACAAGTCAGCTAATTAGGTGATTAAGTCATTAAAGAGATATGCACGTCTGAAAAGCTGTCACCCAACCACTCAGGAGGGATAAAGTCCCAATTCTGACTTTCTTCTCACCAGTAACCCTTTATACTGAGAGGTGATTAACTCAGCCTAGCTTGCTTTTTTTTTTCTTTTTTCTTTGCTTTTTTTTTTTTTTAGTAGAAAAGGAGAAACTAAAGCCAGGAAGCCAGGATGCTTTTCAGGAACAAGCTTTGCACAAAGTAGAATAACAAATGCCTCTTTCTTGAGGGTACCTTGTGAAGAGCAAGATTTCAGGATTTCAATAGCCAAAGGCCAAGAGGACTTCAATAAGTGGTCCAGAGTGGGTACACAATGGTGACTTGGGATTTAGGGATTTGCCTATCAGATCATTAACCCGATTAGTAATCCAATACCTTTTGATGTGGACCTTCTTAGACACACCTTTTGTCTTTGCTAAATGAAGAGATGGTGTTTTGTGTTGTGGTTTTTCCCAGGTGACTCCTCTGGGTTTCCATCGAAGTAGCACAGAGCATTTGCACAAAGAGATACTTCCTGGCTTAATCTCCTTGATGCAGCAAATCCAATTTTTGTACTCTTTATCTTTGGAAGGGAACCTCTGTGGGAAAAGGAAAGAGAGAAGGAACTGGTGTTTTGTTTTATTTTGTTTTGTTTTTAAGATGTAAGTTATATTATAAGAATGAAAACACTAAACATGTCAATAAGCCATGCTGAGTTTGAAAGGTCATTAGTCTAACAAGAGGACAAGGACTTCTATTTAAATATTCATGAATGCACTAATATTCTTGAAAGTAAGGTAACATGTCACACAGTATGCAAGTAACTGCTGAAAAGATGCATCACACTGCTCAGGCAGTGACTCTAGGGCTTGGTCCCCACCATCCAGCCCTTCTGCACCCCTCCCCCTGTAGCAGAGCCCCACAGGTTGCCTGTGCATTTGTTACATAAGCAAGTGCCACCATGAAGCGGTGTGGAGGCTTCTGTTAAGTCTGATCTAAATTCAGATTGATGTACTGTTGATCAGATGCACTGACCCAATGCCTGTGCAGTTGATGGTGATGAGACTCAAAGGCCGCACCGGATGTCAGACTGGAACAAGGTTGAGGCAACAGTGTCAGTCCACTGGGAATACACCCAGAGCTACTATGTAAAACACGCCTGCAGACATAAATTCAGAAACAACAGCATTTATCTCACATTCAGAAGTTGTGTCTACATTTACGACTGCTCAGTTAAACATTACTTCCTGTACCAACTGTTCAGTCAATCTTTTGGGCTGAATGGCATCATATAATTCACAAGTTCAATATTGATATGTGATGCTTGAGCCAGTTTGTAATAAGTGTGACACATGGTACTGGGCGGTTTGCACTGAAGTAAATGTTTTATCCCACGTATTCCATAAGTACCGTGTGTACTAAGTACCCAATCCTTGGACAAAATGTCCAAGTCCATGTGGTCCTTTTAGACCCAGAAGATTAGGTTTGCTGTGCATAGCTTATACTCCGGGACCCCGTATGGCACTTCCAGGGTCTGGTCTGACCTTTCTTGCAGAGCCAACACTGCTAAATGCTGCTGCCAAATAGAGGCAATAACTAACATTGCCCTATTGCTACTTCATTTAATTTGATAGATCAATTCTGCCTTTTGAAGTAAGCAAACTGAAAATTTCATAGCAGCAGAAATAGTTTCCATGAAGCAGAAAAGAAAATGACTTCGGAAAAGAGGCTTCTTTGCTTCAGGAAGAAAGTTGTCCCAGAAAAAAGAAAGTTGCCCCTACTTCTGATAAGATGCTCCACTGTCCACCTCTACTCTGCCTGCCTCCCAGAAGTTTTCCCCAATGTGGTCCAGGCCCTTTGTTCAAAAGGGAGTCAAAATTGTCATTGTCTTTTTTTGTCAACCTTCTGTTACATTTTCCCCTTCCTTTCTTTGTTTTTTCCCATTCATTCCTTCTTTTCTTCCTCCTTCTCCTCTCTCCCCCCAACCTTCACTTTCTCCCTCTCTCCTTTATTTCTTTCTTTTCTTTATTAATTGATTTTATTTTATAAGTTTATTATTTTTCCCATTTGACCTTTTGCCTGTCAGCCTGGGTTCAACCATACAAGAGTGTCTTCATTTTAATTAATTTTACTAATCAAGGTGCAGCCATGTCGAAGTCCACACCTGCCATGTGGGCACTCACACTATTTTTGGTGGGTTGAATCATCACACACATCATGTGGACATCATCATTCGTCATTTCAACTTTCTCTACATATTTCCTCTCTTTTTCTCACACTTGAATTCTCTTTCATCATCTCCATTATATGTACTAGGTCAACGCACCTGTAGTCCTAGCTGCCATTTGATAGTCTGGGATTTTATTAAAGTCTAGATGCAATTAATTTTCTCTAATAAATAATTACTTCCATAAGAGATTTACCACAACAAACATTATAGAGAACCACTCACCACCCAACCCAGTCAGGGTCTAAAAGTAAATAACATCATTTCTACCACAGGATCTCAAAGTCTAGAGAAGGAGACAGGAAGGACTCTCTGGTGGGGTTTTCGGGCAGGAGGAGGCTAATCCAGAGTTCCATGAAACACAGGCCAGACAGGAATTAAGAGATCCCTTCTTTGGGAAGGGTGCTCCTGGGTCAGACCTGTTTAGTTAGTGACGTTTAGCAGCTGTATCACTGTTGGAAAGTTGAGATTGAAAGCTAGAATTAGTCCAACTATAGTATTATAATGGTAGTTGTGGAAAACATGAGTTACATGATGCGCTCTCACTTGACCATCCCTCTCTTCCAAAGTGAGCTTTGTGAAATGGAGAGCAAATATCAGTTAAGTATTATTGCATGTTAAAAATATTTGACAGAACAACTTTCAAAGAATCACAGACACAGATATATCATTGGACACCTCCCTCCTGAGTTATATTTACAGGAGTTCCCCTTTAGAGGATTTAACATGACATTCTTTCAAGATTCACCTTCACGCCTTCCATTTTTATATTAATCCAATACAGAAAGAGAACAGAAAGACTAAATGGTATGGTAAGGAGCAGTATTCTATTTTTCTTATCTACTTGCTAGATCAAGTAACCAGGTGTTGACTGTGCCATAGGGATTAAGGAAGCACATGACCTGTGTTTGCATGGTGAGCTGGGAGGAGATTGGAGGGGGGATAGAGGAGAAAAAACAGAGGAGAAAGGACCCAGGAGTGCCTACCCCATCCATGTTAATGTTAATAAGACAGTGGCCTTGCCATGAGAGCCTCCTGCCTCCTGGAAATTGAGGCAGCTGGGCACATGGCAGAGAGAAGACTCAAAGGATGTGAGCTGACCTTGTCTTATGCACCAGGGAGAAACCACTATGGAAACCAAGGGGGCGGGGTAGAGGAAAGGAGTCAGGTAGAGATGCATTGAGAGAAAGGGGACTGCATTTTATAACACTCTTGTAATCCAAGTAGGTAGGTTAAGCTCGATACAACAATAACAAAAACAAATGCTTTGGACATTAAATAAAATACCACATTTATCCCTGGCTGCACAAAATATTCCTGAACCCCGGGATTTATTGACAACTGTGCTTTAATGGTGATGTACCTAGGACCCCAAGAAAGTGAGGCAGTGAGTGAATGCCAGTGACGGTCATGGATGTCAATGAGTATGAACTTGAAACATGACATTAACGTGGTACAAACAAAAATATATCTATACTTTTGAGGTGGTGAGCACACAATACATTGTACAGATAATGTGTTGTAGAGTTGTGTATCTGAAACCTGTATAATTTTCTTAACCAGTGTGACCCCAATATATTCAATAAAAAGAAATATATATATTTACTGATAGCCAGCAGTAAAAGTGTATATATCTATATCTATATCTATATCTATATCTATATCTATATCTATATCTATATCTATATCTATATCTATATCTATATCTATATCTATATCTATATCTATATCTATATCTATATCTATATCTATATCGTAACTCTGGGCCCACCAGGTGGGAATCACAGCAGAAGAATCCTTGTCCAGATGATCAGTTATAATAGCTGCACGATTGCTCCTTCATATCCACTTCTCATCTGCAAATAATTTCCTCAAGACTATGCAAGATTTCAAAGGGAAATTGCTTCCCTTAAGTTAAAGTAAGGCACATAAAACTGTTAGCATATTTGGCATAGTAATCTTTATGGTATTGAGAATATTTCATCTATCCCCCAATGCCAAAACACTACAATTTGCATTTGTTTTGCTATGTTATTTCTCTCACTGTTATTTGTTGTATCACAGCATCAAATAACTCATAGGTATTGAATCTGTCAAAACGTGATCTATGAATCCAATGGCTACATGGGTTTAAGGTTGTGTACATTAAAACATATTACACACATCTGTTGATACATATTTTGTATGTTAATTAGCTTTTCACATTGGATGAGTGTCTGTCAGTTCTCAAAAGGGTCTGTCACACTGTTTTATGTTTCCTCTGTCTTTTCCACTGTCTAGGGATAGAATACCTTTCTTTATTAGTTAATTAGAGTAGGAGTGTGTAGGTTGATTTTGTTTAGCTTAAAACACTATGTGACAGTTCTCATTAAAACTATTAATTTCAATTCAGTGCAACTTGTTTTCCTCCTACACTCGGAGAGCTAAACATGCTGTCTACTTCTGATCACACACACACACACACACACACACACACACACACACACACATATCATGCTGGGCGTGGCTCCTGGTGCACATGCCCTGCTCTCTTCCCAGGGACTCTTGCTTTGCACACGTGCTCAGTTGACCATTGACTTCAGCTCCAACATATCTGACATTTAGTTCTTCCCTTAGAATTTATTAGCCTTTTTCTTCATCTTTTTCAGAGGATCTCAGCACTTTTAATGGTGGATCATTTTTCATGAAAGCAGAGAACTTTTTTTGAATGAGCTCCCACTTTATTAGTCTGTCTGGAAGGGTGCTCATTTCCACTGCTGGGAAATTTACCATAAATTTTCATGAGAGAGAACTTACAGTTTCAAACCAGAAGTAGCCTTTTGTTAAGCAGGGAGCCATCAGCCCTCTTGGCCATGGCTCTGCTGTGGCTTCACCAAAGTCCCTCTGTGAGCCTCCAGAATTCTGTTTTTCTTGGTTATTTATTTGATTTTGGAAGAAACCCTCTTCTGTGTAAACCACCTGACAATGGGTTTGCTGGCAAGGAGATCAGCTACCCAGACTTGACCTGCAATATGCAAATCTAAGGGAATAACATTAATTTGAGAGAATTTGCATGAGCACAGCTGGGAGAGGGAGGGCGAACAGCTCTAAGAAGGAGAAATCAACTTAGAAGTGAGGAGAATTTGAGTCCCAGCTCCCACTGTCAGTCCCTTGGATCTTGGCAATCAACCTGGGGAAATCTTGGACCAATGGGGGATCTCAGAGATGCTGCTCCTGCACTCGGCTGCTCAAAGTTGACCACTTTCAGATGCAGCTGGATTGAAGTCTGGTGCTAATTTGGTCCTCAGGTCATCCTGGCTGCACCTAAACACAGGTTTGTTCACACAATGCCTTCTTCAAAGGTGTTTATTTGATTTCCAAAATGGGACTAGATTAATAAGAATAACACTACCCTGAAACATGTTCCATGAGAAGACTCTAGGAAAGCAAGGGGAGCAGCTCTGGCACAGAGATGCGAAGCCAGGCCCAGGTGAAGGTGCAGGGCTCATGGGCCCTGTCCAAGCTACTGCTCACTAGGAAGTCACCTTTAGCCCTCACTGTCCCAGGTCAAGGTTGAAGATAGTGTGTGGACTTGGGATTATTAACCTCATTTTATAAGAAGGCTGACAGGCACTACTGAGAACCTCAAATATCTCAGGCTAATGTTGAAAAATCTTAACTATTCATCCCATGGGTCAGTCCAAGCTGGCCCCCAGTCCTCCACCAGGCTCAAGAGGAGGAAGAGAAGAAGGGGAAAGATGTAGGGTTGACATCTGTGGTGAGGGGCCCTGCAAGTTACTGTCTAGAAGACCAGGTGGAATTCTGTGCCCCTAAGGAGCATTTCTGGGAAACTCCACAGCGATTTCCCTGAAGTATGCAATGTCACTGCCTCAGGTGTGAACAATCTCTACAGAGAATGTCCCTGAGTGTATGGCCACTCATCTTCTCAGCCTCATAAGCTCCTCTCAGAACTGAGTCTGGGTGCTCAGACCACCAGCTTATACAGTAGCCTCTCCTCCTCCTGAGACATTTGTATGGGTCCCAGGGTTTGTGTGCTAGCACCAATAGCATACTCTGTTAGTTAAAGAGGGGAGGGAGGCAAAGTTAAGCAAAGTTATGACCAACATGCTTTAATTTCTGCAAACACACACACACACACACACACACACACACACACACACCACACATAGGATAAATTTTTCTGAATGTGAAAAATCTCATGCTAGTTATAGCTATTTTGACAAAACGGAAATATTTATAATACAGATATTTTCACAAGTCAAATATATTTATACTAGAGGCCCGGTGCACAAAAATTTGTGCACTCGGGGCCCTCAGCCCGGCCTGTGCCCTCTCGCAGTCTGGGACCCCTCAGGAGATAACAACCTGCTGGCTTAGGCCTGCTCCCGGGTGGCAGAGGGCAGGCCCAATCCCTACGTGCAGTCCCTGGTCGGGCTCAGAGCAGGGCTGATTGGGGAGTTGGGGCACCTTCCCCTGTCATGCACAGAGCAGGGCAGATTGGGAGGTTGTGATGCCACCCTCAGTCACGCTCAGGGTAGGGCCAATTGGGGGGTTGGGGCACCACCCCCGTCACACTCAAGGCAGGGTTGATGGGGAGGTTGCAGCGCCACCCCTAGTCACGCACAGAGCAGGGCCCATCAGGGGGGTTGGGGCTCCGTTCCCTGTCACGCACAGAGCAGGGTCAATCAGGGGGTTGGGGAGCTTCCCCCTGTCATGCACAGAGTAGGGCTGATCAGGGGGTTGAGGAGCTCCCCCCTGTCACCCACAGAGCAGGGCCGATCAGGGAGTTGGGGCGCCGCCACTGTCACACTCAGGGCAGGGCCGATCAGGGGGTTGGGGCACCGCCACTCTCACACTCAGGGCAGGGCTGGTGGGAGGTTATGGCTCTACCCCGTCACACACAGAGCAGGGCCCGTGGGGGGTGTTGAGGCGCCGCACCCTGTCACACACAGAGCCGCAGGGCGATCGGGGGTTTAGGGAGCTTCCCCCTATCAGGCACAGAGCAGAGCTGATCAGGCGGTTGGGGCGCCTTCCCCTGTCAAGAACAGAGCAGGGTGGATAGGGAGGTTGTGGCCCTGCCCCCTGTCACACACAGAGCCGCAGGGCGATCAGGGGGTTTGGGCACTGCCCCCTGTCACGCTGATCCTGGTGCCGGGAGGCATATTACCCTTTTACTATATAGGATAGAGGCCTGGTGCACATGTGGGGGCCGGCTTGGTTTGCCCTGAAGTGTGTCCTGGATGAGGGTGGGGGTCCCCACTGGGGTGCCTGGCCAGCCTGGGTGAGGGGATGATGGCTGTTTGCAGCTGGTCACACACCCTTCAGGGTGGGGGTCCCCACTGGGGTGCCTGGTCAGTCTGGGTGAGGGGCTGAGGGCTGTTTTCAGGCTGGGACTGAAGCTCCCAACTGCTCCTTTTTTTTATTTATTTATTTTTTTATTCTGGGCCAGCTTTAGCTCTGAGGCTCCAGCTCTTAGGCATCCGCTTCTGAAAGCAGGTATCTGATTTGTTTAGGTTCTATAATCGAAACTCTGTATCAATTCCAGCTCTGAGATCCCGGGCTCTCTGAAAGCAGGTTTCTGGGGTTTTGCTTAGCTTCTATATTTGTTACAATGTTTTTTAAACTGCAGGCTCAGAGGCCGGCAAGGCAGGCGGGGAACATTGGTTTCCTCCGTCACTGAAGCAAGCAAGCCTCATGTTAGTTTCAAGCTGCCTGGCTGCCGGCCGCCATCTTGGCTGGCAGTTAATTTGCATATCTCGCTGATTAGCCAATGGGAAGGGTAGCAGTCGTATGCTAATTACCATGTTTCTCTTTGATTAGATAGGATATTAAAATCTTACTTTAGTCACTCAAAACTGCATTTTGCTCTTCTAATGTTTAATACATTTGTAATGCCAGATTTATAAGACATTCTGAGAGGTGATGCTGGACTCACCACAGAGGCAAAACTTTGGTTTAAAAAGAAAGGTGACATAAGAGATGAGAAAGGTCATAGCTTAAACTATTAGAATAAACAGTATTTACTAAAAGACACTTTACTAAAGGCTAAAGAATGGCTAGGAAGAGAAGTCTGTCACCTCCTCACCTTGCCAGGTATGTTTTTAAACATGTATGTGACTTTAAAAGGCCCTTAAGTAGGTGCTGACCGGGTGGAGAACCTTGTGGAGATTTTGCACAACCATCAAAAACAATCCCACAGTGCTCATTTCAGCTGGAAAATTCTGTAATTTTCCATTTACCTCCAATAATGTATTAGGGACTAATCCATCCACCAGGAATTTTAACACACCTCTTGGAAGGATGTTAAAAAATGGAGACATTTAGTATTGGGTTTATTTATGTATTTATGTCTTTTTTGAAGGAATTCTTGTTACTTTTTTCAAAGACATTTCAGTCTAGGATCCATACATGCAACTTGTAATTGAATGCAAGGAGGAATATTTCCCTGTAACCATTGTCACCAGGGCTGAATGAAGTGATAAAGCAGCTTGCACATACTTTTTCTAGGCTCAGTGACTACATGGTCAAGAGCTGTTTTGTTTTTCAAAGACTTAGAGTCCTTTACATCCAACTAAAATTTATATGGTTTGCTAATTGCCTACACGTAAGGAAGGGTGAGCGTGCAATTTCCTTTCACTGTAATTTGAAATCCCATAATTATGGTTTCTCGTCATCCACTGGGGAACTGCAGGCTTGGCAAGCTTCAGGGAAGGGGGTTGGCCCTCGTGGTGGCATGTAATACTGGCACAAAGCTCTATTTTGTACTCAAAACAATTTTTGCTGGCTTTGGTATTTTAATTTAATGAAAGACTAATAATTCCAGAAATTTAAATTTAAGCACTGTTCTTTTTATTTTTAACCACCAGGAGTAACAATAATCACTAGTTCGCCTTTAAAAATGTAGAATTCAACAAATTAACTTCACAGACTTTTTCTTGGACTTATTTTAATTTGGCTTTAATGTTATAAGTCTAAATCTTGAAACATTTATATCTCTGGTTTCAGTTAAACTAATAAAGTATTACTATATTAATAATTGCTACTCACTTTATTAAGAACTATAGACATCAAATCCTTTATATTCAAGAAGAGAAAGCCCTTTGGGCTATAAATACTTTGGCAAATAGGTCCTTAAGATGTAATTGAGTATAACATAAGGTCTGATTTAAAACATGAATTAAAACTAAGGGCACTACTTCTATTTGCAAACCGTTAAGGGACTGACTTAGAAGATAATTCCTGTGATGCCATTTTAATAGGGACTCACTGAAATTCGAGGCTTGTGTTTGAGGTGAGCTTCAAAAATTTTTATGCAGATGGCCAGCACCTTCAATATTGCTAAACTATTTGAAATGAATCTGTAATGTCCAAGGTAACAAAATAGAGAAGCCTGAAGGAAATGGCACACTCAATTAAAATGATTCATGAGCTGCCTTTGAGAAAGCATAATTTAGGAGAAAAATGCCTTAATACTAGAGACCTTTGGAGTCCTAGATGAGCAGTTCCCTTCTCATCCAATAGTATCCAAACTGAGATCAATTCTGCAATTGAAATTGGCAATGGTGGGTGGAAAGCACAAGCTCCTGATGGGTAGGAGCCTGTGTTATCAGGAGCCTGTGTTACCTCCAAGTTCCACCAGGAGCTGGGTAACTCAGTGAAGACTTGCTGAATTATATTGGGATTGTTCAAGGCTAAATGTTAGGTGTTACAAAGGTGATTAAGGTATAGTTTCAAAAAAAGTGATCTATGTGCATAAAAAAATGATAACACAAGAGAGACTGGTAATTGACAACAGTATCAGCATTGTGGATGTGGCATTCCCTGTTTAGAGAAGGGGCATTTAATAAATACAAACACCAACAGGCTACTTATACTATATAATAAAAGAGAAACATGTAAATTGACCGCCCATCCGCTACCCTCACCAGCCAATCAGGAGTGATTATGCAAATTAACCCAACAAAGATGGAGGGTTGATTTGCATACACAGGTGCTGGGCGGAGAGCAGAGAGGGAGAGCTGGCAGCTTGGGGAGGTGTGGGTCCCTTGGTTGCTCCCTCAAGCCACCAGGTGGAGAGCAGCACAGGAGAGCCGGAGGCTTGGGGGGATGTGGCTCCCTCAGTTGCTCCCAGTGACAAAGGGAGTCACACCCCGCAAGCCGCTGGGCAGAGAGCAGAGTGGGAGAGCCAGGAGAGAGGGGAGCGGCTTGGGGAACCAGGCAAAGAGCAGAGAGGGAGAGCTGGCGCTTGGAGGACTTGGCAGAGTGGGATGCCGTGGGATGGAGACAGAGCAGGAAGGGAAAACCAAGAGTGCAGGGAGCACAGGAATTCTGGGAATAGTAGCTCTGGTGGCAGCACCGGGACCTGAAGCGGAAGCCCAGAGTACAGTGAGCACCAGGAATGCTGGAAATCATAGTTCTGGTGGCAGACGGATCTGCTAGACACTAGAGCAAAGTGAGCCTGGAGCAAGTTACTGTTGCAGTGGGGGATGGAGGGAAAGCAAAGGTGAGAGACATAAGTAAAATCAGAGTGTCTAGGAAAAATTAAAGGGAAGATATCCTAAAACTTCCTTGAAATCTCCACCAATGAAGCAAAGAAAAAAAAAATGCCTCTATTATTCTGTGAGCAACAAACCAAACTGGGTTGGGGGTCTCAGACAATTTGCTCATATGATTTCAAAGACAGACAGAAACTCCCGGATTGGAGAGGGCTCCCCTGAGGGCTCCCAGATTGGAAAGGGTGCAGGTTGGGCTGAGGGACCCACTCCCAGTGCATGAATCTGTGCACTCGGCCTCTAGTTAGTTATATAATACTTTAATCTATGCTTTCTCAGTCCATTATTGCATTTAAATATGGAATTAGAACCAGTTATTTTTAAATCTCATTTTGTTTTTTACCACTTTCCCTTCTAAAATGTATTAAAAATACAGAGTTGGAAAAAAGTTTTAAGATACTTTAGTTTATTCTCTCAAACAGTGATAGAAGTTTCAACTCATGCTTAGAAACACTGAGTAAAGTATGGAACCCTTTAATCTTATAAACAGGCACACACACACACACACACACACACACACACACAGTATCACACAGTATTGGTTCATGTTCAATGATGGAAGCTAACTCAGGACTACACCCAGAAGCTCAAATGGCACCCCTATAGCCCTATCTCCTCTTTCTGTTTATTTCTCACCTGTGTGTTTTGATTTCATCATTGTACAGCACAAATTGACTTGTTCAGTGAAGCTAGAAAGGAATATTCACCCTGCTCACCAATCCTCATGGAGATGAAAGTTCTTTGAGCCTCCCTCTGCCAACCCTAGCAATAGCCTCAGATGGGCTCTGCTGGGTCCTTGGAAATATCCTTGGCTCAAGAATTATTGCCAGAGTAATGGGGCATTGTTATGTCTAAGACTGGGTCATGTTGCCCATCCTTCACAAGAGGTGAGGAGGAAGAGCCTCATGAATGACAGATTCATTCAGCAACAGGGAACAGGGAAGGGCAGCTTCCCCAAGAAAGGCATGTGGGGTCATTAACCAAACACCAACATCAACTCTGTGGAGGAGGTGGCACAGATGGCACCTCTTTATGTCTGAACCCATTGCTCTTTCTACCAGAACATCTCACCTCTTGGAGATAAGAGACTGAAAACACAAAATGAATCAGAACTCTAGAGCAAATAAGAACTTGAGATCATAATATCCACACAGAACTAGAAAGTTTCATGTATTCTATGCCATATTATCATGTCAAATGTCACATTCTTAATAAAATGACATCTTATCATGTGAACACTGAGCAATGGCTGAACTTTTCATCTTGTCCCCATGCCTGAATCTGCCCTGCTTCTGAGACCTGGCTTCAATGACCTCCTACTCTGACTCCCTCCCTGCACATGACCATCTCTTACCCCAAGCAGAGGTAGGAAAAGTGCCAGCTGGGCTTTCCCCGCAAAATTACAGGGTTCAAGAACCCAGACACCTATAAAATGTGAGCAGAAAACGCATTTCAGCTTTTTTCCTGGCACAAGGACAACGAGCACTGGTCCCAGGCTATTCAGATTTGTACATGTAAGTGGTGGTCTATGAGTTAAAGTCTGGACCAAATGAAATACATGAAAAAACCTGTAAGAATGTACTGTGTATATTTCCTACAGACAACTATGTCTATTTGTCTCTTGTGTTTCTATTTCACTTGTACAAAGATTCTCTCCTCTTTCCTCATTTGGTTTTCTAAAGGTGGAAGATTAGAAAAGCAAGTATCTCAGAAAACAATCAGCAATCCCTTGCATCCAGACCACAGATATATATACACAAACACACAGACATACATGCATAATTACACACATACAAACACACACATAATCAACATATAAACTTGCAAATGTAAACTTACACATGCACATGCATACAAATATATGAACATGCACACAAGTACATACACACATTTGACACTGGAAAAATGGCAAGGCATGAGGCTCTGAGAAAGCTGTGTGTCAGTGCCAGACTAGCTTGCTCTGAATGATGTGACCACAGAAACTCCAGGTCCATCAGCCTGGAGTAGGTCACAGTTTAGAAGGATCCACTGTTTCTAGAGCTATTCTCAGGGTTGCTCTGTTCTTTCCTTGATGACAGCAAATGACACGGGTAACACCACTGGTTCCCTGTTTGTTAAGCTGGGGCTACTTCCAGGTCACAAAGGAAATGTGTTCTCTTACTTTACCTGCACAAAACTCCATGTCATGCCAAGTGAAGAAACACAACTAGGGGTATAAGTTCAAGCCCTTAGTCTCCAAGTTACTATAACTTCATTACCTTGAGAAGATACTTTCAACACATTACCAAACTGTGTGACAAGATATTTGATTAAATAGACTTTATGTGTAGTGACTGGCTTACAGCCTTGTGCCCTGTAGAAAGGCAAATGAATAAATCAATGCATGAATGACCAAATGACACATATTCTAGAGATGTGGTTAGGATGAGGCCTTAGAACTTGCCAGTTTCCTTGCTCTGCACTCTAGCCTTCAACTCAGGGTCCCACATCTATCATGGCCTGTGAGTGCTGACTACAGACCCCACACATCCCAGCCTGCTGCAATCTCTTGAGGGTATGATCTCTGAAAGGGATGGCACACTGGACAACAGTCCTCCCAGGTGCCACATGAACAACAACCACCTCCTCTTATTCCATATCTATGGCAGTGGCTTTGGCATTCCTGTAATTCTCCAGGCTGACTGTATGTGAGCTCAACTTCAGAATTCATTCTAACCCTCCAAGTAGCATGTAGTCATTCATGGTTGGGGAAGGATGAGCTTATGGGAAGGCACTTAGCAAGGTGGCTAACGATGGTGAGAGTTTAATAAATGTCAGATGTTTTGTCACACCATAAATTAGATCAGGATGGCAGATACATGCTGAATACTCTACCTGTAGACACTGCATGAAAGGAAAATTCAATGAAAGACCAGTAATTTGGAGTATATTTTAAATATCTAATTTATTAAGGTGATATTTGTATTAAAGTCAAACCACTGGTCACACATAATATTTTTATGCATCTTCCAAATAAACAATTCTAAGTACATTACCAACGTTGATAGAAGTTAAACACCCCCTATACACACACTCAGGCACACATATACTAGTACATATACACACACACAGATGCACACATCAGTACAGATAGATGAGTCATGCTTAAATTAGAATACTTTGAAAATGGGTCTCAGTGTAGCATGATGTGGTCATACAGCAAAGAAAAAATAATTGGCACCAATTATTTGCATTTTGTCATCTGCCTTTCAAAATTTGAACTTCTGCTGGATGGAATGATGATAAAGTTGACTTCTATTTTCCTTTTTAAAGATCCTTTCTAATGTCCCTTTTGAAATGCCTCTTACATCCCTAAAAGCACCTGTTTTAAGAGATGGGCTATTCTTCTCCTACTAGAGGCCAAGTGCAAGAAATTCATGTAAGAGTAGGCCTTCCTTCCCCCCCGCTGCGAGCACTGGCTTCCCTCTGGTACCCAGGACCTGGGCCTTCCCTCAGACCACTGGAAGGCACCCGGGACCTGGACTTCCCTTGCAGCCCCAGCTTCATCTAGAAGGTCATCTGGAAGAACATCTGGTCTAATTAGCATATTACATTTTTATTATTATAGATTATATCACCCAGGAATTGCTCATCCTGGAGCAAAGACACTTGTGGGGAGAATAACTGGAAGTCATTGGATGAATGCTTTAAAAGAGCACAGGCAAGCAGAGGACTAGGAAAACTAGAAACCCTGTCACCAGAAGATCCCCCCGCTCCACCCTCCACCCCCCAGGCACTGCCAGAACCAGTAGTGTTCTGGGAAAGGAAGCATCAGGCTGTACAGTCATCAGAGACATTGTGGCCAGCCAGGATACTTCAATGGATGTGATGTTGCAGGCGAGAGGATACCACATACCAGCCTCATGTCAGACAGTACTTCCCTTTCCTGGAGGTTAAACACTGGGTAACTAGCCTTGACACCGCAGTCAGGAGGAAGAACCTGGGGGCAGCTATATCTGGGGAGGGCACACAGGAGTGAAAGACATAAAGGATTAGTCACACCTCCTGGTTGGACATTTCTGGTGTAGGGTGATCAGAGTATTGAGTGAAAGAGACAGGGGATTCTTGGCTTTGCACTTTCCTGTGGCCAGTCTCTGGGGGGACATGTGACCACATGTGCAGGAATGGGGACATCGCCAGAGGCAACTCACTGGCGCTCTTTTGGAACCCACTGTCCACCTGAAGTTCTGTTCCACTTCACTGCCTCCCCTCATCATCATCTCATCCGCCCCTCCTGGCTTTCTCTCCAGGTCCAAAGCCAACAGCTCAGGAAAGGCGGGTGAGCATATTCTTTCTGGGAGACAACCTGCTCCCAGATGGTCTTGTCACTGCACCTTAAACATGCAGGGCTGCCAGAGACCAGCCAGTGGTCACACTTCCATCCACGCACTGTTAGGTTTCCATAGGACCACATGTCTCCAATAAGTGAAAATCAAAATTTAGCTACAATCTGACAGTTAGGTGGCAGTAGCTGTGCTTATAGAAACAACATCTGAAAACATCATTAAAAAATAAATAGCACATCACACAATCAGAAAAATGCATGCATGCGATTTCAGAACCCTCCCCCAATCAGGGCAGGCCTGTCTTCCCAAGGAGAAAAGAATGAGCCCAAGGCCTTGGCAGCCCACAGCTGCTGGAGCTATGGTGACACAGAGGGGTGCAGGGTGCAGAGGCCCACAGGTGTAGCAAACAAACTTATAAATGTGCATGCTGCTGTTTGCAAATGTCCAGCCTGCCCCACTCTGCATTTTGCCATCTGCCATTCAAAGTGTGAACTTCTGCTGCCTGGAATGATGATAAGGTTGACTTATTTTCCTTTTTAAAAATCGTCTCTAATGTCCCTTTGGAAATGCCTCTGAAAAGTTAAAAAGACACCAGTTTCTTGCCATGAAACTATTGGGAAGAGTGGAAAGTGTTCCAGGGCACATCCTGACTCGCAGGTCCATTGCACCCAGATTCCTGGCAGAGCAGCCCACAAAGCCCCTGCAGCCCAGGGCTCTTGCAGGTGGTGGCAGCTCTGGGGATTCTGTTTACAAATCACTAATGAAGTGACTGTGGCTCTTTTCACTTGCTCACACTTTGAACTGCTGGGAATGACACATTTCTAAATGGGGACACAAGAGCAGAGGAAGCCCACAACAGCCTCATTATGGGGGCCACACAAACACTGGCATGCGGGTTTGGATTAACCCCATCATTTCAGGAGGGACAGGAAAACTCACCAGTTTGGGTTGCTAGGCAGGCCAGGCTGGTCCCCGAATTGTCCCCTCAGCCCCGGACCCACACTTTCTTCCTGCACCATGAAAGGCTCTTTCAAAGCCGAGGTTCCAAGCTGCACCAGAAGTGGAAGTCACTGCATTCTCTGAATGAAATAAATGTCTCTTTTTAAATCCTATAAGGTTTGTGTAAGTTCTCCCCAGTACAGCACCATTAGGATTCTGAGGAAAGACGCATACATTAGACTACACTGTGTCCCTTTTGTGCTCCAAACATCCACTCTCTCCTGCCGCTGATAGAGTTTAAAAGCTTAAACAAAGTGGGGCTCCTGCTGAGGAGACAAGCTGCAGGGCCCACTGAAGCCACCTTTGTGTTCAGCGGCCCTGTGTGAATACACAGCATGTTGTCACTGGTGAGGGCAGATGGCTCCAGCGGGCCATTCCCGCAGGAGGATAGAGCAACACAGAGAAGTTTATTCATTTGGTTCTTTCATCACAATCAAACATTTCTTGGACTACCAAATTTCCCAAAGGCACACAAATACATCCCAGGGGAAATGGCACCCACCCTATTTGCAGGGTTCAGAGGTGTCCCTGAGGTGGGAGAAGACATTCAATTATTTTGCCCCAAGATATCTCTCTCTCTCTCTCTCTCTCTCTCTCTCTCTCTCTCTCTCTCTCTCCCCCCTTCCTCTGTGAAATACTCGTGGAACTCATGGTTTCATAAACTGCTCAGGAAATCGCTGAGGAATATGGGGGAAGCGGTTCTGGTCCAGGATGCTTTCACGTTGTATTTTCAGCTGCGAAGAGACTTAAGTTAAATGTCGCATCAGGGGTTGAATGAGTGGTCAGGGAGATTTAAGACTGTACGTAAATTGTCAGACTTGAAAGCCTCATTTCAAGTCGTATTATGTTCTCTCTTTTAGGTTGGCAGGTGCTCTTCCTCAACAAGTGAGAAAGATTTGCATCTTTGCCCTCAAGTCGTCAAGAGATTTCAAGCATAACTGGAGCTCCCTTGGTTTGGAGAGAAAGGAGAGATGAGGAGTCCTACTTCTGAACGTTCATATAATTTTTGATTTGCAGGAGGTTGTCCTGCTGACTGGGAAGATGGAGGAAGGGTCTTTGCCTGGATCTTACCACTGATTTGCCTACTTCTTTGATGAAACCCCACCAGTAGTGTCTCTGAAACCAGAAACTAATAAATCCATGAGTAACCCCATATTTTATGTCTTAGGGTATATTCAAGTAGGCTAACTTCTGAGGGCTTCTGAGAAGCAAAGGATTAAGCAAAACATTATTAAATGAGTGTATGTGCAAAAATGTTTTCCTGGAAAATTCTCAGAGCCAAATTTACATTTCTTTTTAATATAGAAAAAAAGGACTTCTTTGAGCTCTAATTTTTAAAGTCTTAACTTTTTGGATTTAAACAAGGAGGAGGAGTTTATTTTAGAAAATGCATTGATCATTTACTAGCATTCTCAGAACTCGTCTAGCCAAAAAAAAAAAAAAAAAAAAGACTCAACTCAAAGGCACTTAATCTGTTTTAGGTTATGCAAGAAAAGCAAGGGCATTATACATGGGAAGACAACATTCTTTCCCCACCAGCGCAAATTTATTTTGCAAGTTAGAAGTGTAAAAGTAACCTTAGCATAAAGTCTTTATACATAAAGTCTAGGTTATCAGGGAAAATATAGCACAAAGCTAGCATTCTGAACTTTATTAACATGGCTACATACACCAGTTACACATGTAGATCAAACCATATTTAATTAAAATGCTAAATATATAAAAAATTATAAATGAGCCTATTCTGGCTTGTATGCTTGTATATTTATCTCGATTTAGTATTATCATATGTGTGGTGTTGATACAAGCCTGTTTTTTTGTTTGTTTGTTTGTTTGTTTGTTTCATTTTTAAGTTCTATTTCATTAAATATGAGACTGGGATAGAGCTTTATGCAACAGAGAAGATGCTGCTTGGCACGCCTTTTAGGAGAGGGTGTACATACCTCCTAATGCATTACTGGAATCAAACACTTGACATAATTTAACATGGGCCATGTTCTCCCAGCATGTAAGTTAATACTTGGGTGTAAGGTCATGTCTCTGTACATTCTGTAAAACAGATCACAGAACAGCAAACACAGTTTATACCGTTCCCTGCTGTCAGTCTTCACAATTAATACAGATGGCTCAGCCACATCAGCTAGTCATCCACCCTCATCACTCAAGGTGGCTGAGGGGAGCCCATTCCTGGTGTCTGGGCTGCAACCCTTTGGTTTTGAGTAGGACCTTTAGGGGATCTAAAGGGAACAATTGCCTTGTTATTTGATCATCTTTTGTCAGATATTGGAACACAGAGGCATGGGTAAAATTTGCAAAGTTTTCCAAAAGGCTTTACTAATAAAGGTGGAGGGGGAAATTCAACCTTAATACAATATTAATTGATTAAAAGAGCAATTTTTATTATTTTGTATAAGATAAACTCTGGATTGAAGATTTTAATGTTCATAGGGGAATTTTTTTTCTACTGTTCTTCCTTCAACAAATAATTTGTTTATACATCCAAAGTATGCTACTAATGAATTGTTACAAAATATTCTCTGAGGCTATCGAGTGGACTAACTTTGTAGAATATAAAAAGGTATAAACTAAATAAGATGGAAGACAAAGTCAACACAGCATTGGAAATGAGAGAAGTAAAGGATGAGTGGTATTCCAGTTACAATTGCTGCATAGTTAAACTCCCAAACAGTGGTGTGCTACCACAACCATTTGGTTATATTTACAGATTCTCTTGGTCAGAATGTCTTGCTTCTGCACCACGATATCTGGGGTCTGAGATAGGAAGAGTTGAAATCAGTGTGACTAGAAGACAGGGGGTTGGACTCTAATCACTCACTCATCACACATGTGTTGGTTAATTCTGGGTGTCAGCAGGGACCTCAACAGGGATTGTCCATTGCGCCTCTTATGCATCACCTCTTCATTTTGTTTGAGATTCTTCCTAGTATGGCACCAAAGAATAAACAGATTTCTTACCTGGCAACTTAGGGCTCCACGGGTGAAGTCTTCTGCTAACAAGCTTAAAATTTCATCTTTTTGTTTTGTTTTGTTTTGTTTGCCCTAGACATGAAACTCATGCAACATCACGTATGTTACATGTTCCCCTTACATCCTAGAAGTAATGCAGAGGTTCGGATTCAAGAGGAAGAGAATTAAGAGTCCACCTAGTAATAAGAGAATGGCCAGGTTCTAGAAGAGCATGTGGAATGAGAGATATCAGTGTGGACATCTTTGAAAAATACCATCTGTCACAAATGGTGACTAATGAAGCTCACTGTAGAGAATTGGAAACTAACAGCTTCAAGTGGAAAGAAAAAGCTATAAAGATGATAGTTGTTTCTTGCTTCAAAGCTTGGTGAGAGCAGGCAACGGAGGTACCAGATATTGCTGAAGGCCGGAGTGCAGAGGTCCTGAAAACTGGACCAATCTTTTTAAGGTGCATCTGCACTCCCAGATTCCTGCCCATCCATTTGCAGTCAGAAACCACTCTTCTCTACTTAGGCAGTGTGGAGAAGAGGCCTACTGGGATCATTGAATGGGACAGCACTAGTCGTAGTTCTCTAGGAAACCAGTGGTCAATAACTGTACTAACTGAACCCAAACTGGTGATTAAGTGAAAGTTTGCATTCCCAAAATATGAAAATCTATGGTCTCTTTTTCAATAGCTCCCCACGTTCATATTTTCTTCCCTAGAAGTTACTGATGATTCCTTTCTGTGGTAACAAGTTGAAATTGGAGAAAAGAGACAGATGTTAACATCTGGATATTCCTAGTTAAATAGACCCATCTATCCTCCATCAACTCAAAATAAAACCACCAACCAGAAGACTATCCTTCATCCAGAGCCTGGAAAGACTTTTCAAATCCCCTTCCCTAAGCATGAATAGAGAGCCAAGAAGCACCAGACATTCAAGGAAAGCCAGACACCAGCGTAGACAGATGAAAGGACATAGTAAACAGTGACAGAGCAGGGAGTAGAAGACAACTCAAAGTCTTTTCATCCATAAACTAAGAACCAGATTCTATAAAAATAAACATCTAAGAAAGAAGAAAATGTTCAGTGAAATTAATATATGTAATATATAAATGTTTATATATAATCTAAAAATGTGTTTATGTTCCTATATGATATATAAATTATACATGTGGAAATTTAAAATAAAACAATTGAATGAGAAAAATTTGAGGAAATCTTTTATATGGTAAACCAAAAGACAAAGAGATGGAAAATGGGAGGGAAAAAAGAAAGAGAAAATTAGAGGAGCAATCCATGAGTTTTATTATTTGACAAATATAGAAAATAAGAAAATTAAAAAAAAACTAGTGTTATATCAGATTCCACATGAAGATTCAATTGGTCACTCAACACAATGAATGACTAAAAAACAACAACTTTAGGTATACCCATTTTTACAAAATTTGAGAGATGTCTGAGATTTTGTTGCCTATAGTTTCTTCTAAGGTTTTTATGTTTTTACTAGAGGCCCAGTGTGTGAAATTTGTGCACAGGTAGGGTCCCTAGCAGCTGTCGGCTGCCAGCTGGGGTCTTCCTTCATTCTACGCCGCCCCCTGGTGGTCAGCGCACATCATAGCGAGCGATCAAACTCCTGGTGGCTCTAACTCCCCAGGGGACACTTTGCATATTAGTTTTGTTATATATAGATGACTTACATTTAAGTCTTTTATACATTTTGTGTTTATTCTTGTATATGTTGTTAGTTGATGGCCTAGTTTCATTTTTTTTTTCCATGTACCTGTCCAATGTGGTTTATATTTTATTTGGCCTTCAATTTGTCTTTATGAAATATCCTAGCAAACAAGTACAGTCAAAATGTAGTCTCTTACAATAAATCAGTTTATTTGTCAAATCTAAGGAGATTGAAATGATTTTTTTTCTCTGTGTAGTATGTAATCAACTTGTCATACAGTGAGGGTCATTAATTTCTTTTGTATCTAATTATAAAATACTTGGAATATTACATTTTATGAGGTGATTATTGTCTAATTCTTGGTAGGGTGCATTTGATTTCCTCTAATTTAATAATATGTGTTAATGCTTCCTTTTAATGGTTGTAAATTTGAAAACTTCATAAATTAATACATAAACTTTTTAGGTGTATATGTTTATTGAAACATGTTGTTCATAACTTAAAGGGTCTTTTCATAATAAGTACTTATCTTAGTATTTTCAATAACATAAATTTACAATTATTGAAAAAGAGTAGAAAAATGCTAGATGACATATTTAATCCCCAGAGAATGCAATTAAACCTTGTTGTTACATTTTTGATAAGTGACTTATCCTCCTTGAATTTAAGGAAAGAGGCAGGATGAAATTTGAATTCTTGGATGACTCAGTCAGATTTCAATTCTTTGAGTTAAGTATATCCAATTGCACATCCATTTATCATTTTTAAGTGCAATGTGTGTGTATGTGTTCTGAACTCTTTTGATTAACTTGGCCAAATTGTAATCAGTCTTAAAACCATGCCCATCATTAGATTGAGTTGTTTGACCTGGGTTTGCTAAACATTCACGAGGTATCCAATCATCACCTGAACATTAGGAAATGCTAACCACTCATATATGTGATGATAGGAACAAATTATTTAGGGTCAAAGGTTTTTGTTCTGATTTTTTCTCAAGTTAAAGGCAAATACCTCTCACATATTTTGAGTTTGGGGAATCAGTGGTTCTCTTTAAATCAGCAGAAGTTGGGATGTGTCCAGTTTAATCATGTACATTATCTCTTGCTTGAGTTCTACCAATATGTTGAATAACCTTACTGTGTGAATACTATAGCTTTTCAACATATTGCCCTAACATTTGAGGTTTGCAGTTACATCATGCATTTGGTCTGGGGCCTTGTAAATTGAAAATAAGGTACAATCTTTCAATAGAATGTCCTCCTTCTGATGTAAAATTAAGACATAGGTATTTTTTCCCTTTCTTCTTCATTGCTCCAAACTGTGTCAGTTGTTACTGAGTGCCCCATAACTGTATTTCCAACAAAGATTACACAGATATTTTTGTCTAGCTACATGTCCTGCAGGGCTGTTCTGTGGTCTTCCGATCAGTAAAAATGTAATAACATTTTCACATAGTCAATATTTAATTCTGTAAATGCAACTGGTAGTTGTAATCTAGGTTATTAACCACACGGTGATTTATGACAGAGGGCAGACAGTGCCAGGGCTAGAGCAGTAAGAAGGTCCTCTGGTGACAATAAAAAGGTTATAAATTTCATAGCTCTGCCTGAGAAATGTATTTATATCCTATATTAAGAATAGCTTTTTATAAATTTTAATGATCCGTGTTATTAATGGGTCTGTCATCATCACTGCCTGTATGAGACTACAGTCCTTGTTTATTTCTGTTACTTTTCCATCAGCTGAAGGTCTTGTGAAAAAAAAAAGCTCTTATTAGCAATTTGCCAAAAAAATATTCAAGAGTTATAAGCCTATCATTGTTTCCCTGGACTGCAAAGCCTGTGAGTGGTAGTTTGCATAAAGTTTTATGACCAAGGCACAGGTCGGGCTAATTGGATAGAGCACAATCAGAGCTCTATCATGTTTACAAAGGCCAAGTCAATATGCAGAAATAAAACCAAGGCCGTATCAAAATGGGAAATATAGGGATGGAAATTGTCCTTCACTTCAGCTCCCTGTTCATTTGCTGGGAGCCCTTTTGCCTTCCAGCTAAGCATGTGAGTGTACACATGCATGTGCCCAAGTGCAGCTCAACACCCTTCCAAGCCAACTCACTCCCACATCCATCCCCTTTCCAACTTTATGCCATAATGCATGTGAAGAATGAGAGAAAGGGCTACTTTTGGAAATTTGGAAATAGGATGTAATCTCCAGGGTGCGAGGTGTTCTCAGCTGGTGGGGCTTGGCAGTGTTTCCTATACTCAAACACCATTTTTTAAAACCAGATGTTTACAAAGCAATCTTACAACAGGTTTTGGAAATTGCTCCAAAGACTTCCTACAAGCAACGTAATGCAGTTAGAGAATGGGCTGTTTCCAGTTACATGATTTTAGTGTCAATCCAAGCCATGGTTTTACATCCAAAAGTTACACATGTAAAGGGAAGGATGATTGAGAGAGGCTATTTAAAACAAAGGAAAAAAATAAAATTTTCTTATGTGCAATGTTTTTGACCATTGTTCTTTACATAGAATACTAGAGGCCCAGTGCACAAAAATTTGTGCACTCAGGTGGGTCCCTCAGCCTGGCCTGTGCCTTCTTGCAGTCTGGGGCCCCTCGGGGGCCCCTTACACTGGCTGCTGGCACCAGTTTTCCTCCGGCGCCCGAAACCCAGGCCTTCACTCTTCACCTGGGAGGGGCCAGCATGGCGGGCTTTGATCTGCGCTGGCCACTGGGGCTGGTTCTGCATTTAGCACTGCGCCTGCAGTGCGGTCCCCAGGGGTTGAGCAGGCGCGACAGGCTCAGCACTTAGCTCTGCACCAGTCGAGTGGGCCCCGGTGGCGGTGCTGGCGCAGTGGGCGAGGGGTTTAGCTCTTTGCAGGCTTCGCTCTTCGCTTGCCACACCGGCCTTCGCTCAATGCACCTGCCCAGGGCCAGTGGGCTTCGCTCCATTGCTTGGTGCCTACATATGCAATTTAGCTGCCATCTTTGTTGGCAGTTAATTTGCATATCACCCTGATTAGCCAATAGGAAGCATAGTGAAGGTACGGTTAATTACCCTTTTTGTGTTTTATTAGATAGGATTAGTTAATTGCAGTATAACTTTATTTCAGTTATATTATTAGGGGCTACATTTTTAATGATTAATTTTCAAGTTGTTAAATAGTATCTCTGTATAGAAAAAAGTTTTGAAATCTTTATTTTGTGGTTACTCTAAATTTTAAGCTGAAAAATAATCTCTACATTTTCTTAATAAGAAGGTATAGATTAGGAATATTAGAGAAAACAGCTCTTTTAGACACTTGTTAAAATCTCTTTGACAGCTCTGTGCTTCCCATTTAAACACATCAGGTACATAATGCCAGGTGGTTTCCTCATTAGTGATGCCAATCTTAAAGGTAATAACAGACTGACCTTGCCATGATAAATGAATTATTTTTTTATTAGCAACTCACAAATAATGGTTTTGGTTATCCATTAACAAGTTTTGCTGGCATTAATTGCTTTTGGGGGGTTTACAGAATAGTGATTCTCTAATACTACTATTCTTTTCCTTTATTCGATAACATTATTTTGTAAAGAACTTTCCTTTATCAACTGGCGATGAACTATTGTTTCTCTCAGAGGAAAATACACCTGTCAAGACCTATGCTTAATTCTCATCAATTTTTACAACTAGATTTTGTTGTAAACTTCAATGTGGGTAAATAAGGCACCTTATCTCTTTTTGCTTTCCTCATATACCATGGTCTCAAATAATTTTTTTTTTTCTTTTTTATTATTTAGTGTACATTTTGTTGCCAAATCAGTCTGATTTTGTTGTTGGTCACCAGATCAATCTAGCTTTAGTATTCTTTTGATATGCTGAGATTTTCTGGCACAGGGCATCCAGGTTCATTTGCTTATTACATGCCTCACACACAGAATCATCCATTTCTGCAAGGAACACTTGTTCCATTTAGTGGGGTATTGTATTTAGAAAACAAGTTGTGGGTGCAAGGTGTGTTCATTGCTGCTAGGTGTTATAGCTTCTGGACCTTTCAGTGTACAGAAGTAGTAAAAATGCAAATATAATGGTGAGAATATATTAATATGTTCAAATATAATTTAAACTGATAATACTCTTATATTTGTATCTCTTTCCCCTTAAACTGAAATCCATGGTTTCTAACATTAGTATATTTGTTTGTCTGCTTTGTGCAATATATGAAATGATTTGAAAAATCCTATGCCATTGTTAATGTATTCAGTAAAACCAATGAATGAGGTTTGACATATTTTTGATTCTTTTGTTGTCTTTAAGAATCTGATACACTGAAGCTGACACAGTGTTCAAATAGTATGTAGAACTCTCCTTTTCTCTGGGTGGTTATGTTGTCAATCTGACATGTTATTGGTTTTGTATGTCTTAGTTTGTTTTACTTTTAGGTATTGGCTTTTCCTCTTTTTACTTTAATTACCTAATGTCATACATTTGCATGGTTTAAATAATAAAGCTATAGAATGGGGAATATTCAGAGGATCCTCAAGTATACACCAACCCTCACCAGCCAAGTCACCTCACTTCTGGTTATCATTCAAATGCTTCTTCATGCAAATATATCTATATACTACATTTCCTTATTTTCTCTCTCTGATATTGACATTTTAAACATCACTTATTGGTTTTATTGAATATATTAACAATGGTATATTTTCAAATCATTTCATATATTGCATAAAGCAGAAAAATATACTAATATTAGAAACCATGGCTTTCAGTTTAAGGGAAAAGAGATACAAATATAAAATAAAATTTTAGTAACCTCTAGACTATCCTCAATTTTTGTATTCTGATTTTTATTTTATAAATGTCAGAGTGGAAAAGTTAGGCAGTGATCAAGAGTTAGGACCCCAGAGTCAGATAAGCTTGGCTTGAGGCCTGCTTCACTATTTACAAGCTGTGATTCTAAACCTCATTGTGGCTCAGTTTCCTTCTCTAAAATAGGGATGACAGTAGAATCTATATCACAGGGTTGTTTGATTATTGAGTTAATTTTTAAAAGTGTGTAGAACAGTGTCTTGCATATAGTGAATGCTCAATATTTTAAGTTTCTTAACTATGGAAAGAAGGGAGTAAATTGACCTTGAGGAGACACTTGGCAACTTCTGGAGACAATTTTGATTGTCACAACTGGAGTGGCAGTACTACTGATGCCTCATGAATAGAAGACAGGGATTCTGCTAAACACCTTACAGCACACTGAACAGAAACTCCCAAGAAGAATCACATGGCCAAAACTCCAACAGTGCTGATATATGAGTGATAACAAAAGGAATCATATTTCCTTTTTTAAACTCATGTGTTTATATTAAAGATGATAATTTAACCCTCTCTACCCAAAAATAGTTACTAATAGTGTCCTGCTGCATCTTTAAGAAACATGAGAATATTATTCCGAATATGTCCCCTCTTAAACACGTGACTCATTTAGAAATAACTTTCCCTTAGTAGAAAAGTAACTTTGAGAACAGACTAGTTGCACAGAATTCCCTTCAACATTAAAGGGAGGAGTTTATGTGAGGAATAAACTTTTTTAGTTCTTAACTAAGCTGCAATCATACTGTCATGAACCCAATACAGTGGGGCCTTGACTTACGAGTGTCCCAACTAATGAGTTTTTTGAGATACGAGCCGTCTCTCGGCTGACATTTTGCTTTGAGTTGCGAGCTAAAATTCGGGTTACGAGCCAGCTTCAGATACCCCACCGCTAGTTAGCACAGCGAATATCACAGTGAACGCCACAACATCACCCCAGCATCACGTGTCTCACTCATTCACTTTTTGATTTGACATACGAGTAATTTGAGTTACGAGCTCCGTCATGGAACTAATTAAACTCTAAGTCAAGGCCTCACTGTAGCTTAGTGAAAAGGCTGACAATTAAAGAATGGTCTTATTTCTCTATTCCATGGAAATAGGCTGAAAAACAGTAACTTCTCATGTAACTATGTATGTTTATTATTGTAAAAACAATTATGTCAACTCCTTAGGTTTTCTAAAAATTGTATTTTTCTACATATCCTAAAGTTTAGGAAAGAATACATTTTTAGGGAAGAAGATTGGCCTATATAGATTGATTTCTTTAAAGTGTGTAGGTTTAATAAAGTGGACAGGGACAATCTGAACATTGGTGTTAAAACACTAGAATTCAAATTTCAGAGTGAATGGAGACTCCTTTGAAGCCCTAAACCACTATATAATGCAGACTTTATGTGAGTTGGGAGAGAGCTATCATTTTGATGTTAGTGTTCAGGAAGTTGTGTGTTACAGTTGAAAGAGCTACAATTTTGGAACCAGGTCTGGGCTCAAGAGTCAGACTTTCTAAATTCCAGCTGTATGGCTTTGAGCCAGCTATGTAAACTGCTTTGAGCTTGGATTGCTTCATACGTAATAGGAAGAATACTCTACAAAACCTTTTTGATAACTTGAACAAAACATCGAGCATAGAACATGCATATAGTAGGTACTCAAATAAGTGTTAGTCACTTCTTTACAGCAAAACATAAAGATGCTATAATTATGGCTTATAATACAGAGATTCAGATATGTTATACTCCATTTCAGGCATCCCCAGATCAACAGAAAGAGGATCATGCAGTTAATGGAACATGGCTACACCTCTGATAAGAGGACAAGGTGTACAGAGGTTAATAAGCATCTTACCTCTCATTGTGGTTGATTTAAATATGAGATAGTGTCATGCTTGAGTATGTATCAATAGTTAGTATAGGGTCCAAAACACTACTTTTAAAATTCCTGTTGTGATGTAAAAACTACATGAAATGATTTTACTATATCTTTAAGAAATCTAGTGCTTTATGGGAGTGCAAAAAATGTCCACCATGTCAAGAAGCAGAGACAGTACTTTCTGAAAATCCTCATCCCGAACTGTCTCTGGGGAAACCTGGTTGAATGAAGAACAAAGGTAGACCTGACTGCGTACACTGAATAAGCCACATAGCAATAGGAGGAGACAGGTATTATTCTGAGAAGGTAGTAAAACTTTGGAACTAGGTACTAAATCTGATTCACACTATCGCGGCATTTTAATGTGCAGGACAGGTACAAAAAGGTGGGAAATAAGATTGTCTTCATGATTTAAGTGCCTTTCTTGTGCCACGTTGTACACAGAGTATATTTTGGTTAGGGAAATTGTGAAAACAGTAGAACTGATATTTTCTATCTTTGAACCAATGAGTGATAAAATATATTGATAGATTATAGAATAATTAAAATATCAGAATGGAAAGTAAATTCAATGTGTCCTTACAGAGTTGTCATATATTTAAAATATAAGTTTTTGTTTGTAAATAGCTGGTTTTGTTTACTTTGGTTTTTTTTAGAGGCTTAGTCTCTTTTTATTTTAAATTAGATATGTAAAAACAGGGCTTTAAACTGAGATTAATGGACTCAGCTTAGAGTTTGGAAGACTAGAATGCAAAGTTTGTACTTTTTGGGGGGAGAGGGGACAGAGGATGGTTAGCTTTCAACAAGTTTTTAAATATGTCTTGGATAAAAGAAATATTTCAGGAATAGTCTCAGTATACATGAAATAGTATGTCTTACCTGAAGATTCTTGGTATATTTTATTTATTTATTTATTTATTTATTTATTTTTTAAGATAATTTGATATATATATATATATATATATATATATGTATATGTATATTCTTTTTTTTAAATTTTGTTTTATTGTTTAAAGTATTACAAAGAGTATTACATATGTCTCCTTCCCCCCCTTCCCCTTGACATTCCCCTGGCCTCCCCTACCCCCCAGTGTCTGTGTCCACTGGTTGTGCTGATATGCATGCACACACGTCCTTCGGTTGATCTCTTACACCCCCCTCCCGCCCCCCATAGTTTTGTTTACTTTGGAAACACTTATTTTCTAGACTTTGAAACATAAATTTAAATATTTAAATACACAGTAGAATACATTTTTATAATCTTTCCAGATTTGACAATATAACGTTTATTCACTCTAAAAACAAACTGCTATTGATTAGGAAAACCTTCAGTCTATTACTAGTCTGAATTATCCCATCAGGAGCCTCTGGGCACCAGTACTACATCAACTGACAGGACAACACAGCATAGCCACATGGGGAAGATTGGATCATGATCCTCAAACAAAGGGGTTACAGAATTTCTTCACAAAAAAATAAAAATAATATTTCAAACACTCTTCTGTTTTCTAGGGCATGTGTTTCAATATCCATTCCCAAAGAAAAAACATGGCCCATTTCCAAGCTATGGAGAGAGGGCACCATGCCTCTGCCTTGGCCGCTTCAGTGGTACCCATGTTTATATTATTTTTCTCTACAAATTTGGTTTGGTGAACTTCTTTGTGTTTAGGTATTTCTGCCTGTCCTATTCGAAACTGGGTTCTGGGTTCTTGGTGGGCAGTAAAATGGTCTCTGTTTCCTGTACAATCCAAAAAAGATGTCTGATCAAGTTTCAAACCCTACGTGTTTAGTAAAACAGCTTACTAATTCAAAATGAATTCTTATTCAAGGTAGTTCATTCCACTATCCAATTAAGAAAAAAACATTGTTTTAGCCAGGTCAATAGATGAGAATATTATCAAGCCACATTTTTCTGGGTAGCTGCATGATCAGATTACTGGACAATATAACCTATAACTCCCATACCACATGCAGAGTGCTGCCTTGTACCTACTGGGTTTGCTCTGAATATTTGCTGATTTAATTTGATGTCCTGGTAAATATATATTCAAGACTAGAATAATTTATATGCACTAATGTGAACATAGACTTCAGTTTGAAAAACTGAAAATAAACATAAGTAGACAGATTTTAACCAGAGATTTTAAAATGCACGGTAAGTAGTAATCTGTCGTCATCATCTCTGCTGTGACATTTGTTTGGAGGTCAGGAGGGGCTCACATAAAGGAATAATATTAGCTTCTCATCTAGTTTAAGATTCTGGGCAAAGTAGTTAAGACCTGGAATCTAGGCATTGTGCCAACACTGCTGGGTGAGTTTCAACTTTCTTATAAAATCTACACATAGAGAAAGGTAGCCAATAACTCAATGCCACTCTTAAAATCTGCACTCAGCAGCTCAATCCAAACTTTAATTAATACCTTTATATACTCACATACAATGAAGAATCCACCTATCATCCAGTAATTTGCTCTAAAAGACTGGGCATAGAGTGTGAGTTGTATGTGTTAGTTCCCATAAACTGAACTATAAGAAAAGTTAGTTCTCTAAACCTTGAATCTACACTCAAGGGGCTGTTCGCTAAGATAGCATTATAACCAGAAAGACCAGACTGCAGTGGTCACTACCGCCAAGGAAGATGTTTTACTCATCAACACTAGATATGTTTCTACTTTAAGTTCTAAACATAAAAGATGGCTTTTTCTTTGGAAGGCAGGGTCATGATAATCAGCACAATTAATGTCAGTAATAAGCTCTCATTAGAATTGTCTCTTTGCAAACACCACCACTAAGCATGTCCCATGGTCTTACCATCCCACAAACTACTCTCACATTTTTTTAAATATATTTTTATTGGTTTCAGAGAGGAAGGGAGAGGGAGAGAGAGATAGAAACATCAATGATGAGAGAGAATCATTGATCGGCTGCTTCCTGCATGCCCCCCACTGGGGAATTAATCCCAACCTGGGCATGCACTCTTAACCAGAATCGAACCCGGGACCCTTCAGTACACAGGCCAGTTTTCTATCTGCTGAGCCAAACCAGCTAGGGCTATTCTCACATTTTAGTTCTTCCTTTGTTAGTCTTCTTAATAGGTTGTCAACAATGGTTGTCTTACTTAACCTTTTCTGACTTTTGTCTTTGAAGTGGCCAGTTATATTTTTGACATTTTTAAAAGAGAATAGACCCTTCCCCATACACTCAAAATTTTAATGAAAATTAATGGAACCCTAAGGGCAGAAGGAGTTCCAAGACGTAGGTCTGGTGACCAGTCCATGAGGTTGGACTGAAGCAGGGAGGAATTCATGAAAACAAGGTCTAAAATATCTGATTTCAGTTTAACTCAGTCACCCTATGAAGACAAAGTCTGAAATCAGGCAAAGAACCTGGTTTCCAAAAACAACATATGCAAAATGAAGGCATCCATTTTATCTTTAATTTGTCCATCCATTTTCAGAGAAGCTGCAATTAGGCTGCAAAATATTACTCCAAATATCAAAAGACCCTTTAGATTTCAGAGATCTCTGGTGGAAATGTCTTGATTTTAACCAATTTTCAGTCTTGATATTATTATTAGTTTCTCTTTCAAACTCAAAATGCTTGACCAGTAAGTTTATAACTTGGCCCAGATAGGAAGCAGTTAGTCTAGGTTTACAGGACCTGAGTCACGGGTGGCCGGGTTCAGTTTGGAGTGCTCACTGATCAAATGGTTCCTTTGCATTTCAGTGAATGAAACTGCTCCCAGGTTTCTCCCATGGCAGTCCTGAGGTGCACTCTAAGAAATTCACAGTATAGAGCAGCAGTTCTCAACTTGTGGGTCGCGACCATCATAAAACACATATAGCATACCAGATATTTACATTACATTCATAACAGTAGCAAAATTACAGTTATGAAGTAGCAACAAAAATAATTTTATGGTTGGGGGTCACCACAACATGAGGAACTGTATTAAAGGGCCGCAGCATTAGGAAGGCTGAGGACGAGCCAGCAGTGGGGATTTCATCTTTAACACCATTCCTCTCCATTTTAGACTTATGTCCTCAGCCCTCTCTGACCCCTAGGGCTTTTTTTCACTCAGTAATGACTAAGATTCTGAGGAAAATGCCTTCTGCCTTCACTGAGTTGCTACAAGAAAGCTATTTGAAAATAGAGTTTGGCCTGATAATAAAAATGTCTCACCCCAAAATAAGAAGGCCCTCCTCTCACCTCCTCCTCTCACCTCCTTTTCTCACCACAACCAGTTCTGCCCAGTGGTGCTGCAGGATGGAGTGCTGGGCAGTAAGGAAGGATGCTCACCCTCAGGACTTAGTTATCACTCCATCATCAGACACCCACCCGTGGCTGCTGGAAGGCTCATCCACCTCCATGTGCTCAAATCACCTTGTTTTTGTTCTTGTCTTTGTTTGTTGTTTTTAGTTTTGCTTTTTGTGAATGTCAAACTAGTATCACAAATTGACAGTAAACTTAGCCACTTCAGATCATTGTTCCTGACTATTAATCTAGAAGTAATTATGGACTCAATAATATTCTGAAAGCAATCAGCTTACTACTTATTGTATTGCCCTCACTTTCAATTATTAAAGGAAAAACATTGAATGATGTCGGACTGTGATTTCCTCAGCATTGCCCACTGAAAGCTTGCTCTGGGTGTCCTGGCTGACCAAAGGCTTGCACACATTCCCATTATGAAATCCATATTATTGAGAGCAGAGAAATTTGATATCATTTTATTTCATTGCTCAACCTCTACTAATGATTTTGAAGCTAACTACAGAAAACTATCTACTGTCAGGAATTGTATATGGAAATTTTATAACTGGGAACCAGAAAAATATATTATTTGAGAAAAAGTATATTCCATATAAAATTTCCAAAGCTCTAGCTCTTGTGCATATATTTTGTGTGTATGTCACAAAATATTCTACTAGTGGCCCGATGAACAAAATTCATGCACATTAAAAGGGAATTAATTAGAGGAAATATTTTAATATTGCTATTTGCGCTTTCTCTATAATAGAAGTGTCAGATATGAAAGAAAATTACTGAAATGTATATGAAAATCTCCCTCCTGTCAGAGTCTGGAGCATGCTGCGGGACCCAGAGTCAAGTCCCTGCTCACCCGCGTACACCTCGGAATCACGCGAGATCCAGACCAGGCCGGCCCCACCCTCATCAAGCCCCACAGGGATGGGGGCACAGCCTCAAGGTCCCCCGGCCTGGTGCCAGGCAGGAGGCACTTCCTCAGGTACCCAGGCCCAGCCTCAGGTTCCCCAGCCCCAGCGCTGAGGCAGGAGGCACAGCCTCAGGTTTCCCCGTCCCTGTGCATGGGCGTGAGGGTGCAAGGGTGTGAGGGTACAAGGGTGTGATGATCATTTGCATATTAGCTCTTTACTATATAGGATGTGTGTGTGTGTGTATGTGTGTGTGTGTGTGTGTGTGTGTGTGTATGCAGGCTACTACATATACTAGTAGCCTGGTGCATGAAATTCGTGCATGGGGGTGTGTCCCTCAGCCTGGCCTGCACCCTCTCCAATCTGGGACCCCTCAGGGGATGTCTGACTGCCAGTTTAGGCTTGATCCCACAGGAGCAGGCCTAAGCCATCAGTCAGACATATGTAGCACTGCCATGGAGGCAGGAGAGGCTCCTGCCACCACTGCTACGCTCGCCAGCCATGAGCCTAGCTCAGGGCTTCTGGCTGAGTGGCACTCCCCCTGTGGGAGTGCACTGACCACCAGGAGGCAGCTCCTGCATTGAGCTTCTGCCCCCTGGTGGTCAGTGCACATTATAGCAACTGGGCATTCCATTGGTTGGTTTGCATATTAGCCTTTTATTATATAGGATGTGTGTGTGTGTGTGTGTGTGTGTGTGTGTGTGTGTGTGTGTGTGTTGATTTTAGAGAGAGATATAAACATCAATGATGAGTGAGAATCATCAATCAACTGCCGCCTCCATTCATACTTTGTTACAGCAGCTATAACAAACTCATACAGCTGTGTTAAGGGGGTGCTTACTATAAGATGGGCTGACCATTAGGGAGGTGAAATTATCCAGAACTTTGTCTTTTGATGCAACACAGGGCAGCTTTTACATTATCCTATAAAAGTAATGTGTTGGATATTCACATTTGCATTAAAAAGTTCTCCTATATCAATATAAAGTTGATTTTGAAACTTGTAAAACTAAATGCAGGGTTCCCTCCAAGTTTTAAGCCCTAATTTTGGCAAATTGGAAAGAGAAGCAGGTGAGATTCACAGAAGGGAAAATTCAATAGGAGGGTTTTGGGGGTATGGAGTTGGAAACTTAGCAGGTAGTAGAGCCATTATGTCAGAAATATGGCACACACACACAAAAAAAACAACAATAGAGGAGGAAACTGGAGGGACTGGGAAGCGCCCAGTTTTCTGGCTGTGGGTTCCAGAAGAAGACATAGATTTTGGAGTTGCCAGTGTAAGGTCAACAGACAGGAGAGAGCTAACCAGAGATGGGACTAGGACATTGACTAAGGGGACCACTCACACCCTGGAGAAGTGGACTGAAAGCAGAGAGAGAGAAGTTAGTCCAGGGGCTGAATCAACAGACACCGAAAAAAGGCAAGGAGCCAAACTTAATGCTCCAGTAAACATTTTAATAACTTTGACTGTAAACAATGATATAAATGGAGCCACTCTAAAATGGAGCCAGAGATGTCATCTCAGAGAAACGGCCTTACACTTCTTAGGCCTCAAACCTTTGTAAAGCTAAAACAGGGCAAACTAACCTGTGCACTAGGCCTAACCAACTTTGTGCCCCGATAACTTTATGACAACTGGGCTAATGACTACTGGATTAAAATTTTGAAACATATAGAATTATTGTCACCATGATATCTTATCTGCACCAACAGAAATGCTTTTCTTCTATTGATGTAATTCTTCCCCTTCCCTTTCTCAAACATACCCTTTGCTTTTGTCTCCTAATCAGAACATTATGTGGGCATGTGGGCTTCTGCCTGAATTAATTATGTCCAGAATGTCATTTGACTGATCTCAAATAAATGTTTGTTGTCTCTCACTTAGAAAGGCCTTTTTGTTTTAAAGTTTTATCTAGAAGTTTCCCAGGAACATCGACCTTATGTGTCAACTTATTTGTACAAAACTCAAGTAGCCAACATGGAAGTTTGCATTCAAGTGCAGAAAGAGCTCAGTTCTCTCTTCACTAAGTTTCTTTTAATCAGTCCAGATGGATTCAGAGGGTCTCTTCTGTAATCAAGCTCCCAAATCTACATTTTGTCACCTCCACAGTATGTGGAAGCTGTCCCATGGGCATAGCTTTGTGTATTTCAGCAAATACACAAACTGTTCTGCAGGCAGAGGGGAGATTTATTTACAAGTTCTCAAAGTGGCTTGGAAATTCATATAAGACATAAATATTGATATATGGGTAATGGTTAAATGGATGAGTGCCTTTTATTATTATAATAAACTTTTTTAAAAGTAATTGTTTTTTCTATGAAGTAAATATACCAATTGCAAACTAGTGATATATGAATATAGATCTAAATAATTAAATTGTTTAAAAGATATTTTATCTGCTATCTTAACCATGCAGGCATTATAGAAGCTATAATATCATTGTTGCAGCAATTGTGTTAGTTAATTTTTTGTTTTTCAAAAAGCTGGTATCCACCCCTTGGAGATCAAAGGGGTGTTGGTTAAAATATAGCTGTCTGGCCCCACCCTCCCCTACTGAATCAGAATCATTGGGGGCCAGAGGTTGGAAATCCCCATTTTTAATTAGCTCTCTTAGAGAATTTTTATTTACTCTGATAGTTGAGACTATTGGCTTTTAGAGATTAAAAAGTGCTGGGAAAATAGTTAATGACCTCATAACTTCTGCATGTCCTGCCACCCATTAGAGATACACATACATTACTTTATTCCAAATTTAAGTCACTCACTATTTGTCCTCCCAAGAAGTTCTCAAGCCCTAGATGGTTTGGCTCAGTGGATAGAGCATTGGCTGTGGACTGAAAGGCCCCAGGTTCGATTACGGTCAAGGGCACATGCCTGGGCTGTGGGCTTGACCCCCAGTAGGGGGCATGCAGGAGGCAGCCAATCAATGGTTCTTTCTCATCATTAATGTTTCTATCTCTCTTTCTCTCTCCCTTCCTATCTAAAATCAGTAAATATATTGAAAAAAAATTTTTTTTTAAAGAAATTCTCAATATCTACAAGATGCTGCCTTAACTCCACACTCCTGCCTTGGGCTGGGGTCCATGCCTCCCTGGGTGCCGGAAGCCAGTCCATCCTTGCTGCTTGACACAGTCACTGCAGGAAAGAAACATCTGCACAGCATATGTTTCAAGGGACCTGGCGTATATAGCATACCGTTCTTAATATGTTTGCTCCCCTTAGCGCTGTGTGTTTTAACCAAGGTCACCTCTCCGAGAAAGGTTGTTTCCCCAGGTAGGGATTTTTCCCTGAAGTTAGGGAGGGGATGAAACTCCTTAACTAAGTGCCAGGCGGGTAGTTAATCACTTTAACTACAATCATGCTTAAGCTACATAATCTTTACTCCCTGGAATGGAGATAAGAAACGCCCTAACCTTTGTAATAGAAATTGACAGGATTAAAATCAACTGGTATAAATATGGATGTAACAAGACAATAAACGGCAGAACCTCTCTGGAGATCCAGACCAGAACTTGGCTGGAGATCCTGGCTGGAGATCCTGGCTAGGGTGCTGATCAACTGAACACTGTCTCCGTGTCCTTCCTTCTTCGCCGACTCCGTCTACGCCTTTGGGAACGCCTGGACCTGCTGGGGTTGGACCCCGGCACCTGGGGATCACCTCAGCCCTGGATGACCTGACCTTCACTCTGAATGCATCCCTGGATCTTTCTGTGGCTACAGAACTGCCCATCACACACTGCAAATAATCTCCACACCAGAGTGTGTCTATTAGGTAGTTTGTTATTTCCAGGCACACAACTCAGTTGATTTTTATTCTTTCCTTAATTTTATGTGATGTTTTCTGATTCATATCGAGCAAAAGAGCAGAAAAAAACCTGACAAAGCAGACCTCATTGTATCTTTATCACTCCTATATTGGCTCTGATGGTGATTAGAAAAGTAAGCACAGTCTTCAAAGAATCCTATACTTGGTGTCTGCATGTTTTTCGGGTGCAGACTTTCTTTTCTCTGACCAATGCAAGGTATATTTGGAAAGCATTCTCTCCACAGCTTCCCAAGGTGCCTGGACAATCTATGCCCTTCTGTTTCAGGTGCTGACCAAACACAGGTAACTTGCTGTAGGGGCCCATATGGAGGGCAGCTGGGATAGTGCATTACCTCACTGCTTGTGCCTCAGCCTTCATGGGGCTGCAGGTGGAACCAACAAGCATGGCTGTGTCCTCCCATGAGCAGGATGGGGAACCCTTCACAACACTTACCCTGTCTCCATGTGTAATTGAAAATAATTTTGAACCTAAAGATAATGTAAACAAATGTTTTCCATTCATAGACAAAGAAGTAACAATACTCAAAGACATCCTCTGATGCTTCTAACCAACAAATATCAGGGGGGAACCCTCATGATCCTGTTTTGAGTACTTAGGGGTAACCGTGTTATGTGGGACTGAGGGTGCTGGATGGAGAACCCCACTCAAGTTAACATGGGCAGAAGCCAGAGTCTGGGAAGGAGGTCATGCTTGCAGTGGGGTCCAAACACTGGCAGCAGGGCATCTCGGGACGGCCCCTCTCACCTCTGCTGCTCTCAGCATACAGATGGCTGACCTGTTTGCTCTGCATTTGAAAACACATCTGGCTCTCCTGGGGAAAGGTGATATTTACTCAGTACTTATTTGGAAATCCCGAGAGAGGACTCTAGTTTCCCAGGATGGCTTGGTAATTATAACTGGTGCAGCCCAGGTCAAGTGCCCACACTGGGGCCACCTGCTTAAGGGCAAGGGGTGGAGCTCTGGGGAGTCCCAGCCTTGGAAGTGACGGCGTTCCAAGAAGATGATGCAATGGGAGTCTAAATTGTCATTTAGGAATACAAAAGTAAAAAATAGAATGCTATTGAGTCACAAAGTCTCCAACTAATGGTAGGTGATTAGAATGCTCAGAAACCTCTGTCATTTTCTTCACTAGTGAGATCACCCAAGACCTGTTTAAACCTGAGATTATTTAATTCCTTATCAAACTAAGTATTAGATTTTAAAATAAATGAGAATAAAATGACCAATGATTACAGAATATTTACAGGGCCTTAACATTTTTTCTTTTTTTCTATAATGCCCTTTAACTATGCAAATAATATTTTACAGGTTATAAACCAGTCTATCTTTAATACTTTGGGCCATAAGTGCAGAGGAACATGTACCTTCACAGAGCCTGAGTCATACATCCAGGGCACTACTGGCTCTGCTGGCACTGTGGTTAGTAGTTCACATATAATAAGATATTTGGTCATATGAATCCCTTGTAGAGTACCCATTAGACCCACTTTACAGATGGAGATACTGAGTCTCAGGGGCACCCGTGATGGTTGCCTGGCAGAACAGTTTACATGGGCCTAGTGCTCAGCTACTAATTATTTCAATCACTGCTTTTTACTCTGTTGTCCAGGCTGGATATCTGTTCTCTAGGAGGTGTTGCCTCTCCCTGCCCCAGTGGGTGCCTGTCTCAGGCAGCAGTTGAAGGGGCCAACATGTGAAGCTGAGGAGGCCGCATCCTGAAGGCAGGCACCACCAAAGCCTGGTCTCAAAGATCAATGGCTATCTCTAGTCACAGCTGAGCAGGGAAGTCAGGCAGCCAGGTCAGAGCTCCCACATGGCTGGGACTGGTCGGGTAGTCCAGAGACTGGAAAGCAGTCACTTCAACTGCATGACAGAGAGAAGGCGACAAGTCCCGGAAGGTCAAAGCAAGATATGAAAGAGAGTGAAAGAATATGGTGTACCTGAGACCAGTGATGTCATTTAAGGTCTTCCACCCCACCAAGGACTGAGCTGTATTTTAACTCTGTCTTTAGCATTTACATGTAACTGTATTTTGTTTTACAGCTGGCTGGATAACTCAAAAACCAGTTCACTGAAAACAACAGGTCATGAGTGACCTGGATTTCAGCATCTTCAACCAAACATTACGCTAAGAAGTTTTATAAAAGCTCAACCCAGGTTGACTTCTGAATGTTCTAGAGCATTTCCTGGTTATTCGCAGAGAAGTATTGCCTGAACCCCACATTTGAGTGTGGATGTGTATTTTGTTTCATGCAATTTTATCAAAGTTCTCTGCGACTTTATCAACAAATGAGAAAGTGATTATTCCTTTGCTTTACAAAATAAAAATATCCCCCTACAACACTTTTTAAATAATTGCCTGATTTATTTTAATAGGATATGCATTCATTTGCTATAGATTCTGTAAGATAATATAAATATATGACTACATTTGAACATTTTCAATGTCATGCTAATTTGAAATGATCTTTAATCTTAAAGACAAATGATACAACTGGAGATATCTAACTTAAACATTGGCACAAGGTAGAGAGATGCTTATCCAAACTGTCTGAAAAGACGTGCTAGATATAGGCAACTGAACAGATCTATTAAACAACATAAAACTCCCCACTCTTATCACTTGGTTCAGCAACCATTAATTAGTTCTGAGGATAGAAATGCAAAATCTGTTACAGCATCTGGAGATAGGGTCTTTAAGGAGGTAACCAAGTTAAATAAGACCATAAGGTTGAGGCCCAAATCTGATGGGACTGGGGTTTTATAAGAAGAGGATTAGGGAGAGATCTCTCTTTCTCTGACATGTAATACGAGTAAGAAGTTGGTTGTGTGCAAGTCAGGAAAAGAGCCTGACCAGAAATAACCCTGGAGCCCTGATCTCAGACTTCCAGCCTCCAGAACCGAACAGAGAAGTAAATGTTTGTTATTTAAGATGCCAAGTCCATAGTATTGTGTTATGGCAGCCTGAGCTGACTAAAACAGTGTCCTTGCTCTGAGTGTTAAAGCCTGTGCTCTAGATCTCTCTAGAAGGGCAAAGCTGCCGCCTTGTATTCCCTGTCTGTGCATTTTGGGTGCCCCGTGGAAGGAGGCCTGACAGTGCCTGAGAAACACATATTAGTGTCCCTCTGCAGTACTTTTAGCAATTCAAGTTTGGTCCCTGGGAAAACACCACAGTCACAGCTTTTGTTTAAATCATTAACTTATGTGTCCTATTTATCAAACCCAGAAGGTTGCTTGGCTTCTGAAAAATAATATTAATGTTTTGTTTTGTTTTTAATTAAGGCTGGCATGGAGATTGCCACAAATAGTTAATTTCACACTGCTTTGTGGCACCCTGCAAATTATCGTGTGTGTAAATTGCTTTAATGCTGATATTCTCTTTCCCATGAACATTCAGTGATTCCCGCATGTCCTAAGGATTGTAATAAGAAATGAATTTTTCTTTAGCTTCATAGAAAATCATATTAGGTGTAATTGGATAAAACTAGGAATAAACAATCAATCATTCTTTGTTTGGGCTCAGGTTTATATTTAGGTCATTAGACTTTAAAAAAAATATATTGATTTTTAGAAAGAGGGAAAGGGAGAAAGAGAAATAGAGAGAGAGACATTGATGTGAGAGCATAACATCGATCTGCTGCTTCCTGCACGTCCCCTACTGGGGGTCAAACCTGCAACCTGGGCATGTACCCTGACTGGGAATCGAACTGGTGGCTTTTGGTGTATGAGGTGATGCTCAACCAACGGAGCTACATCAACCAGAGTTCATTAGGCTTTTAAAATGGCATTGCTTCTGATTCTTGTATTTGAGCAGTGGGTGCCACAGGTGATCACATGACTGGTCAATATGTTGCAGACTTCTTCTTATATCCTCACATGATGGAAGGAGCAAGAAATCTCTCTTAGACCTCTTTATAAGGAACTAATCTCTTTCATAAAAGCTCTGCCCTGATGATCTAGGAACCTCTCAAAGACCCCACCTCCTAGTACCATCACATTGTTAGGAATTTAATACATGAATTTTAGAGGGACACAAACCATTAGACCATAGCTCATATAATTTCAGAAATTAAATTTTAAAATGCTTTTAAAATGCCTGGAAACAGTTTATCACTTTGGATCTTGCTATGGGAATTTCCTTGGTAGATCTAAGCCATGTTTTTTTAGGACTTACCATTCCCCACTTTCTGAGTGGTTCCCCCAACACTCCAGGAGTTATGAAGTTTTCCATTCTGTCTGTTAGAATCAAGCACAGATTCTGGCTTCTTGTGGAGGCTGGGTGCTATCCTCTTCTTTCCTTTTGGGTAGTTATTTCTCTTTCTTAGTACTGATACGTACCCTGTTGAGTATTCAGGAGAGACTGTCACACATCCCCAGAGAGCTTTCTCTGTGCAGTGGTCTCCCCTCCGTTGCTATGCTCTGCAAACTACCCACTTTGTTCTTCCTTATCTCTTCAATCTGTCTTCTAGAGGTATTGCTTTCAAAGTTCAAAAGTCATACTTTCATTCACCATGCAGCACTCTTTCCTTTGTACTTCCGTTAACCAAGGCATATATTTTTTTGGTCTGTCAAAGAGGAAAATTATCTTGGGGATTAAAAAAAAAAGACAGCCCTTCTTATATGAGACTTTATGATTACAGAGTGATTGCAGGTCCTTGGTAAGATCTTATGTTGCAGGAAGTATGTCTTCTTCTTTGGCTTGTTATTATTTTTCAGCAACAAAAATAGAACCTCTTTCATTTTCTTTCCACCTTACTGAGAGGCTGAGACAGTGCTAGTAGACAGGCACAGCCAGATCACCTAGGGTTCCATACATTCCTGCTTTTCATTTGTTTCTTATAGAGCAGCACAAAGAAGTTACTAAGATGTTTACTAAAATTTGATCCTTGGGCACTGGGATGTATGAAGATAGATTATTTTTGACAAAGTGATTATATAAATTCAGTTATTCAGAAAAAATACAAGAAATTAATATAAGTATTTAATTCATGGCAAACATGTGTATATGTTAGCATTTTGCTTTGCTAAGATTGATGCTACATTTTGCTGAATTTAGTTATTTGAAATGTCCTAACTACTAGATGAAGTCATTCTCATAGCAGATTCTGCTTTCCTTATCTTTACTCCAAATATTTATATTTTTACTATTTTACATAGTTTTAAAATATTTGAGAGTATGTATTACCAAAAAATTAAAGGTATACTTAAAACCTTGATAAGACATTGATCTTTATTATATTAACCTTTCCAAATTGTAAGGTTCAGCTGTGCCCATCTATCAATGTCTAACTTAATAGATCCAATCACTGGTTTTAAGTTTATTTTAATTAAAACTTTAAGCTGGGTCGTTGCATTAACACTTACATTTGTTCTTTGTTTAAATATTCCCTAAATGATAAAACTCTCAAGGTATTTCTTGAGGACATGATCTACCAAATTGCTTTAATGGATATTATACAACAGAGAAATAGTAAATCATAAGGAAAATGTGTGGGACGCTTTGAACATTACTTTATACAAATATTTGGGAAACTCTCGTGAACTATAATACTATTTCTTGGATCTGAAAATTATGACTGAGACATTATCCTATAAAATTATAGCCAAACTGGTCTAAGTAAAACCTCAGGTGTATCTTAACAGTTTCTCTCTCAAAGATGATGGTCTCAAATTTCCTAAATTGTTTGCAGCAGGGCAAGCCAGCGGAGGGGAGAAATTATATATATATTCACCAGGATTTTTTTTCTCCAAAGCAGGGAGGCACTATCCACATATTATAAATGTTACACCAGCCCTGTGTTTATTCTCTGAGATGGTGAAGCAAGGGTCAGCTCTACCGAGTGTGGACCTGGCATTGCCAGGCTGTCGGAGTACTGCATCTCTCAGTTCCCAGTGGCCTCTCCTACTCAGGGCCACATAATTGTGTTATCCTCACATTTTTTACAATCATCTTTTAAGTACACAATCCAGTGCACAATTCAAATCACCTCCCCAAAACACGTCACTCATCATAGCCTATTCAGGAGTCCTAGTTTGACCCACAGATATATATATAATCATTAGCCACAGAACACTAAAATAAAGTTGTTTTTTATGTGGTTTTTTTTGTTTTAATAAAGCAGAATCACCACCCAGTGTGTTTCCTAATGCTCTGGCAAGTGTGAGGACATGTTATTCCAAAAGTCACCAGCTCTGTGTGGTATATCTGTGTCAAGATGGTGAACACTGTTCCTGATTTGGGAATCCCATTGGAGAACCACACTCTCACCACTGTTTGTAGGGTTGACCATTGACCCTAGTTTCTAGGAAGAGGTACATGCAGCAGGAGTATAAATTAGAAAAAAAATATATACACACCAAGTTGTTAGAGCTTGTTCACGTGGCTATATAGCCAGGTTAGCAGACAGGAAACTGCTAAAGTCCAGAATTCCCTTGAGGATACACATTTGGGAGAAAAATTAATTTTAGGATAATCCTTTGACTCCATGTATGGTAACTTTTTAATATCCTCTACTCTGTTGCTTGGTAATTGAAGCACTTTAAGCAAATGTTGCAGTTAGGTACGCGATTGTCTGTTTTAGTCCCCCAAATGGAAGATGTAAGCATGTGGTTTGATTCTAAAAATTGGTGTCATCATTGTTTTGAAGTTCCATTTTTTTGGAATAAGTAATGAAATTCCTTTCTAATTTTCCATTGCAGAAATAAAACTGTGACACAATGTCAATGATTAAACCATTATGTATTAAAAATTGAGTAACCCCTCAAGTTTCAAATACCTTTAATAAAGAGGCAAGGTCTGAGGTCATCTCTGTCTGTATGGCCCTAGCATGGGGCCTTTACATAGTAGGAGTGCAGTAAACACTTGATCACAGTGCTAAATATGAAGCTGCTCATTATTGCCTTGTTTGGTTGACAGTTTCTCTTTATGGCATATTCTCATCTATGTACTAATGAGACAAATTATTGATGGGATTTCCTAGTTTGCTTCAGCAATGTAATCCTACAAAGGTTATGAAGTGGAATATCACCATCAACATTATACTGTGTGCCAAATCTCCTTCCTCCCTCTTCCTTCTACTCCTTCTATCTTCTCATCTTCCTGTATTTCCTCTCTCTCTCTCTCTCTCTCTCTCTCTCTCCTTTTCTCTCTCCCTTCCCTCCCCCATTTTCTAGATGTGTGTGGTTCCTGTCCCATTATTGGCAGTCTATTGGTACGTGAAGTGAGGAAAGAGGAAGCCTGTGATTCATTTATTTACATAAAGTTGTCTGTTGAGTCTTCTTGGAAAAGTTGAACAATGGTTTTTGTTTTCAAAATATTTAACTTTTGTCATGAAGTTATTTTTTTATGAGCATTTATAATTTGTCTTTCTCTTACCATGACTGTTTTCTTTTGATAGCAAAAAAACGAATGTTCTGTACTCTAGGTTATTATGTTTCTAAACAACTCAGCTGATAGGATAACTTTTCAAGCTTTTTGGTACTTGTGAACTTATTTGAAGTTTACTCTCTCTAACTTCACAGACCTTCATGTAGTGATTCCAAAGTCCCAAATAAAAACAACACAAATTCAACATTTAGATATTTTTTATTATGACACAGCTTTCAAATATGTAAATTCTAATAGAAGAAAGCAGCTAATTTTTTTTTTTTTATCAAGGGACATGGAATCAACTATAGAGGAAATGTGAAATTAAAAGATTAGAGATAGTCATATTTCTTCACAATTATACCAGTTTGAGTATTCTGAAAAGCATGTCATAATGTAAGATAAAATCAAATTGTATATGTCTTTTACTGCTGTCAAATATCAAAGTAGCTGTCATTGTTAGTATATGGATAAATACATTATTTCAACTTTTGGTGCCATTGATATTATGGGCTGAATAATTCTTTATTGCTGGAGCTGTCTTAAACATTGTAAGAAGTTTAGCAACGTTTCTAGATTCTACCTGCTAGATAGATGCTGGTAGTAGAATTCCTCATCCCCATCATGATAATAAAAAATGTCACCAGTCATCACCAAATGTTACTTGGGGAGGAAAAAAATCATCCTTGATTGAGAACTACTGGTACATGTAATAGAATCAAACACCTCAAATAAACACACAATTCCAATATCAATTTAGGAGAGATATTTTTATAACTTTGTGTCAAATGTTAAATGATCAAAACAATTCACTTAATTGATTTTCCTCCTTTCAAATTTTTATGTATGTATTTATTTTTAACTTTAAATAGGCATAATAAGGGTACATATTCTGACCCATCAATCAGTCCCTCATAGTGAGTTCTTTCATAAGCCAGTAGAACTACACAGATGAATGTATCTTTATAGCACTATTGGACATTTAGACCAAAACAAGAAGACAACGTTCAGTCTGCATACAAGGTCATAACAAGGAACAGCTACAGGATGAGCCCTACATAAAAGTCAATCTAAAGCCACTGTCAATTTAGCATTTGAGAAAGGTATTGATGCTACAATGGGCTAGCCATCCTGGGCAATAAGGTACAATGAAAATATCTACAATGAGGGCATGGGAAAGCCATCCTCCCCCTTTATTTAACACAACCAAACATTTTGTTCTAATGGTACATTTTGAAAAGGTATATTGAAAGATGTCTAAAAAAAAGGTGTCCCTAAAAGGAAGGTACAGCAGACTCTGCCATGTGGAAAGAGGAGCCACATTCATTCAGCACTGGGATGTACTTCTGGGAGAAGGGAAAGTGTGAAATGCAGACCCACAGTAAATATACTTGCCCTAAAATTTATGTCAATTTATTTTATCTATATAAATTTATCTGTATACATTTTGTATAAATGGTGAAGAAACTTGGTCTGTTTAACACAATAAATGGGAGAATCTGTGGACCACAGCTGTTGTTTATACGGTTTCAAAGGCTGCCTTGCTGAGAGAGATTGCATGGACTCCATACATAAGAAGAACTACGATCAACCAATGGAATTGTCTCACAGTGCACCCTAAGGTGTGAAAGTGTGGTCATGTCCAATCCTAATGGCTTCCTTCTCCACCTCGGGATTTCTGTGAGCTCTGAAACAACTTTCCTGCCATGAGCACCATAGATCACTGTGGCTCAACGAACCACGAAATCCGTTCCAGTGATTGGCTATGGCAGTTGATGGACTGTGAATGCAGAGAAGCAGAAAATAAGCTCTGCAGCAGGCTCTTAATCAAGTAAAGACTCAACGGTTTAATAAGTCTATAACTTTCTCCCCTTCAGTAATAGTAGGGCAGTGCAGCAATATTGTTTCAGACAAAGGTTGATATGTTATCTCAGGAGATAACTTCATCCATATCTCACAATGAGACCATGGTTGGAATTTATCTGAGTGAATCACTCCATTCCTCTTTTCTCTATGCTTCTTAACCATATGGCAATAGTTCATCTATCCAATGTCCATTTGTACATACACACCCTTGAGAATGAAAATGTATGCCTCTGACTTCTAAAAACACAGCTGTAAATTTCTCCCATCAAGTCTAGAATCCCTCTTGCAAATTATCAAAAAGTTCAGCATCTTCTTTTTGAGAACTCCACCCCTCCACGACTTTCCTCAGAACTCTGGTATTGGATTGTGCCCTTTGATTTCAAAGACAGGCAGAGAAATAATGCTGAGTGGAAAGAGTTGACTAGAGAGCTTATAGTTTGGAATCACCTCTGCATTTATTGTTACCTGACTGATCTTTGTCCACCATGGTGCTAATTTGCTTTTTTAAGGCTGTCACCTGCACTGATCCCTGAGGAATTCTATGCTCTGGACACAAGGATGGTTCTCTTCAGCTGGTGATGTTCAGACTTCCCAAGGCATGACTGTCATCAAGGTGGGTGTGTCAAAGGATATTCCAGCCTTAAGCCACACACTACAGGAAGCAGACCTTCTCTGTTAGCACACACTCTGAGCATCAAGCCAGAATCCCACTGCACACTCCTTCCCTGTGGAGAGCCCACTGTCGGTGCCCATCCCTTGTTCTATATCAGACTAGAGTCTGAAGCAACCCATCCCACTCACCCTCTTCTACTTCTGGCTATTTACAATTTATTTTCATAAAGGTTCTTGGCAGAGCTAATGAAGATCTTTTCTAAGATGAGTATGTGTGACTCAAGTTTTTTTTTTTTTTGGTATGTTTTTTTTTAAATTAAGACTCAAGCAAGCCATACAAAACTTCTACACACTCACATGCACTGTTATACTCACACACTCACATACACTCATATATTGCACTTTAATTAATCATATCAATAAATCATGTGAATATAGAAATAAAAAGTACTTCAGACTTACTCAAATCTATAGGATGTTCCTTGCTGGTTCATAACTTAGTCTTCCTGTTGTTAGTGTTTTCAGTTAGCATATTTAATGTATGATATATAATTTCTATTCTCTCCATACTTATTTTTTTCTCCTTACTGGATAATGTATTGCTTTCTTTCTGTTGGGCTCAGATTGAGTTGTGAACATTTCTTGGAAGAAGAGGCATGGGTGACAGGAGCCCCTTTAATATTCTTCACTGTGGGTGTGTGAAATCTAAAATGACCATGGAACCATACTTCTAAGCCCTAAATAAGCTTGCCTGTGTTGTATACTACACTGGATAATTTAAAAACAGGCCACGTATTGGGCCACATTGTTATAGGTTCAGTAAAATTTGCATGTGCTTCATTCCTGGTGGGATTTTAATCAGGCATAACATTCCAGGAATTTGATTTGTCAAAAAATAAATTTAAAAGTAAGAATATCTGTTAAGCCAGAAATACTTTTCTTAAGAATTTTTCCTAAGGAAATAAAGACATAAACTATGTAAGAATAAATATATTATTAATTCAATGTAGTGCATAATAATAAACATTGGAGACAATCAAAATTTCAATACTAATGAAATTTTTAATTAAGTTAATAGTCATAAGATCAGATGCAAAAGAATCGTTAAGATTATTGTGTTTGCAAAAAATATTTAATTGGTATGAAAATTATTCATTATGCAATATTTAGTGAAAAAAAATATGTCCATGCAGTTATTCTATTTTGTATGTTATATGCATAAAAATGACTGGAAGGAAATCCAATAAATCATCATGTGTTTATCTGTAGGTCACAATAAACAGTTTCATTCTTTTTCATACTATTCTGTACAGTGCAGCTATATTTACTATGCATGTAGATTCCTTGAGATGATAACTATTGGGACAACATTTTGTAATGCAGTCAGCCTCTGCCAAGACCAGTTTTGCCTTCACCTTTCAGGGGACATTTGCAACATCTGGAGACATTTATGATTGTTATGACGGGATGGGATGTTTGTTACTGGCCATCTAGTGAGCAGAGTCCAGGGGTGCTGCTAACATCCTACAATGTACATAACTGCCGCCCCAAAAAAGAACATTCTGGCCCCAAATGACAAAAGTGCTGAGGTGGAGGAACCCTGAAATAGTAAAGAGTACTAGGTCAGAAACCAGGTTTGAAATCCTGACTTCTCTCTTAACTGCGTGGCCTTAGGTGAATTGTTTGACCTCTTGGTGATTCAGTTTCCATATCTGGCAAATAGGGATTACAGCAGTCATCTCACAGAAAAGTCATGGTACTGAATGGATTAATAAATAGTAAAAAATAAATTAATAAATACTGAACAAGTATGAATAAGTACTTTGGTTATCCACATACCTCAACCATTCATTTCAACATTGTGAGAAAAACACAGTGCAAATAATAAAGCAAATACCTAAAATAATCAAGTAGTGATACTTCATCTTATTTTCTTCAGATTTAAAAAAAAATTAAAGTAGCATTACACTTAAATGATATGTTGAGTAGATTGTATTTATTTGCTTTCTTTCCAGCCCAGTTTATCTTCCTACCTCCCAATCAAGAATATTACAGACATTTTTCTTACCAATTATTTAAGCTTTACCACAAATAAATATATGTATCATTTATATCTATTATGCACCTATCAAGTTATAATCATCTTTTTATCCACTGCCTATTTATTTATCCATCTAGCTAGCATCTAATTATTTTGTGGATTTTTAATATCAAAATAAGTTTGTCAATTATGTAAACTTATTCTTTCTTCTGCTCTTGTTCAGAACAAGGCAGCAAAATAGCATGGTTTAACATGGTTCCAAATACACTTCTTTTATTTTGTATGTTATGGCTTCTACTTTTTTCATCCCATTTTTAGTAAAACATAAATAATACATTTATTATTAATAGTTAATTTTAATTTTTTTTTTTTAATTTATTGACTTCAGAGAGGAGGAAAGAGGGAGAGAAAGATAGAAACATCAGTGATGAGAGAGAATCATTGATTGGCTGCCTTCTGCAAGCCCCCTACTGGGGCTGAAGCCCGCAACCTGGGAATGTGCCCTTGCCAGAATCGAACCCAGGACCCTTTAGTCCACAGGCCGACGCTCTATCCAATGAGCCAAACCGACTAGGGCATTAATAGTTAAATTCATTATTAACATAATTTATTATTTTTGTTATTTCTATTAACTTTCATACACTTTTTTTTTTCCTTTAAAAATATTTTCTTAATTAATTACATGGTAAATTCTTATCTTTTTTGCATGTGTGGAAATGCCCTTATCTTGCTCTCACACTATAACAATAGATCAAGTGGGTTTGAAAACAGGGTCCACCATTATTTTCCTTCAGCCCTTTGCAGACATATATTTGTATGACGTTCCAGCTTATGTTGTTGCAGAAGAGATTCTTACTGTCTATGTGGTTATTCACATTGACAATTATGAGCTTATTTTGTTAAATCTCTGAATACCTTTTCTATTTATAATTTTATTAAAATATGTCTAGTGTGGACTTATTTTATTTATTCCTATCAGCACTAGACATGTGTCTAAGAGCCAGGGAATAAAAGCATGACTGTTATCACTTAAAATATTGTCCCTTCACTCTTTCTTTTGTTTAATCTTTAAAACATTTATTAACCTTTTAACCCCTGCAATGTGTTTTTATAATTGTTTTACTATTAACTAATTTTCTCTTCAGTTGTTTCTAATCTAGAGTTCATCTTTTCATTGAGTTTTTTTTTTTTTAAACAATTTGTCTTTTTTATTTTTAGGATTTTTAATAGGTTCTTTTTCATACCAAATGTATTTTTCAATCCTGTCATTTTCATTAATTTTATGGATGTTACTTAATGCTTCATTTGTTTGTTTCTTCATTAATTTGAACATATACTATTAATATTATTTCCAGACTATTCTGTCATTTCCATTTTCTGATGAGACATTTCTCCCATGTTACAACTTAGTTTGTTTTGTGTGTATATTCTCAGCCCTTCATTTAAAAAAAATGTGTATCTCCCATGATCTTTGGCCACTGGGAGTGAACATCAAAGTTTTTTCCTTTGGCTTCTGCTTAGCTCATTGTGATCCATTATTCTATTCTCACTTTTTGGGCCAATTGGTTTTACTGTATTCCATAGCTCTGGGCTCCCTGTTACCCCCTGTTTACACTGCAGGGTGCTAAGCACCATGGAGGCGAGGCATAGTTAAACAGGGGGCATAAGGGATAGGTGGTCACGCATTCTGTCAGACTCATAGACTTACACCTGATTTATCGGACTTGACCTGAACTTACTCTTCATAAGGGCAGGGACCTGTGTCTGTTTGTTCTTGACAAGCCTCCAGCGTGTAGAGCTGTGTCTGGCACCCAGCAGAGACTGAGGGAATGTGTGCAGAAGGAATGGATGAGTCCTGATGCTTCTGCCCCATCCTATGATCACAAAGATATTGTGGCATGTGGTTGTCAGACTCAGGATGCAGAATTGAAAATGCCTCACGAATAGGATTATTGCCACATCGATGTTTTATATCACTTCTCTCCTTCACTCCCAGCGTGAGGCTGTTCTGTTTCTATTTAAATTTAACTCAAATGTTCCTTGGAAATTCATGGATGATTTCAGAGCTAAAAAAAAAAAAAAGAATATTCAATTGGAATTTTTAAGGTAATTTCCATTCAGTGTGTTGTTTGATAGCATGAAAACAGATGGAAAGAAGCATCTTTATCTTCTCTTTATGGTGCACTCGAAATAAAAACTTAGAAAGTTGTCATGAGATGAGGCCTATAATTAAAAACAATTTGAGTTGATTTAACAGTTGGCTAAGCAATACTTTCAGTTCCTTTTTGCATCATCAGAGACTAAGATGGAAGCTCCCTCTTTGATTGTTAATTATTCTTTTTTATTACAGTCATGACACTTAAGATTTTTTTGTGTGCTTTAGTCTTCTCTGTAATTTATTGTTATAGTTAAAACCTTTATTTCTGCCTTGCCAAAGTTGCGTTTTTTGTTTTTTGTTTTCTGCCTAAATCTTCCAGCAGGAAAATTACTTCCAAGTCTCCCTTAAAATATAGAGCATAACTTGGCAGGACAACTCTGCTACGGACATAGCATCAGAGTATGGCCTCCACTGCCTTCATCACCAAGCCCCTTGACATCACTCATTGATTTCTCCCCATACCTGGTAACTGGGAAGGTCCCCTGCCAATCACCAAGTTGTCCTGACTATTTCTGTTCTCAGTGTAAAAAAAATATATTTTCTTTATGAGGTACCTAGAGAATAAGAAAAAAAAAAATACATAGAGGGAAAAAAAATCAAAATCAACTGTAATTACACCATCAAAAGAAATGCTCATGGGTATTTTTAAAAGGATAGCTAGTTTCTGAATATGTGCTTTTGAATCTGTTTAACCAGTTATTACTATACCATGAGACTTTTTCCCTATGCAAAAATAATATACTTTGAGAGTGCCATTTGCTGGCTGAATAAAACCCCCTCTAAAGATATATTGAGGTAATTTACCATTCCTTTAATATTGGATGTGAATATTGTTTAAAATCTATATATATAAAAGCCTAAGCAAACAACCAAATGACCAAATGATCAGATGACCGGTCACTATGATGCACACTGACCACCAGGGGACAGATGCTCAAAGCACAGGATCGAGCTCCCTCCTGTCTGGAATGGGCATGTGGGGATTGGGCCAAAACTGGCTATCTGCATTCCCTAAGGGGTCCCGGATTGCAAGAGGGTGCAGGCCAGGCTGAGGGACCCCACTGGTGCATGAATCCGTGCACCAGGCCGGGCCTCTAGTGTTTTATAATAAGTAATAATGCCTGATTATCTTTACAAATATACATCTGTTTATAGCTCATATTTATCAGCAAACTAGTACATTTCTAAAAGTCCACAGCTTTTAAGAATAGTTACTAATTATTAGATTTTTTTTTTCTTTTCGGTAAAAACAATTATTTTCTCTTATCAGGATAATTGAAAATAGGGTGTTATATTAAGATGAAGAATTTGACTGAATAACAGATTTTAAATGCCTTAGGATTCAGCTAATTATTATTTGTACTAGAAGTTACAGCAAATCACAAAACCACAATTTGAGTTGACATTCTCAGAAACATAAATTTCTTCTTCATTTAAAACGTCTTCTAATTTGGGGGTCCCTTCTTGGGCTGACCCAATGCCCCTCACTATACGTGGCAATGCAGGCCAGGGAGCATGTGAGTAGATGGTGCTGGGGAAAGGGGTGAGGGCACTGTCCTTGACAATGTTTTACATAGTCACTTGAAGATGACCAGTGAGGTCATGCTGCAGCAGCTGTGCTCACTTCCAAAGTCAATGAGCACCTCTATGGGTTAAATTTTGTAGCCCCAAAAGTTATGTTGATTTGCTCTTCCTTGGCACTGCCTAAAGAGGTGGCAGCCATCTCCTATTAAGCACCATGGCTGTCCTCAGACCCCTGGTGAAACCCAAGATTATCAAAAAGAGAACCAAGAAGTTCATCCGGCACCAGTCAGACTGATATGTCAAAATTAAGCGGAACTGGTGGAAACCCAGAGGCATTGACAATAGGGTGAATAGAAGATTTAAGGGCCAGATCTTGATGCCCAAAATTGGTTATGGGAGCAACAAGAAAACAAAACACGTCCTTCCCCATGGCTTTCGGAAGTTTCTGGTCCATAATGTCAAGGTTCTTGAAGTGCTGCTGATGTGCAACAAATCTTACTGTGCTGAGATTGCTCACAAGTTCTCCTCAAAGAACCGCAAAGCTATTGCGGAAAGAGCAGCCCAGCTGGCCATCAGGGTCACCAATCCCAATGCCAGGCTGTACAGTGAAGAAAATGAATAGACGGATTGTGTACACATTGTATGTGTGTTAATAAAACCACAAAATTCTGCAAAAAAGATTTGTTGATTTGCTAATTCCTGGTAACTATGAATGTGACGATATTCTCAAATGGCATCTTAGCAGAAATAATAATCCAGTTAGAGTGAAGTCATTTGTGTGGGCCTGAACTCCATTTGATTGGTGTCCTTATAAGAAGATGAGAAGACATACAGACACAGATTTACAATGTCATGTGAAGACAAACATGTGCAGGCAGAGACTGGGATGATGTGTCCAGAAGCCCAGGAACACCAGGATTGAGGGCAGCCACAGAAGCTAAGAGGAAGGTGGAACAGAATCCTCCGAGAGAACAGGCTCCACTGACACCTTGATGTCAGACTTTTGGTTTCCAGACCATGAGAGAATAAGTTTCTATTCTTTAAAACCACCCAGTTTGTGGTCCTTTGTTACTGCAGTCCTAGGAGCTAACTCAGGACCAAAGCAAGCTCGCCGTTCATCGAGGACAGAATAGTACTCTGGGAACTCTCAAAAGAAACAAAAGCTGACAACGTACACATTCAGACCTTGTATTCCTAGTCCAATGCTGGTTTATGTGGTGTGTGGGGGCTTATTAAAATGCTGATATAGCTGATGTGTGCAGGTGTGCGTCCCCCCGCCTCAACCCATTGATGGCAATCATCCAGGTGTGCCCCCTCCGTTAAAGTCTTAGGTAGCGTGTTTGAGATGCATGCACAATTCCAGCCATTGTCACAGGTTAATATATTAGCTAGCCCAGACCTTAGTGACATGCTGACTCGTTTCTGCTTATTTCCGTCAAGAGCATACATCAACCAATAGTTTCTGGGTTTTTTGTTTGTTTGTTTGTGTGTTCCTACTTCAAATGGTGAAATGTCTACTTCTTTTCACGTTAGAAATGGCATAGTCGTGTATTCAATATTCTATGGCATTCAGGTGAACAACAGTCTGAAGGAGAATGTTTGCAATGTGTTGTTGCTTTCTCCATCTTCTGCTTCACTCTTTTCTGGCTGCATTTATTTCTTGTTCCCATCTGTCTCACTCTTCTTTCTCCTTCGGCTTCATGCATATTTTTCCTCCTCTTCTTTCGCATTTCAAAATATTTGCAAACTGTTTTTGCAAACTATCTGTGAAATATGTGCAAAGTAGTGGCAAAATATTTACAAACTTTTATCAACTGCTTTGGAAGGAACATAGTTATACCTGGATTTAAATAATTCATATATAATTTAAAAACTTTGAATGGCTTGTCCAGTCAATTATGTAATAATTGGTAATATGTTATAAATATCTTATTGCCCCTGTCATGGTGAATGTCTAGCAGCATCTGACTTCCCATAAAATTAGATTCTTTTTTATTAATATTTTACTGAGTTGCACCTTTTTTTTTATAGAAATAAAATTGTTCTTTCCAGTCTGGTTAGAATACCAAACAGAAGTTTAAAGTAATTCAATTTGAAAGAAAATTTAGCAAACGAACACAATTATATCACCATATAGGGTCCATATACACCTTCTCAAATATTAACAGGTTACTTAGATCTTCAGATTTCCTAAGGTATCAAAAGTTTCCTAGAAATAAAAATGAATTCCATTGCTTGTCTATGTTTAAAGTATATAAAATTGATTTCAAAAGAACCCATTGCAGCACGTTCTAAACAATGTCCTGTAAGTCACCCTGGCTTAGGTGTTCAAAAAGGGACAGGAACACATTTAAATCCTGGGTTGGGACATGACTGGAGTCACTAAAATGGCAGAGCAGAGGAAGACAAGCCGTTTTCTCCTTTTCCAGAGTGAAGTGTGCTCCATGGACCCCAGGACCTGGGTGCCCAGATCCTGTCCTGCTCGGTGATCCAGGGGCAGAGCACCACCTGTAAGCCTGTAACTCAGTGTGAGCTCAGTGCCCGCAGAGGGTTAACACAATGGCACTCAATTGAGAACCTCCCAGATAATAAAACAAACCATTAGGTTGAGAAAAGAATGTCAGTATGATGTAGAGAGTCCCCTGACAATCAATGATTCTGTAGATTATGAAAAGTATAGAGAGTTTCCCAGGTGCTGGCATTTTGTTCTAAGTGTCAATTTGTTGATTAGACACAGGTCACTTTCTCTGATGGAGCTCAACCACGGGGCAGAGGATCCTATATCCACCTATTAGAGCCAGTCAAACCCACAGCTGTGAACCCGAGAATGTGGGCATTTACCTATGTGGTCTCCCATGCACAGGGCACGGTGATCAATTTGCCTTCCACTCACTCTGGTTGGCTGCAGGAGAAGTTATTGATTCTACTTTACTAACGTGGAAGGAAAAAAATGTAACAGGTGACCTAAAAAGAAAAACTTTCAAAAATTTCACCTTTGCTCTTTTTTAGTATATAGTCAAAGGCATATGGGAGAGAGCTAGCAGGACAAAGTAGGCAAAGATATGCTTATTATTTACTTTCCTTATAAACCAAGTTATAAGATTAATTATAGTTTTATGGGTCTGCCATCAATATTACTTGTAAAAATCTGTGAGAATAGAAATCCCTACATCCTGACACAGTCCTTCATGGCTAAGTGCCCCACCCCCCAACTCTGATGTCAAGAAATAGCACCGCCACCTCCCTCTGCCCTGAACATTAATCAGCGTTTTAGACTCACTTTCCCAGTTGTTGGTGCCCTATTCCCCCATTATTGCTTGTGGACAGACAGTTTCTGAACATTTTCTTTTCTTCTTCTTTTTTTAACAGTACAGTTAGTCTGGGAATTGGATACATGCATAAGTGTCTTCGCTTAAGTCTTATTTCTGTCACTACAAACAAATTTACCACTTTTGTTCTTTTTTTTTACCGTAATCCCCTCTGACTCATTATTTCAGACTGAAGAGCGGATCAAGCCTTCCTTCATTTCCTTAAGTGCTCTGAGGACTTAAGCACTTACGTGAGCCTGTGCTCTTCAAATGTGCTGAGTGGCCATCTCGGAAGAGAGTGTTCGAGCAGGAGCTAACAGCTTTCATCCAGAGATTGCAAATGCTGTGCTCTCTCTCTTTCCCTTCCTGGACCCAAACTCTTCCCACTGCACCCTTCAGTAGGAGATGCTGATGGGACCCCCCCAGGGTTTTATCTTGGGTATAGGTGAATTCAATGGCTCATATTCACCCCTTCCAATATTCTGATCTAACCATTTCTTTTTAGAGACTTCTTGGGATTCAGGGAGGAGGCATGGGAATGGCACTCCAGGTTTTATGGTGGCCTGAGAGGATGGAGACTGATAGCGGACCTTCCAGAAGGTTCTTACTTTTGACAACTTGAGGTCCACAGGCAGCAGGGAGGCAGAGTGTGGGTTTAGCCAATGTGGACAAAGCTCAGGGACACAGGGACACAGGCAGTCATAGCTATGGAGTTTATGGAGTTCATTTTCCAACTTTATCCCAATCAGTCTAATAGATTAATGTCCTTATCCTTTCAGTGGAGCAAAAGAGTCTTGTCAACTAGGCCCAGGCTTGGGTGGTTATTGTGGGTTGTGGATTACTTACGTAGGGTCCCATAAATCTCCAGCCTGCTCCTCACACACCCTATTCCAAGGCAGTATGATCATCTGTTGTTAAAAAAAAGGAAAAAGAAATGTTTTCATAACTGCATTTAGAAACCATTCCCACAGTATTTGTGTCTTTTGCCCCATTTAAGAATAGCTAAATATGGCTTGTGTGTGGCATACACAGAATATATTGAAACAATCAGGTCACAAATATTTTCTATAATCATCATTCAGAAGGAGCAGAGACCCTTAAATATGGTAAAAATTACTACTTTTTAATCATATCACTGAGTAGATTGCAATTTTATACACTGACTGACAAAACTATAGCTTGCAAAATGAAAATGCATACAAAGCCATTCTGCTGGTCTGGAACTATGATCAGGAGGGAGCCTCTAACTTCCCTTAGCCTTTCCACCTCGGCCTCACCCCTGACTCTGTTTTGTGCAGTGATTCCAGGTCTGGCCCATCCTGTTGGGGACTGGAACCAGACATGTCTCTGTGCTGAGAGGAAGTGCGAGCAGTGCTGAGTCCATTTGGAAAATCAGTCATGGGCCCTGTAGACGCCCATCAATGTGCGTGCTTATATGAATTTTATCGTTAGGGCATATCTTGTCACATGGCACTTGTATCATACACGTGAATTAGGTGTAACAATTTTTAATAAGGGCCCAGAAAATTCAGTCCCTGTCTCACACCAAATTAGGATCATCCACTTATCCATTTATCCATTTACCCACTTATCCATTTGCAGGAACCTTTGATCATCTTTCTTCTTGGCAAAAACAACCTCTCTGCTATGTTTTCTGTGACACTGGCCTCCACAAAAGCAGCCAGTTTGTGCATTCATGTCTAGGGTAAGAAAGTCTTCTTGTAATCAACTGAACTGATCCCACAGATTTGGCAGAGGGGGGCTCCCGCGGGCAATTCATAGGATGCCTACAAGCTCGCTCCTCTTCTGAGCTCTCACTCACAGCTTTGGGTTTAAGATTGCAGCTTACACTGTCAAAAGGCATGCTGATTTGATCCTCTTTCTCATAGGGCTGGATTCATAGAAGAGCTGGCTCTGTTGTGGTGATAAAGGCCTATTCAATGTGGGGTCTGACCCGTGGAGACACAGTGCAGCCCTGGAGGAAGTGGAGCTCTTGCACCCCCTACAGTCCAGATGCTGTACATTCACCACAAAGGCTGATTTTTCTTTTTAAATGACTGTGTCACAACTAGATCATTGAGTGATTTATTGATCATGATGCGTTAGTGAGTTTTAGAGTATTATTTGTGGAGGCCCCAAAGTCTCTGATATAGGAACGGGGAAATAATTTACCTCCCTCCTGTGCTCAAGCAGCTGTGGCCGACCTTCCCAGGCTGGAGGTCCTGCTGCCTGGCAGTGACTGGATCCTCCTGGGAAATTAGCTCCCTGACAACTGCACAAGCCAAGGAGGGAATTTCACATGGTGTCCCCATGAAATGTCACCCCTTTCAGCACAAGGCTTCAGTTGTCACTTTTTCAACAGTTCAGGGGAGGCAGTTGAGGAGTGGAGAAGCCGCTGGCAGGTGGACAGAGCTGGATTCAGTCTCTCTCTTGCCCAGGACCTGACCGTACTTTGTGTCAGGGCAGCTAAGGACCAGCTTCCCACTGAAAAGGAGGATGTGGATATGGAAAGGATGTTAAAAATACAAAAATGTATATTCCAGCTCCCAGCTCCTAAGCTCACATTCAAAGTTTATGCTATCAGTCTGACTTGTCAGGGCTGAGCAAGGTAGATGGGTGCAGAGTGAGAGCAGGAGCATCCTTTTCCTGGATGGGACTCACATGAGCAGAGAGGGGCCTTTTTGAGCCAAGCCCCAATACAGAGAGACACACAGAGATGGAAACATAAAGAACAACTAAGTTGTCCTATTTAGATTGTTGTGTCTCCTTTGGACAGAAAAAGGAAGTGTATGAACTGTCCTCCTCCCTATCCCTGCCTCTCAGAATAAGCTGGCCTGAGTGCCCTACTCAGCCATAACCCTGACTGACAGGCTCAGTAAAGACATAGGCTCCAAATCCTTGTCAGTACTTGTGGAACCAGCTCCAGGCCACTGCCAGGAGGGGTCTTTACCTGACCACCCAGGACCACATGTGCCAGCCTGTGAGATACTTTCTCATAGGGATATGGCCTTCAGCTGTCCTGCTCATCATTTTGGATGACACTTACACTTGAACAGGTACACAGTAGAGCTCTCCTTCCCACAGGATGGCATCCATGGGTATAAGGAGAGTCGACTTTGTCTTCTGACTGGCGAGGTTCAGAATCATCCTACAGCTCCATGGCCCCCTCTTTCTACTGGACAAACTTGTCTGATTCTGTCCCAAAGACAGCCCCTAACTCTAACACATTCTTAGAACTACTTCATAGCAACTCCCATTGTGTAGAAGGAAATGTAGTGGTAGAGTTTAACAGAGTGCTTTTAATAATGCATGTATTTTGACTGCAGTTACAGTATGAAGTTCAAACAGCAGCTCAGCATAACTCCTGCATCTGGTGTTAAATGTCTGTAATACCGCCAATAGCCCAATTAGCAATATATTTTCGTACATAATAATTATAAGAAATTACTATAATATTTTATCTTTATTTAAAAGTAATGAAAACAACATAAAGTTGTTATAGAGAAAATAAACCTGGGTAAATATATAAAGCAAATGATCAGTACTGTCCTTTGAACCTCCCCCATCCTGCTTCTCGGAGGATCCTGGTGGTGGTAATGCTTTGTTTATGTTATTTGAATTGGAACTCTTGAGGAAGACTCCAAGGGCTCCATCAAAACTCCACTTAAGACAATGTCAACATTATAGAAATGGTTCTCCCTCCAAGCTGCAAAAAGCCTCAATAAAAAAAATAACAATTTTTGAGCAATGTATTTGTAATAGTTCTGACACACATCATGGTAATCTATACATCTTTCATATCTACAATTAAGAAGGAGAAGGAGAAATATGTGGTCCCTATTCCACTAGATTATACACACAAATCTCTCACTCCCAGGTTGGCTTTCCTTCACTTATTTTTTTTCTTGACATTGAAAAACTGGAAAATATTCACATGCAAAGCACCGATAAATTTGTATAAGAATATATGAAATTAAGGACCTATATAAGAACATCTTGTAAAAGGGTATAAAACACAGTATAAAAACACAATAAAAAATAAAAATATATTTTCCGCAAATAAATTATGTCCCTAAAGATTTGGACGTATTCAAAATGCAAAGAGCTGCTAAATAAAGTGTTTTTATGGAAGCTGCAGGAGGGTTTTAAGAATGTTTCTTAGTAGGTAAGGAATCCTATTTTGCAGAGCTATAAAAGTTGCTTTATTTTTCCCCCCTCAGAAAAGTTCTAAAAAAATCTTTCCAGATTCTTGAACCTGCTGAGAGTCTGCAAAAATCCAAACAAACATTAAATTGCCCTCGCAGTACATCCATTTTTAAGAGTCTATGATAAAACTTACTCAAGAGACAAATAATGCCTTTGCTATGATTTATGTAGGTAAATAAATAACTTAAAATACAAACAACAAGAGGTACTAGAAAGAGAATTGGGGTTGTTCTGGCTCCCGTAGCTATTGCAGAAAATAACACTTGCCATCTTTTCCACATTAAAAATGCTCTGCATTATTTTAGGACAGAAAGACAGCCCACCTGAGCCTTCTTTTTGTAAGCATCAATTACAATAAGGGGGCATCTGCGTATTGCTGTAAAGGCATCAAAAGAAATGTGATGACAGAATTAAAGACAAAGTCTTTTGATAGTCAATGGCCAGAGAGGTAGAACCACATGAGGGTTCCAGTTAAGGGACTTTTCATTTATTCTTAGGATTCTTATTAAAAATATATATATATATATATATATATATATATATATATATATATATATGTTTTTATTCTTTTTTTTTTTTTTTTGAGAGAGAGATAGAGACGAGAAAGGGAGAGGGAGAGCGATAGAAATATCTAAGATAGAGAAACATAGATCTGCTGCCTCCTGCATGCCCCGTACTGGGGATCAGGATCCAGCCCTCAACTTGGGCATATGCTCTGACCTGAAATCAACCAGTGCCCTTTGGTCTATGGGACAACCCTCAATCTACTGAGCCATACCAGCTGGGTGGATTTTTCTTAAATTGTGTCTCAAAAGACTTTGTATAGATTACAAGATTAATTGCTCTTGGAGAATTTAAAGGCAAAATCACATTGATCTCTTCATTTTATAGATGAGAATTCTGACACAAAATGGAAAAGCACTTCTTTTCATCAAATGATGTTATTGAGAGAAGAAAAAGGCAAGCTACAAAGTGGGATGTGGTAGTTGAAGTACATATATTCGGTAAACACTTCACCTAATTTAAAATGGATAAGAAACAAATATTCATAGCTCACAAGAAGTCTTCCAAATGGCTATTAACATATGAAAAGATATAATCTCATAGTTATCAGAGAAATGAAAATTAAAAATGCAATGACACCTACTACATAACCAGTATAATGTTTAAAATAAAATAAAATAAAATAAAATAAAATAAATAAGTAAATGATCAAGTGTCTCTGAATTTGTGACTAGAAGTCTCATATAAACTCTGTGGAAGTGTAAATTGGAAGGGCCATTTTGAAAATTATATGTTAGTGTCTACTAATGCTGAATGTATACGCACACACATCCTATGACCCAGCAACTCCTTTTCTAGGTATATACCCTACAAAAATGTGTACATACAAGACCAATTGTATACATTAACACTCACAGGTCTTTATTTAGATTGTCTAACAGCTTTCAGAGTGTCTGACAGCTTTCAGATTGATTATATTTTTATTCAAAATAACAGCTTTCAGATTGATTATATTTTTATTCATATAATGATTTTATTAATTGAATTGATGTTTTTGGAAACATTTGATAAACTATTTAACTGTTATATACAGGAATCCTAGTCTGTGCCAGGTAATTTGCTAGAGATTTTCATAGATTTTCTCTTACTAAGTTTTACTAACTTGATTGATAAAAAAATAGATGACATTATGGTCACTGTATAAGTTAGGATTAGATTTAAGTATAAGTAATAAGAACAAAAACTAAATTTAGATGGCTAAAACAAGATGTTCTTTTCTCCTTCCTTTTTAAGAAGTTTGGAAGTTGTTAGTTCAAGGCCGGTGAGGTCTATGACCCAGGTTTTATCTTGAGGACATCTCATGGTCCAAGATAGCTTCTCAATATCAGCTTTTACACTATCTTTGCATTTAGCAGTAAAGAGACAATGGGTGAGGAGCAGAGGAAAGAAGAGGAGGCTAAAGCATACTTCTCCTAAGGACCTCGATTTTTACTTTCCTATAGTCCATTGGTCAGAATGTAGGCACATGGCCACATTGTTTATGAGGGATGCTAGGAAATGTAGTCTTTGTTACCAATAACCATGAGCCTTACCTAAAAATCACAGGGTAAAATTACTAAGGGAAAAGAGAAAAGTGCATTTTGGCAGATAGTTAGAAGTCTACCATAATGTATGTAATAATCTTTGCAATATAACATGAACATAGAAGTCAAGAATTAAAGACTATATCCCTATAGATTCTAATGTTGACTTCTGTTTGTGGTTCTGCTTTTGGAAATTCAATGTAAGTACCTGCTATAGTTCACAGTTGTGGTTTTGGCAACAAAAACTTTTCCTATTCTAAGAGATATTTGACATTGCAAATATTTCACCTAAAGATTAATTTTCAAGCATACTTCCAATTTGTGGGAACTGTATGAGTGGTAAAAACAAATGGTACAAAATTTCAATAAAAACAAAAAAAACAAATGAAACAACCGATGTTTTAACAAATTTGCAAAACCCTCCACTTCTTTTGTTGGAGGAGATATGGGCCTAAGATAAGTCTTTGTGTAGTGATGAGGAGGGAGACAATTTCTGCTTATTGAAAGATATTTTCTCTTAATTCTTTATGCTTACTATTAGTCAATCTTATCTATAAATTCTAAACTCACCCAGAAGTTGTGACAAAGACACTCGGTAATACTAGTGGCCCATTAGGTCAAAGACAGCATCATTTTAAAGATGGAACCAGCTATACCCTGGACCTACAAACAGAGGCATGACAGCAAGAACCATAGGAGAGAAACAGCAAACTTCAACAAGTAATAAAGGTCCTTTCTTCATTATTCCATGTCAAGGTTCTCTAAGAAGAGAAAAATTGTTTGGGTTGAAGCTTAGAGTAATAAGACTATTATTAACAATAAATGATTCTTTCTGATATTTACTTTTAAAAAAACAATTAACTTTAACTGTCCATTCTAATTGTTCCACTTAGTTTGTAACCGTCCTAAAAAAAAGTGAAAAAAATAAATCATATAAAAATGTATAAGGCCCCAAGATTCTATAGTAGCCTCCTAACTTTGTTTGCAATGTTAGTATGCAATCTTTCAATAGACCGAACAGCAGAAACTGACACAAAGCACCAAAAACAGAAAAATAAAACATTTGAAAAAACATGTAAGGTTTGGATTTCTGGAACTTTAATAGCTTTCCACTTAAATTTTTGGCTATCATGCACTTTAGCTAAGAGAAAAAAATAATGAGTTTTACAACATTCAACTTGCTTTATAACATATTACATAATGGTGTAAGCTCCATAAAGAAGGTTGTGTGCAGTGCTGTAAAACTTATTAGGTCACCAATATTTCTAGTTTCATATTAAGAAATTAGAAATAATGGTTCAGATTAGAGTCAAATTGTAAAAAAAAAAAAAAAATCCTTTGAATTGAATCAGTCATTCCCAAGGATATACTAATGAATTTGTAGCCTTAAAAAAGAAAAAAAAGTTTCATTTATAAATTCACCTGAGGTGAAAGAAGTCATGTTAACATTTTAAGTTTTATGTGGACTTTCCATAGACTACAGTATTCTCTGCACTTTGCCTCTGCTCTATATAGCTCACCTTAATTTCTATTTTGTAGGCCCCAATGTGAGAATGATTCTTAAAAATCAGACATTTAGTCTGAATATAGAAATGTTTGAATATAGCAAATCCTCCTCCAAATATTATTTTAGGTATAAAATGTTTAAATTACATAAAGTAGTTTAAGGTCCAACATATTCATCAAGTTGCCCTTTTTCTTTCATCCCTTCACTCATCTTCCCTTTTCTCTGAGTTCCTTATTGGGATGTCTCTCAGCTCTTTGTCCCAGAGATGACCTCTGTTGATAACGGAGCCATACAACCCTCCTCCCATGGTACGCATTTGTGCTAAAATAGTCCCATGATTTTGCCTGGTATTTTCAATTACAGTGAGAATTTGTTGCTGGGAACTGTAGCACATGATAGAATTTATAGAGAATAGGGACTCAAAATGTTTCTATTAAATGTAAGTAGGAGAAAAAGGAGGGAAGATAAAAGAGTAATGTGATAGTTTAGGTTGAATGCTGCTTCAAGGAATTGTCAGCACCTCTGTGAAAGCCAGATGTGCAACAGGTAAAGGATTGATTCTTGACCCAGGATATAATTTAGTTGTCCTCCTCTCAAAAAGGAATGTTTAGACTACACAAATTGAATCTTCCTGCTTTTCAGGGGAGAGTAGCAAAATATAGAATATTCATTTATTTATTAGTCTCACGTCTCTTGAGACGATAGCCCTCTTTTGTTCCCACATAAATCCTTACTTATTGAACCATTGTTTCATCAACTTATCCAACCAACCATAATCCACCATTGATTCATTTATCTAACCAACTTTCTATCCATTTTTCCATGTATCCAACCCTCCCATCCTTCCAACCATCCACCTGTCCATTCACCCATCCAACCAACCAACTACCTAATCTTTACTAATACACCAAATACTGCTATAAGTGTAATTGATATTTTCTCTTCTCTCCAGGAAGTCACCATAGGGTATATATGGAACACAGGCAATGGCAAGAGAAGTTGTAATATATAGCTGGTTAAGATTTGTGGAGTATGATCTCCAACAAAAACTCAAGGGAATCCAAGTCCACTTAACCTCTTTAAGGAATTAATGAATTGTAGGCCAATACTTAATACTTAATAACTTTTCATTTATGTTTGACCTAATGTGTGACAGAGTGGATATATGTATTTCCTTACATCAAATCTAAGTCATGTTGATCTATAAATGTACCCTATTTTTTTGTAGTATTGAGCAAGACACACACACACACACACACACACACACTCACTCACTCACTCACTCTTTTTTAATATATTTTATTAATTTTTTACAGAGAGGAAGGGAGAGGGATAGAGAGTTAGAAACATAGATGAGAGAGAAATATCGATCAGCTGCCTCCTGCATACCCCCTATTGGGGATGTGCTAGCAACCAAGGTACATGCCCTTGACCAGAATCAAACCTGGGGCCCTTCAGTCCACAGGCTGACTCTCTATCCACTGAGCCAAACCAGTTAGGGCATACACACTCACTCTTGGGGAAGCTCATAAGAGACCTTCATAAAATGGGGTGATGAAAGAGTTATAACCTCAAGAGAGGATTAACAAATATAAAGCCAGAACATAAAGAGGAATGTAGAAGAAACTTGAATATTTCAACTTTGTCCAAGGGTGCAAGAAGAACAAAACTTATCTAAGGATTTCCCACACATGGAAATTTAGACTGCTGGCAATGTCCAAATTTCCTCAGGCAGAGAATTAATCCTAAATGGTTTTAAGCTAATAGGGCTCTGAGATTACACATAGTAGCACATGCTAACCTCTTCAGAAGACTCTGATCTCCATCCAGGCTCACAGTGATTACAGGATGCCTTTAATGGAAAGATGCATGTCAATTTATGTCAATTTCAGAGATAAGATAAGGCAAAAATAATTAATTACCTTAGTACCCATATTTGTAGATATATTGTCATATACAGAGTTGTGGATCTATATTCAAATGTTTTCTCTTTTATTTGATACAACTGAATATGAGACTTATATGGACTGGCCATGTTTATTCAAATGATGTAAATACATGGTAAGACTTTGGTAAAATTTTTATTGAAGTTCTGGCCGGGTGGCTCAGTTGATTGGAACTTTTTCCTATATACCAAAAGGTTAGGGTTCAATTCCTAGTCAGGACACATACCTAGGTTGCAGGTTTGATGGTTTGATTCCTAGTCAGGGTGCATACGACGGGAGCAACCAATTGATGTTTCTCTCTTACTTTAATCTCTCTCTCTCTCTCCCCTCTTCCTCTTCTCTAAAAAGATGAATAAAAACATATCCTCAAGTGAGGATTAAAAACTATACACATAGTAAGAAATATGCTATAACTCTTTTCTACTTCAGCTGTAAATTTCCCTTCATACCATCATTCATGTATGTGAAAGAGTCTGTAGACATGACCCTGTTCATGTGTGTGGATTTTTATAGCTGATAGTTAAGTCTCCAACATCATCTTACATGGGATAGCTTCACTTTGTGCTGGCCAAATAAGATAATTTTGATTAATTAAAAAAGCGTACGAGGATCGATGTATATTGTCTTTATCTATAAGAATGGGTCTCTTTTTTAGGATGTGTTTGAGGGTTTTTAAATCAGATTTTGGGATGGGTATTAATAAGCTACCCAAATTCCTTTGATAGAGCTATTAGAAGGCAGGGGTTGGTGGGTAGGGAGAGATTAACCAAAGAATTATATGTATACATGCATAGTCCATGGACATAGACAATGATGTGGTGAAGGCCTAAGGTGTGGGGCAGGTGCAGGGTAGAGGGGTCAATGGGAAAAAAAGAAGAAAATATGTAATACTTTCAACAATAAAGATAAATTTTAAGAAATTCCTGACTTCTGCAAGTCTGTTTTAGAGGTAAAGTTTAAGTGACAATGACAATCACTTTTAAGAGTAAAATTAACTTTGGGACCCACAACAAGGAGGATTTAGAGTTAATTATATAACTAAGCACCACCAACGCTTCCAAGGGGCTGGTCAGTGCAGTTGCCTTTGCAGAAAGTCATGTCACCTAACCTTGTGCTCTGGGTCCTGTAACCAGAGAGTACAGGTAATCCTACACAATTTGAGAATTGAGGAGAAAACATATTAGTATGCCATTCATTCAGCAGATATCTATGGAGTTTGTCCTGTGCCCCAGGCTCCATTCTAAGTGTTGGGGGAAGTGTGTATGGGGGTGGGAGGTCCAGATCTTCTCTTACAGATACCACATGCTGGTAAGTCCATGTTACTCTTACAGGGATGTAACGCCTCCATGACATTAGACCTACAGCGGCTCCTTGGCAATGAGCAATCACTAGTACTATAGTGATAAGAACCCATAGAGTTCACAACCACTGCGTTGATGACCTGAGAATATTTCTGAAAGTGGAGCATTTCAAAGAGGCAGCACTGAGATGCTTAGAAAAAAATATTTATGATGTCAGGGAACAGAAACACTCTTTAGACTACTATTACACTATATTCCGAGGCTATGATGTGTTACTTAATGTTTTACTTAACTCATCTATGTATATTTACAAATTTTACTAGTGGTATCCTCCTTTGTTTTATCATTTCCTTTATTCTTGGTTTCCCCCCTATAACCTGCATTGAGTGTCTATTATGTACTAGGAGAGTGCTGAGTTAGGCTTATGTATTACTCAGAACCATGCTTCCTAGAAGCTCATAGTTCAGCAATATGACAGCGATGTGATGACATATTTAAAATACCCTGTGACAAGTTTTATTATTTAAGGATGCCGTAGGCTTGGGTGTTGGCAATAGTAGGTTGATGATTATGTTTGCTTAAGGTCAGTGAAGAGGTGAGGGGTATTAGGAGAGAAAAGATTAGAATGTGAGCAATATCCTGAAAACAGAATGGAGGACATCCTGTTGAGTTGACTTTGCTCCTTTCAATGAAGTATTTTCCTTTCTTTCTTTCTTTCTTTCTTTCTTTCTTTCTTTCTTTCTTTCTTTCTTTCTTTCTTCTTCTTCCTTCCTTCCTTCCTTCCTTCCTTCCTTCCTTCCTTCCTTCCTCCCTTTCTTTTTTTTTTCTTTCTTTCTTAATAATCACCCAAGTATATTTTTTGCATTGATTTTTAGAGACAGTAGGAGGGAGGGAGGAAGGGAGCTAGAAAGAGAGGCAATTAGAAAGAGGGAGAGAGAGAAAGAGATATTTGTTGCATCCCACACCCGCTTGTACTGGGGCTGGGATCAACCTACAATCCAGGTACATGCCCTCGACAGAGAATCCAACCTGAGACCCTTCAATGTGGGGCCAATGCTCTAAGCACTGAGTTGTTAACACTGGCAAAATAATCTATTTGTATTCTTTTCCCATTTAATGTTTCTAGCAGGGCTTGCAAGGACAGATCTCTGGGGTGGGTGAGTAGTCACAAAAACACACACTTATACAATTCACTCTCATTGCTTTGACTGCACATCAATTCCAAAGAGCTTCAAAAATATGTGGAATTGGAGACATGTTTTCATGATGTTCTCTAAACAGAGCCCAGAGCTGAGGAACCACAACAGGTCAGGAGGAATCCAGACATTATTCAGTTCTCTTTTCTCATGCTACACTCATTGATCTTTTGTCTATTATGCCTTATAAATAGATTCTAGCCCCTAACAAAAAAGCACAGGCTTCCAACGTTATAGCTATTCAGCCTCACTAAAGTGATATGAATGGATAAATACTAGTATGTGAACTCTGTTTCCTGAACCCATCACCCTTTGGTTACCAGAGAGTTCTGAGTTCTTTACCTTTAAGATTTTGCCCTAGACCCCCCAAATCCTGCAAAACTTGACTCATGTTTATTTTTATGAACTCAAGTTGCATTCTTGAGGACCCAAATTAAGGTCTTTTCTTTTTGTTTTTCAAATAAAACAAATTGAAGGTAAAACTAACCACATGTCTCAGTTAAGTCAGGCTGCCTTGTAATTCTTAAAAAATAAAAATAAGTGAGTAAGTGTTTTTCAAAGTGATATTTTAACCTCCTGCCAACACTGCTGTAGTAAAATATGATTTTTTATTATTATTCAAATGTGAGTTTGGGGACATGATTGAGGTTTTCCTATAAATCAGTAAAAATGAGGAAACAACTTAAAAATGTTTGGGCAACCTCCAAATAGAGGGGGAAAAAGTTTTTAAAGGTGAGTGAGTTAATGTAGCACATGTTATAATAAAAAGCCAACAAAAAGTAGCCCTTATAGTCCAATATTCTGGCACACAAACTCAGCCATTCTTCAGGGAGACTTTACTACCTTATTTCTAATAGAGAGCCCTAATTATAACACAAACAACATGAGAGAATGTTGAGAAGGTCTGAATAATTATCTAGTGCTATGGTCACAAGTGGGTGTACCAGAGCCTGTACCCCATCATTGGCTTTTTCCACCCCTTAAAAATTCTTTCGATTTACAATGTGTGACATTTTAAAAAAACACCACAAACTTGTCACTAAATATAAAAAGTGAGGGAGCAAAGTAGAACTTTCAACTTCATTGAATGCAGTCCTTTTTCTTGAAGGTGGTAGTGTCTTTTGATTTTTTCCACAGCTTTCTTTAAGCATCACATTTTTAGTTGTCCTTTCATTTCCAAAGCCACCAAACAAAATGAAGATATGTTTAAATGGGTCATTTATAGTCCTTTGCTCTCCTAATTGAATCTAACAGTGGGTTAGTTTCATCTGAAGTGTTTAAATTGCCATCAATATAAACTAATACTTTCTAACTTTGCTGTTGTACCATTGGCTCAAAGTTTATGTTAAAAAAAGAGACATTTTGTCAGCCACTAATGACATACACCACCACAAAGGAAGATTCATGTGAACTCTCTCATAAAATAGTCCCCAGTGGCCCTGGATTAACAGAACTGAGTGACTAGTGCTGAGATTCTGTGAGTGCAGCAGATAAATAGTCCTACTGAGGAATTGGGTCTGAGTGAAACTCAGGGTGAGTGCTATGCTTATTTTACCCAAGTGCTATTCTGCCTACTAGTAGAGCTCAGTGACTTCAGTCTTAGGTTGAAGAGGAAAATTGATCAAACCAGGAATAAGTGTTATTAACCTGGTCAATCCAGGTTCTTTAAAGGCCAGATACAAAGTAGTACCATTTTCAAATTCTAAAGGTGTTTCTCCATTTCCACATACATTATCACCTACTGTGAACTCTAGGTCACTTCAGACCAAAGGAAAAGATTGGCCAGAGGATATTTGAGACATAGAATTGCACATGGCAGGGAGCATTGGGGATCTCAGTGGGAGCCTGGCTCCCATGAACAGGGGCCATGGAATTACTATCCTTCTTCCTAATGATTCTAAAACTTATGTGGGAGAAAAACTCCCCAGATGGAAGTGAAAATCATGTGGCCAACACCTAAAGCTCTGATGCAAGCAAGTGGGGTCAAGACTGTAGTGTGAGTATTTGAAACGAGTGAGGAGAAATTTCCCAGTTGAAGTTGGATATAAGGAAGTGAGTGTGTCAAGGAAAGAGGCACCCCAAATCAAGTATGGATCTCCAGGTAATGGTCAAGCAGGGGCTGTTATCTGGTCAGGAACAGGTAAGAGACAATGATTTGTTGCCAGAAAATTATCAGTTGACTGTCAAGTCTCTATCCAATGTCTAACTTGTACATAGATCGTTAAAAATGATACTATTGATCATTTAGTTTCTAAGCAATATCTTATATTGAATGGTAAAATATTGAAATCATGATTTTATATATTTTTATCTAGATGTGTGTGGATAGATTTAAGCAAATTATGTTTAATCATATTTTTCTCTAACAGTTACATTTTCCACATTGGGGGCACTGATATAAGTAGGATGTGATCGCCTAATTAAAGGTTTATGTGTAGATTCATCTCAGTAGTGACCAGAATGTTCCAGTGGACCCATATTTAATCAGAAATCTTTCAATTGCTAAACTAATTGTTGTTTCTTTAATGCATATGTCTAATAAGAAAATTCACTGAACCAAAACCTCATTTTATTATTGTGAAAATATAACATGTTGTCCTACAGAAAAGAAATAAATGAAAACTTGCTTCATAAACAGGGTCCATGTCATATTTTGAAGAGTGAAGGACAACCCTGAAGAGAAAGGATGTGTATGGTCTATCTCTCAGAGATCCCAGAAATCATCTATTCTCCAAGATGCTTTGATCTGGGTCAGATGAAAACACCTACATTAAAAATAACTTCCTTGAAATGTCATTGTGTTTTAGAGAGAATCACTGATTCTAATTCTAACATTAACAAAGTGACAGTCAGGGAATAGGATCAATTACTTACCTCCCACCCCCTCAGAATGCCACATCAATTATGTTCTATGGGGATAATGCAACTTCAGGGACTATTTATAAAGAGTTAAAAAATGTTTTCCTTTAAATAGAGGCAGTTGTGAATTGGAGGTATACAATTGTGTAAAACCAGGCAGTGAATCTTAAAAACTTCATCATCATCCTGAAGCTCTATCTCTTTTGGGGGTATTTTCCTTCTTTATAATTCAGAGCTTAGAGGGCTTCTGAAAACCAACTTGGGAAAAACACCATTAGTCTAACTCTAATGTAGAACTTTTAAGTTATGTTAAAATTTAGGCCTAAAGGTTTAATTTCCATGCTTTCTGGTCTTAAGCCAGGCAGACTCCAAATATTCACTTAATATGCTTTCTTATGGTTTAATGTGTAGTAATTTTAGTATTTTAGAAATTTATTTTTCTGAGAAAAAAATGTGTTCCACTGGTATTTCAGGGGGAGGAGTAGGGTGGGAGGAAGGTTTAAGAGCCAACTTCCCATTTAGAATTATGAAGTTCACTAGTATAATTTGAAAAAAAAAAGATAAAAATATTACACATGACTTTTTTTCCATTTTAGCTATATCTCACCCCCAAAATTGAACAACAGAATTAATATTAAAGCTATGAATGTGAATTTCTATTAAAACTAAAATGATTTGACAGGCAAATAAGAAAGCCTTGTATGTGTGTCCATGATAGAATGCAACATTATCTTGTTTCAGAGGGTTCAGTACTGAGTCACAGGACAGAGCCTCACCTGCCCAGGAACATCTCCATCTGTCAGAATCAGCATGGTATTGGGGAGCAGGTTACCAGCCAAGGTCCTAGGCCCATCTTTACTGCTCAGCTTTTCTCATAGTACAATAAAGGAGGATGAGGCATGGGTGCCTGCATCGGGGCCCTGATGGGTGCTTGCAAAGTATTCTCACCACACTCTGCCTGCTAAGAGCTGATGGGGAGGCCAAGACAGAGCTACAAAAGGGGGAAAAAATGCTTAATGGCAGACAATTCATGAAAGTTTCAAGAGGCATCATACTGGTACCATCATGCCAATTTATAAAATTTTATGTAAGAAATTACTTTTTAGCACTCTCAAAATTGTTGCAGATTAAACTGAGGTGGATGGGGGGATGTGCCTTTCCAAAAAAATAAAACCAAAATTAAAAAAAAAATGAAAACATGGAAAGGGAAATAAGTTAAATAGTAGGCAAATAAGCACACAGTTAGGGTAAGAATTAGAGGTGGGGATTGTGCACATGTTTCCTGAAGAGGTAAAAGGACGCTTTCTGGTCCACACTCTTTTCTCCCCTTCAGCCAGGAATTGCACCCTTAGAAATGCATTTCTTTGATTTTGCCTGCTCACTCTTTTTATACAATGTCAACATTCTTGGGGGATGTGTGTTGATTATAAATTACTCAAGATTTAATGGGTCTATTTCTCAGGTTTCCTTTTTCCCTTGGAGAGAGTGGCATCCACATCCTGAAAGTGCTGAGTGGTGGGCAGGGTACTTTCAGGATATGGAAGTCACTCTCTCCAAGGGAAGAGGGAGGTGGCTGAAGCTCCAGGTCACCCTTGCAGAGGAAAAGGCATTCACAGTTATGGCTCATGAGTGAGGTCACTGGCAAGAATTGAATTTTATTTCCCTGAAAAGAATACCTTATGGAAGTGTTCCTCAAAGCTTGGACCTGGTGTGGCACCAGCAGTGTTTGCATCACCTTTAAAGGGGCATTTTTAGACATACAGACTCCTCTGTCACACCCAGGCATATTGAACTAGAGACTTGGGAGGCTGAGCCCAACACTCTGTTTAAAAGGCCCTCAGAGTGGTTCTGATGTTCAGGACAAGTGGATATTTATTTCACAGCCACCCCCTCTCACCAGCTTTGTTCAATGGGAATCTCTGGAAAAGTGACTTTAAAACCTGACATTTTAATCACCAGGTGCTTCAGGTAATTCCTCTAATTAGGAAACTTTGAGGTCTGGGTCTCACTCTCCACAATAAAGAGCAAATATGGGCCAAGATGGAGTCTGCCTAGCCCAGGGTCATTCAGACTGCTCCATATCCTTCACGTTCCTCTTCAACATAGTTATTATTTCATGGTGTCTCCTCCTTCAAGAGTTTCTATTAATTAAATATAGTGAAATTGACTTATCCTCTAGAATTATGTGCATCTATTAAAAATAGAATAGTTTTGTTAAATTTTTAGATCATAAAACAGTTTCAAGTTCATATGTACTTTTCATAAGAAAGTGACTGCTCCTTCATTGAACTGTATAACTCTTCTGGGTGCAATTGTGGGGAAACAACAATCTTTGTGTAAAAAAAAAATGCTACTATAGAGGCAACTTCAACCTGACCACTCATTTGTATGAAGATCATTCTCCATTATCTACTTCCTGCCCACAAATGTCTCCCAAATATCGGGTCAGAAATCTCAAGAGCATGTCCTTGTTCGTCTCAGACTCATCTTGTCAGCCACACATTAAATTCTACTTTTTATAAAGCAAGCTTACCTTTAATCCTCAAGTCTGGCTCTCTCCTGAGTCCTCCTGAGCAAAGGCACCGATATTTCTCCCCACCAGAAAGAGCAGATTCTCTGAATCATTCTGCTGGCTCCATTCTTCCCATACCCGTTGTCCAACTGGTCCTTTGTATTTTTTTGTTCCAAAATCCCAACATTTCCAACTTTGTTTTCCTTTCATTGCCTCTATGCTGTCTCATCTATCTGAGAGACTCAGCTTTTGTCTTTCTTTGCACTCTCTACTTAAGGGGTAAGACCATGTGTATTTAGTGATTTGTTCAAGGGTGTCCTTTTGGAGAACCAGAGTGTGAATGTGGTGCTGCCTGTGTGACAACGGGCAGGTGTGACCTCCAAAATCTCCAGCGAATGTAAAACAGTGATTGTGCCCATTGTGTGATAATAGCTCTGGGCAGGGAAAGCAACCATAAACATACTCAGAAGTAGCATGTGCCCAGGGCCCTAAGAGCTTTATCACTAGTTTTCACAACAATGTTTAATTTAGATTTTATATTTTGCATACAAGAGTAATGCTATTAATTGAATATTTGTGTCCCTTCCAAATGCATATGTTCAAATATTAACCCCCAAATGTGATGGTATTAGAAGGTGAGACCTACGGAAGGTGATTAGATTGCCAGGATTGAGCCCTCTGCACTATTTACAGTGGCCAAGACATGGAAACAACCAAAATGTCCTTTGATAGATGCTTGAATAAAGAAAATGTGGTATACATATACAATGGAATGCTACTCAGCCATAAGTAAAGATGAAATGTGGCCATTTGCCACAACTTGGATGAACCTTGAGACTACTGCACTAAACAAAATAAGTCAGTCACTCAGAGGCAAACTCAACAAGATTACTTCCTTTACTCACAAGGGCCAGGGCCTAGGGATGACTCACCTAGATTTCCTAGCTCTTGTGGGCTGCTCCTGCCTGTATGTGACACTATGGGGATGCATCTCAGTACTCTTCTGCCTCAAAGTTAATTCCTGATGTTTTATTGCTCCTAATGATATCATTCACTTTAATACATTATTTTATTTTCAAAGTTTATATGTTAAGCTCTTTCTTCCTCCCCCTAGTCAAGAGATTTATAGCTCTTCAAGATATTCAGATCTTAGTTATGGGAATTTTTCAGGGACCTTGACAGTGTAATAGGTACAATACAAACGCAGACTAAGAACAAGCCAGATGCAGCCTTATTTGAAATTGCTTTGTTTTGTTTTTGCATGCCACCCTAGGTGCCATTTGCTTGTGACCCTGCCATTAAGCCAGTTTGAGTATCCCTATCAATATTGCAGGTCACACTGGTTTCCAATAGAATGTAATTAGCTATGTATTAGGAGAAGTTCAGTGAGGCTATAGATTTTAATGTCTGTAGTCTCCAGCAGTAGAAAATTTCCAAGAGAAGATTCCAGTAGCCTTTGTAAAGCTCTGTCCTGGAAGTGCGACTTGCCAGAACCAGGAGTCTGTTTCTAGAACTTAAGTAAAATGATGCTCATGGGTATTCCAGCAGTTCAGAAGTTGGAATTAGTCATGATAAGCCTACTGAGATAGATCAAGTCATCTGTTGCCAGTGTGACAATGGTCTGTTATGGAATAATATCTTTCTGCATAAATTAGAAATTATAAGCATAACATCTCTCCTTAGAGGAGAGCTGATTGCAAATTGTTCTAACAAAGATGATTTCTTTCTATTTCATGCATAAGATGCCCATGGAAAATGATGTTTCTCTCTCTGCCCCTCATTTTCTTTTTTCGGCACAAGCTGAGCTTCCCCCAAGAAAAACAGTAAAAGCTATCAAGGCCAGAATTGCATCCTAACTTTTATTGTGCGGGTTGCCAAAGGCCACTGGATTTTGATTGTGCAGATTGTGCAGAAACAAGATGGCAACAATGTTCTAGCAATTGGCGCTCCCATGACAAGCCTACTAATTTATCGGCGCTGGGAGATCTGTGCAGTTGTAGCTCTTGGGCTGATAATAGCTGCGCTGATCTTCTAGCTTGGAGGCAGGTCGCCTCGTATTGTGCAGCAGAGTAATGCTAAACGTCCAGAGCAAAGGTGCTGTGCTCAGCCATAATTTAAGAGACACTGACATGAAGAAAGTGTTATGATGTTTAACTTATAGGGCATCCAAATGTCATAGACCCAAGCAAGTTCCTATTAGCAATAACTCAGGGCCTCTGAAGGGATGTGACATTCAAAACTGATGAGCACTGGCCCCCTGGGCCTGCTCCGACCTAGCCTCACCCAGGCCACTCAGTAACCTGAGCAGCCCAGGGGTCAAACTGTGATAGCCCTCTTCAATTTAAAGAGTGGCTTCTCTCCACTGCCGAGGTTCTGACTCGGCACAATAAATTTCCCGAAGAGCATAAAGAGCCATCTAGTGTATATCAAATCAATATCATTGTGGCTGGCAGGGATATCTGAGGCCTCAGTTCACAAAACAAACTAGGCCAGGGGCTGGATTTCTGCCCTTGGCAATCAATCAGGCTCCGGGGTCATGGATTTTAGTGTAAATTAACACAGCAGAAACCATCATGCTCCCCAGACAATGATATAATACAGGATTGGCTTTTTTTCCCCCCTAAACCCCATTTCATTGCTTATACTCTGTGGCGATGTTACACTAAGTAGGAATAACAAGAAGTAGGGTTAGGAAGGTGATGGAAATCGTATATTGTTCTTAAGAATAAAGTAAATTAAAGACTTTCCAGATTGTACTTTCCAGTAAAATGTTAATATTCTCCTGATCAATGCACAGAAAGCATGTAAGTGGTTGTGAAGCATGGGGAGGGGGAAATATAATTGCACTGGAACCTACTGAAGAGTGTAAGATGTTTCTAACTGGCCCAGTCAAATAGATAATCCTAATTATATCCAATTACCATATGTGAGAAATGGAAAGAAGTGATGGTGGATATTTTGTTGTGGAAGTGTTCCTCCCAGTTTTCAGCATTGCCTCATCTCTGTGAAAGACCGAGTGGAAGTCCCAAGGAAACACCTTTATAAATAAGGCACAATGCACTCTTCACCCAAAGTCATAAGACATAAACACCCCCAAAGGCTCTCAACTTGAAAAACCATCTCTATTTACTTTTTAACAAAGGGGGAAGTGATCTTATCGTCTTGTAGAAGGTACCTAACTACCTCTAAAGAATAATTTATAATGTTCAGTTACATATGAAGACCTATAAACAAAAATAATTTATAGAATAAAATGTACAGGTTTTAGAAAACTTTGCAAACATCATGAGTTGGGTTGGAGAGATGAATGTCTGTCCTGAATTTATTTTGAAAGAATAAAACAAACTACCCCACCGCTCATCATACTCCTTATAGAATTTTACAGTCTGTCAGTTCAAATTGCACATGTACACAGTGATCCACAGTCCTCATTTTCCCATAGCATAGAATACTTAATATCTGGACCTGGATCAATATTACAATAGGGCCCAAATATTTGAATGAACACTTTTTATAATTAATACATTTTATAACATTAAAATGCACACTGGTGGGTTAAATAATGTCTTTTAATGTCACATAGAAGTGATCTCATGATTGCCAGAGGTGAGTAACTGCATTATACACAGATGACTGAGTTACTAACAGCTGCTGAGACTTCTGCAGTCTTCATTTTCTCAAAAGAAGTGGACAGGGTCATCTACTTCTCTTCATTATCTCAAAGGGTCTTATTGGTCATCTAGTGAAACAATGTGTGAAGCAGACATAGTAATTTTCTAAAGCATGAGTTTAACATAAGACATTGTAATATTGTCAAGTATAGACTTACATTCCTTAATGTCACTTCTTCTGTTTTCTTGGGAATATAATTAAAACCTGCTGATGGCTTTAAATGAAAAAGTATTTTTAACAATTATTTTGGCCCACTCTGGCAATTTGTTTGAGGTTGACTTGGACTAAGCTATATTTCTAAGACAAAATATCATTTAGCTGGAAATTCTTTGTGTGTGTGTGTGTGTGTGTGTGTGTGTGTGTGTGTGTGTTAATCATCACCTGAGCATATTTCATTCCATTGATTTTTAGAGAGAATGGGAGGGGGGTGAAAGAGAGAGAGAGAGAGAGAGAGAGAGAGAGAGAGAGAGAGAGAGAGAGAGAGAGAGAGAGAATAGAAAGAGAGAGAGAAAGAGAGGTGAAAGAGACACATAAATTGGTTGCTTTCCACATGTGCCCTGACTGACACAGGGGACTGACCCAGAATCTAACTTGTGACCCTTTGGTGGGCAGAGCCAATGCTCTAACCACTGAGAAACACCACCCAGAGTTAAGATTCCAGCAAATCATCATCATTGTCATCATCATTATCATCATCCAAACAGAATAAAACAATTACAACAACACAATAAATATAGTGACATCAAGAAGAATTAAATGTTAGAAAGGAAGACAAGAGCAGGTCATTCCTGTCTGTAGCTGTCCATCAAGATGATGAGAGGTGACACTCTCTGCACTGTCCCAACAGTGCTGAAGTTCACAATGAGACACTCATATAGCAGCTTGTGTTTGTATTTAAATGTTAGTGATATTATTCTGTTGCCCAGAAACTTGTCAAACAGATAAGAGACACATACCACAAGAAGCCAAACTCTGATTAGCTCCAGTTACTAATTGAGTTTTGAAAAGAATGCCTTAAATGGTTTAATTTTGGCAACAGAGACACATATGGCTAAGCTTAAGTTCCAAAATAGCCTGTGGACCAAGTTATCACAAATGGTATTTTCTTAAAGCAGAAAGGCTTAATTACAGGACTCTGAGAAGCTCACTAAGAAAAATAAAATAGAGTGTAAAAGTAATACTTAATAGGCAATCTCTTCAACTCAGTTGTCATGAAACAAGACAAGGACTTGATTACAGTTTGGTGCAAGAATGGAGCAAGGCTAAGACTAAATAAAACCTAGCCATAATCATTGCTTTCACTTTCCAAGATACATTAAATCAAGGCCGGTCAGGTATTTGTCATGCGTACACCCAAGAAGATGAGCTATGAAAAAGACATCAGACACCATCTTTATTCCTCTCAAATTGTCAAGCATGAGGAATAGCTTGAGCTTAACAATGGTGGGACTGCAGCCAAGACCCATTGTTCCAGTTGAGGATTGTGACCTTGCTAGTGCTTGAAAGAATAAAGAATAAAGAAAACCCAAAAATTCTTTCTGTGTACCTCAAGAACTGTGGGTTCTGGCTGTCTGCTCAGCATCTTAACCAAACATCTGACTTGACTAATTGTTCATTTGATTGAGCATCATGGTGATTTTGGCACTGTGTAGACACAGCTTTAGTGGAAAATGATAGTTGACTGAATTCTTGGCATAACAGAGATCAAACAATTGACTGATTGAGTGGAAAAACTACATTTTCATTTTTTTCTAACAGCAATTTTGGCATCAGAGAAAGTTAAACAATAATACTCTGAAACTTCCTATGAAAGCCATATAGCTGGACCAGTAACTATCAGGAAACGTATCAGAAGAATTGTCAAACAGTGTTCTGTTTTATAACAAGGATTTTGAAAATTTCTTGTAGTTAAATATTTTCTTTTCTATATGGCCCATGCCATGCAGGTTTCTTAGTAATCCCTGTGAGTTTCTAGGGTTTATAAAAACAGTACTGTGAAAAGTCCTTTGCATGTAATGTGCAGGAGGTGACCACCAAGGCAGAACATGGACACATCTTGTCCAAGAGACTGAGTGACTAGCTAAAAGTAGGTAAAGAAAGCATGGAGTCAGGAGCCAGTAAGAAAATAGGGCAGAGTCCTATAAACAGTCAGCCACTGGAAATATAAGAAAAGTTACTGAGAGACCCAAGGTCGGGAAATAATTTATAGGAGCTGCGAAATCATGGTCAAGAACAAATAACAAACATTCAACATTCTAACACCCTCCCAGACCTAAACTCCTAAATCCATTCTTTAGTCTATGCTTTCTTTAACATTCTCTACACAGATCTTCAAGAAATCTTATTGAGCCTACCTTTAAAATATATTTAGAACCTACTTTTTTCTCTCCACCTTTGTGGCTATGACCCTGGTCTGAGCCTCCATTGTATATTTCCTGGACTATTCCATTGGTCTATGTGTTTGCTGGCTTCTGTCCCTGCCCTTCAGAGGCTATTCTCAAGGTGGTACTCAGAATGAGACAAGCACAGTATGAGCCAGATTGTAGCTCACCTTTATTCAATTCTGCAATAATTTTCTCTTGATTTCCCTCCAATGGACCCCATGTCCCAACTCTGCTACTTTCCTTGGCTCACAGTGTCCTAGCAACACAGAACTACGTGCAGTTCAAACATAACATGTGCAGTTCCACTTTCTAACCCTTTTCTGCAGGGAATTATTCTCATCACCCTCTTTGAGTCCCACTTTCTCAATGAGGCCTACTCCACACATATTATTCCTGCTCCCTGCACTCCAGTGTTTCATTTTTTACACAATGCTGATCACTTTAGAAGACAACATGGTATTTACATTTTGATCATGTTATTGCTGGTCTCAGGGCCGTGTGACAGTACAGTGCAGGAGACCGTGTGAGCCCTTAAGAAGAATGCAAACTCACTGAGGACCAAAATCTTTTCTGTTTTATTCACTGATACACACAAAAGGTCTTAAATGGTTCCTGTCATATGGTAGGAAGTAAAACATATTTGCAGAATAAAAACATAAATGAAAAATTGGTAAAGATTCTTTTAAAAACACCAGAGAATCAGCCTGTTGACCCAGAATCATCTGGCTTCACTTTTAACTTAATCAGGTATCAACTCTCCCTGAGGGCCTGAAGATTATAAAAGTCAAACATAGCTGACTCTAGGTACAGGTGTATGGAGCAACAGAGATCAAATGAAGAAATGAACCTAATGTCACTGCATTTTTTAAGAGGTGTGCTGCATGACACACAAGATGGGCACTGTGGGGATAGAGATTGGATGACCACTTTGTCCTCCAACTTCTTTTTTTGTTTTATTCTTGGGATAATTTAAGATCAAGTGGAGTATCTGAGTATTGTTAAGGGATATGTGTTCTTGCCTATAAATAGGCCCATTATATATTTACTAGAGGCCTGTTGCACGAAGAGATTCATGCAGTAGGCCTTCCCTTCTCCTGGCTGCCAGCACAGGTTTTCCTCTGGCACCCGGGATCCAGGCCTTCACTCTGGCTGGAGCCGCCTTCAGTCTTCCATCTCTGCTGCTCCGGCTCATCTTCAGTCTTCTCTCCGCTGCTTGGAGCCTACGTATGCAAATTAATCGCCATATTTGTTGGTGGTTAATTTGCATATCACACTGATTAGCCAATGGGAGGTGTAGCAAAGGTATGGTCAATTACCATGTTTGTCTATTATTAGATAGGATAATTTGAGATAAAGACAAAGACATAGGAATATTCTGAATAGCTTCAACTTAAGAAAATAGTCACTAAGAATTTCATTTCAAGATGATTCAGTTAATATTATGTCATTCTATTTTTCACCTTGTTTCAAACCTTCCAACTAGAAAGCATATAATGATAATAGAATTTCCAAGAAGGCTTCTATTTCATTATATTATTTTATTTGTGCAGAAATATTAGCACTTCCAATTCATGATAATCTTTACATACAGTTACTGGCAAGGCACCTATGAGATGAAAGCTGCTGGTTAGAGCATTTCAGTTTTTTATGTTAATGATGCCAAATAACCACCTTGAGTGACTTTTAATTTATGCATTCATTTACTTAGATATCATAAAGAAAAAAAAATATCCAATTTAGAGGTATGTTTGTAATCTGTAAAAAAGATATAGAAATCCCAATACATACAGAGTGTGAACAAAGCAGCCATGAGGCACTTTACTATATAAAGTGATGACGGTACCATCTGGGTTTAGCTGATTTATTTTTACACTAAATGTCACAGTTTTCAAGTTTCTGACTAGAAAATGTTTACATTTTAACCTAATATAATTAGGAAATCACTGAGCTAAAACATTACATAGGTTGGTTTTTGCAATAATTTCTGCGTAATACTACTCACTTTTTCTAGGTAGTAATTAGATGTATTCAGGATGAATGATTCTTTCAGGGCTTATTCTAGAGATTTTTTCCCCAAAATTTGTGTCAAGGGTCACCCAGTGTAGAGAACACTAAAGAAGACTACAGATAAAAACTTCAGAAATGAATCAATGGTCATGGCCAAATATTTAGATGTTTAAATTATCCAAGCAGAATACTGATAGAGCATGATCTCAAATTTATTTATTACTAGTGCTTATAGAAAATAAAATAAGCATATAGCTTTATAAAAAACTGTATAACTGATGTCACGATATAAGATTATCAAACTAATTTCAATAAATAGGTAGAAGTTAACAGAGGATTGTTTATTTTCAATCTGGATTTTGGGGGGAATACAGTTTTACTTTAGTTGCCCTGATTTTTGTAAGCCTTATTTTCTCCTTCACATAATGTGTGTTATATTATATAATATCTTACATTTAGTCCATTTACAAAATGTTTGATACTCTGAAATAATTTTAAGTTAAAGTCTATCTAAGTATCTCAGAGCATCTTTGAATAGTAAAGAATTTTTGTTGTTGTTTTCCTTTTAAGAAATATTCCTATGCATTTATCTTTTTAATTCACTCTATGCAGTTAATGTGATTGAATCAATTTTGTTTAAACTGAGTTTTCTTTGGTACCTGAATTCCAACTAGTTTTCTAAATAGTCTATTCAAGACTCACTTCTTTCTCTCCTGTCCATCTGGCATAAAATAGTATTTGGAACACTAATCTAAAAAAACATTTTGAAAATAAAATAAGGTTCCCATATTTGTCAAATAAAAATACAGGATATCCAAGTAAATTTCAATTTTAGATTGGAAAGCAACCATTTTAATTATACATGTGTTCCAAATAGTGTGCAGTCCATACTAAGTGTAAAGTTATTGTTTATCTAAAATTTACACTTGAATGTGAATTTCAAACTTCAAATAAACTTCTTTGGAGAAGTAAACAAGCTACCATGACCAGGTTAAATCAGAAGGCACTGAGATGCATACAGCTAGAACTGAATAGTAGATTATTAGCTCTGTTAGGTGCAAGATAGCACTCTCAGCTCCTCAGCCGCTGTGCTGTTTCCAATTCATCCACAACTGGCTGGCCCGGAGGGTCAGGTGGAGACAGCATAAGGGTTGATTTTATGGGTCAACTTGACTGGACTACAGGATGCCCAGATACTTAATTAAACATAATTATGTATATTTCTGTAAGGGTGTTTTGGATGTTTAACATTTAAATCATGTGAGTGAGCAGATTGCCTTGTCTATGTTGTGAGTGGGTCTCATCCAATTAACTGAAGACCAGAAAAAAACAAAATTTGACCCTTCCATAAATAACCAGGAATTCCTCCTCTCTGACTGTCTTTGATCAGGGATGTCTTTTTTTTTTTTTCATGCCTTTGGCCTCAAATATTGGATTTTCCTGAGTCTTGAACCTGCCATTATCCCATTAGCTCTCATGGTTCTCTAGTTTGTCAACTGCAAATTATGGGACTTTTCAGCTTCTATAACCACATGAGGCAATTAAATTCCTTATAACAAATTATCTGTCTATGTATCTATCTATCTATCTTTATTTCTCTAGATAATCCCAACACAATTTTTGTTCTGAGAATACTGGTGCTGCTGTAACAAATAACAACTGTGTAATGGGTAATGGGGCAAAACTAGAAGAGATTTGAGATACATGCTAGAAAAATGCCTAGATTTCCTTGAACAGATGTTGGTAGAGATACAGATGTTAAATATCATTCTGGTGAATTCTCCGATGGAAATAAGGAACACGTTATTAGGGACTGGAGGAAAGGCAAACCTTGTTATAAAGTGGCAAAGAGCTTGGCTGAATTGTGTTCCAGAGTTTTGCGAAAGGCAGAACTAGTGCGTGATGAAATTGGATATTCAGTTGAGATTTCTAAGCAAAGAGTTGAAGCAGCTTAGTTTCTTCTTACCGCTTATAGCAAAACACAAGAGGAGAGAGAGAAATTAAAGGAATTGTTAACCACAAAGAACTGGAGCTTCAAGGTTTTAAATATTCTCAGCCTATCTACATTGTAAAAATTGAAGTAGTTTGTTCTAAAATGAACACTAAGGGTGTGGCTGGACAAACACTTAATGAAGAGATGGTAGGTGCTATTAATGAATTTAATAAGCCATCTCAGAAGGTAACAAGAGTGGAGATGGGATTTCATAAGCAGAGGCACAGCCAGTTGAATTAAAGTGAACAAAAATGAGATGAAATAAAGGCTTTTGCACTTCTGGGATTATACAGGATGGTGTGATAGGCGATTTGGCTGTGTACTTGTGTTATTCTTCAAGAAAAGGGCAGAATGTCTCAGAAGAGGACTAAGAGATCATTAGGCCTGCTATCTCCACCACTGGTCCAGGGGCCAGAGCTGGTTATTCATTGGTTTCAAAGCTTGGGGATGCCTGTTCAGAGCCTCAGAGTTAGGACCTTCTGGCATAACCCTTTCCTAGAGCCATGAAAGTAATGCTGTTTGTTGCCCAGTGAGCTGGGGTGGAGGGCTGGGGTATCAAACCAAAGACAATAAATTGTGAGCCTAATGCTCTAATGGAATCTGCCTTGCTGGGTTTTGAACTTGCTTGGTACCCATCATCCCTTTCTTCCTTCTAATTTCTCCCTTTGGAATGAGAATGTTTATATTGTGCCTGTGCTGCCATCATATTTTGAAAGCACATAATTTGTTTGATTTTAGAGGCTCACAACTGTGGAGTAATTTTGCATCAAAATAAATTATACGTTGAGTCTTCTCAACATCTGAGTAAAATAATTTTCAGGTGAAACTTTGGACTTGAGACTTCAGAGTAGATTCCGGAGTGAACTAAAGTTTTGGGGGTTGTTGAGATAAAATTAATGTGCTTAGCATGAGAGATGAGCATGGATTTTGGCATGGATTGCTATAGATTCAATGTTTGTGTCACCCCCAAATTCATATATTGAAGCCCTAACACCCAGTGTGGCTATGTTTAGATAGGGGACTTCAATAAAGCAATTAAGCCTAAATAAGGTCATAAGACGAGGACCTGACTCAATAGAATTAGGGTCCTTATAAAAAGAGACACCACAGAGTATATAGAAGCAAGGAAGTGACCATCAGAAAGTCAGGAAGAGAATCCTCACCACAAATCAAATCAAGGATACCCACCTTGGTCTTGAACTTCTGGACTCTAGAAGTAAGAGATAATTATATCTGTGATTTAAGCTTTCCAATTTATGGTAGGCCTGAGACTAACACAAATGAGATTCCTGTGGTGATGATCTTATAGACAATACTAGAGGCCTGGTACCCGAATTCATGCACCAGTGGTGTCCCTTGGTCTGGCCTGCAGGATCAGGCCAAAACCAGTTCTCCAACATCCCCCGAGGGGTTCCAGATTGTGAGAGGGCACAGGCCAGGCTGAGGCACCCCACCGGTGCACAATTGGGGCCAGCGAGGGACATGAGAGCTTGGCCAGCAGGAGGGTTCCAGAGCATGTCCGGCCTATCTCGTTCAGTCCCGATCAGCTGGACCCCAATAGCAAGCTAACCTACAGGTTGGACCATCTGCCCCCTGATGATCAGTGTATGTCATAGTGAGTGGTTAAGTGCCTTAGCATATCATTTGCATATTATACTTTGACTGGTTGAACAGCCAACCGGGCGACTAGACACTTAGTATATTAGGCCTTTATTATATAGGATTGGAGAGTGCTGCATAACCTTAAGCTTGCAATATCTGAAGCTTAAACACAGGCTTTGAATGAGAATGCAGAATATCTGAAAAGGACACCCCGGGGTTCTGGACCTGTCTACACTTCTGTTAACACTTCTCTTCGGAGGAGAGGAAATGACTCTAACTGATATTTCTGATCCCTGGTATTAGATCTGGAGTTGGGGGACCGACCATTAAATGTAGACTGTTGCATTTTTTATATTTTTTTAGGAATAGAAACTCCATTTCAGCACATACTGCTTATTTTGCTAAATATTACCTAATTTAGAATAGAAACAATAAGCCCCATCAGGAACTACTCTGAAGACAAAGCATTTACATTAAGGGTGGACATGTTTATGAATTATTTGTAGGAGGAGATTTCTGTGAGCTATTTTCAGAACTGTATTGCTCTCACCTGTATGAAAGTCACTGGCCTCCAAAATAATACACATTTCTTCAGATTGTCTACTCTATAGTTTGCTGACAAGTGGGTGATATTGTATTTTTGGACTAAATAGGAAAAGGCATTTTCTTTTTGTTTACACTCAAGCAGCCAGCATAAGAATAAGTAATAGAAGTAACCAATTATTACAATATCTTGCTTATTTTCATCATTAATGGTGACAGGGCTGCTTCATAGTCATTTGAAATGACAAAAACTATATTCAATATATAATTTTGATATATTTTAGTGCTTTACCAACAGCACATCCATCTATTTAACTTTTTAATTATATTTATTTATTTTCATAATTACACAATACAATTTTAGAAAATGGGTCTAGCCTTTAATTACTTGGGCTGAAATATGACAACTCCAATTACTGCATGTCAGGGATCTGTTTATTTTTATTTTTCTTCTTTTCATCTTTCCTTAGAAAGTGAGGCCGCTTCCAATTACCACCCTTATTCTTCATGTCCCTTTTATTCATTGCAGCTGGGATATTTTTAATGTATTCACTGTGCTATAATTGCTTTGTGTCACTAGAACCTCAAAAAGAAGTTTCAAAGTTTTACACTTCTCGCAGCTTAATATCTATAGAACATAGTGTCCACATTAATTCATTTGTTAAATAGTACCTAAAAGTTTTGAGAAGATCTGATACAGCCATATTCTGTCCATTGAACATTGACATATGAGGTATCATTATGTGAATGATAATCAATCTTTGCATAGATTGATTATCATTCACATAATAAAAGTCCGCATATGCTCTTGGTGTTTCCCTCATTACCTCTGAGCTCAGAATATGCACCCAGCTTTTCAGGGTTGTACTGTTGATGCATGACTTACTTGCAAAATTAGGTGTAATCATTCCTCCTGGCTTCCTAGGATAGCTCCTAAACTCTCAGGGTCCAATGTCATCAGACCATCCAAGATTTTGAAAGATTAACAAAACTGTTATTCCTCACTGCTTTGGTCAGTATAGGCTTCTGCCATGTTGAATGTAATGAAAACAATAATTATTAAAGAACAATAATATCAGTCACCTATGGTCTAGAATTTGGTCAGTGAGAGTTGCTGCAGTAAATTGAATATTTCATGTCCTGCAGTTGAATGCAGTCTAGTTAAGTAAAAGGACATCTGAGCTCATATCACATGGAAAACAGAACAGAACCCGACTGGTAATATGCTATAGAAAATATGAATATGCACAACTGGTCAACTTCAAAAAAATCTTCTTCTTACAAAATAAGTCATGTAAGAACTATTAACCAATGTGCAAAATGTCAGACTGGTCCCCCAATGTGCAGTGTGAATATGGAATGCAATAGAAAAAAAAACATGCTTTATGATTCATGTACATGAGCTTCTAGAAACATTACAACTATGGTGACAGAAGCAGATTGGTGGTTATCAAGTGTTGACAAGGGAACAGAAGATCAACTACAAAGTGGAATGATGGGACATCTTGGAGTGATGGGAATGTTCTATTGAAGCATCCATCTTATATAAAAACTGCTGTTTGAAATTTTAACCCTACTATTTGGCTTCTGTAAATGCTTGCTTAAATAATAAGGAAAATAAGATTACTCCCATGCCAGAGAAGCCTTAAGCTATGTCCCAGACAGAGTTGTCAGTGCTGACACCAGGCCAGGCCTTGAGAGATGGTCTCATGGCCCCTTCACAGCAGGCAGGCCTTCTTTCTCTGAAGGCCCAGAAGTCTCATTCCAAATTTGGGAGACAAAGGACTGGAAAAAGTATAGAGAAGTTTCCTCCATGTTGGGGGGCCCAGAATTTGAAAGACACATTTTTCTCTGGGCCTGCACAAAATTTAATAATAAAATGTAACTCCCTTTCTCTAGGCTTGGCTTGGTTTTTCTCCGGTCTTCTGCAACACTATATCATGATGGATTGTGTAACTAGGAAGCTACAGGTACTTGCCAGAACTCATTGTGTTTTTCCTAAAATTGGTAGCTTTTAGTATGTCTAAATTGCATATCAATAAGCTATTAAGAAGAAAAAGACAAGTGAAGAATTGACTTGCAGACAATAAACTTTTTTCAGCTTAGAAATTAGTGTAAAAGCATGTATTATTTTTTCATATCTCTTACCATTTTATCTTGTATGGATCTCTTTATAGAAGGAAATACAAAAGAAGAAGAAAAAAAATGCAGGAGAGCAAGAAAACACAGAATTATATTTTATGAAAATGTTTAAAACTGTTCTGTGATTGTGGTGTGACTGTATACTTGTTTCTTGGGAATTCTGTTTGCTTCTGGAAGAGAATGATCCTGTAGCCCCTCACCAAATCTGTCCCAGAAGGAAATGTACAGCCCCATTCAGGATGCAAATTAAGCACCAGCTAAGGGGAAGGGTTTTCTTCTTGTTTCCCAATTCCATCAAAAATAGTCCACTTAATTATTTATTGAGCAGTTGTCCATAGGTAAATTATAAACTAATGTACTGCAATTAAGGAATAAAACAATTAACAAAATCAAGCTGTAACTATCGGTAAAGATTTAAAGGCAGTTTTACAACATATTATCCTTAATAAAGAAAGACCAACCAGTTATCTTCATTAAAGCCTTTGGGAAAATTCGAAAAGAAATAATAACATTAAAAAAAATCCAATGGAAAAAAAAGCTTTTTAGGTCATTACAATGTATGTTTTCTTGACATTTGCAATTATTTATTAAAATTTCATATCTGGAAATCCTATTGTTGTTAGCTTCATTTAGGCTTATTCTTCTAGCTTTTTAAAAATAAAAGCTGCATTATTTGAAATTAGTTTAGAGGAGTATAAATATGATCTTAGTCTACCTTTTAATGATGATTAACACTTCCAAACAGAGACTTATCTTCTTCTATATGAGGCCACCAGGCACATGTCTTCATAAATATGTGAAGAGCTTAGCATATTTGAACTACTCAAGATAACACCAAAGTGAAAGAAGTAATGAGCATGCTTAACTGTTATATTGTGATTTGTAAACTTAGTCTGAGAAAAATAAAATGCCCATTTTTACATGGTACTTACAACACATTTTACTACTATTGTTAATACTAATTTTAATATTTCCTGTTTGTCATATTGACTTTAAATTTAACATTCCCATTACTTGCTCTCTCTAATTTGTTCATACTCTCTAAAAAAATGGATACCCTAATTATGATATCACTTTTCTGAATTAAATGTTTAGTAACATGGAGAGTAACATTAGGTCCTAAAACACTGCTTTTCCAGTTTGATGCAGGAAAAAATTGAGTAATCAGGTAGCTTTCTACAACTGTAATGCATCAGTAAGATGATTCATTCAACTTCACATACATTTCCTTCCAAATATTTGTTTTCATTATAAACAGCATGAGCGACAGTAGTGTTGTGGCAGTTCTGATAGGGTTTCCCTGTGGAAATGTTCAATGCAGAGCTCTCAACAGTCAACACTAGATATTTACAGGATGTTTCAGAAAACTGTTTTTGATTCAACAAAAACTTTTTAGCAGTGATATCTGCTTCTAACTTCAAAGGCTGTCAGAGTTTGAGTTATTTCAAAAACAAAACAGAAGTGTGTATTTATCAGGGACCCTTAACCTAGGCATTGGCCTAAGGATACAGCAGATCTCTGGAAATATTTAGCCTAGAAGTCCTGAACCTTCAGGTTTATTTTGAAGCACAATCTACAGCTGTTACTGGGACCCCAATATTTGAATTTGTCTGCCTGCACCCACTGGCCCAATGAAATATATGAGCAGGGATTTTCAGTATAGAAAGAAGATTTATTAGAGACTTGGCCAATTCAGAGAATGGGGAAGCTAATGATCTGAAAGATGACTACAAATGGCATGTCGGTTACAGATTATAAAGGGCAAAAATCACAAGACTCCCTGGATTAAGGGGTTCAAGATTGTGTTGGGAGATGATTGGTCAGAGATAAGGTTAAGTGCTAAATAAATCACTTCTTCAGGTCTTGAGAACAACTCTAAGGTCTTTTCAGGTGTCCCTCACTCAGGTCTCAGGAGAAAGTATCTAAGGGGTTATTCCATCTAAGGGCTCAGCAACTGAAACATAACTTGGTCAAGATGTTATAGTCAGCCTGGCAGAGGTCTGACCATGTGACCATTAGTCAGGTTCAGACTACCATCTTCTGGTGCCTCAGATATTGCTGGTTATCAGGAAAGGATTGGTCTATGAAGGATATGTGTGTGTGTGTGTGTGTGTGTGTGTGTGTGTGTGTGTGTATGTGTGTGTGTGATTTCTAGAGCTAAGATCCCTAGCTGAATTAAATTGAATGAAAGTCATAAGACCCTCAGTTTTATAACCTTCAACAACTATTAACATGTTTGTTGCTTTTCATTTGTTTTTGACATAGGATTAAAAAATATTAAAAAATTAAATATTTCTTCTCCCTGATATGAATCTGTGAATTTATGTAAGAAAAAAGCAACTAATTTAACCCTGACAATGGCTCCATTTGACCATGAAGATAGTAGGAAGGAGGATGACAGACTGAGAGTGGAGCTGCAGTAGATGCAGGATAATCCATTCAGCACTCACTTGGAGACTAATGGACAGTCTGCCAACACTGGTCCTTCCCTTGAAGGTCATAAACAACAAAAACATTTTATAGAAAGCAATAACCCATTGGCTTCCTAATGTAACATAAAAGTGTCCTGACTGAAATGGCATGCCATCAAAAATCGTTTCTAATTATTTTAAGTAATATTTAGATCAATTCATGGTAATCATATTAACTTTCATGTTTATGTCTGAATTAGATTACTTTCACGTTTGTTTAAGCCCTGTTGCTTCTTAAAATGTCTCTTTCGAAGATAAATTGAGTCTGATTAACATAATCAATGGTTCTGGGGGTTCAACATTTGCAGATGCCAGTCAGTGATGATTTCCTGCTTCCTCTTGGAGGAGCCATCCCCCCACTTGGTTGTGACTGAATGTAGTGAGTAGGCTCACACAAGATCCTCCTTGCTCTTAAACATGTGGCCCAAGAAAGACCAGGCCCTTGATAGGACAGTTCTGCATGAAAACATTATCCTCTGAGTCACTTGACCTCAGTATTTGCTCTGGCCCTAACCAGGGTCCAACCTGAAGAGCACACAGATGATCTAAGATGGCATTTCAGTCTGGTGGACATTTACAAATGAATATACTGATTATTGACATGCAACATGAAGTGGATTTGAACAAAGATCCACAGAGGTATTGTGCTGGGCTGCATATCTGGCGCTTTGGCCAGATGGGTCATGTTGTGCTGTCTGTTCCTAAAACACATAGATAGGAAGGTACTGACATGAGGCCAGACCTTGAGATATGGTCTCATGGCCCCTTCCCAGCACACAGGCCTTCTTTCTCAGAAGGCCCGGAAGTCTCATTCCAAATTTGGGAGACAAAGGACTGGGAAAAGTATAAATAAAGAGAGTTTCCTCCATATTTGGGGCCCCAGAATTTGAAAGACCCATTTTTCTCTGGGCCTCCACAAAATTTAATAATAAAATGTAACTCCTATAGTCATCGCTGCAGTTCAGCGTCTGCTTCGGCAGGGTGCTGTGACTGTAGTCAGCTGGCCAGCTTAATAAAGGCTCTTAAATTTAAATTCTGAGCCTGTGTCCTATCTCGCTGAGTGAACCCATAACAGTATGTAAGGACAGAGAAAATGCTTGAAACATTATTTGGTAGCAAAGAAGTGGTCAGAGGAGGGAAGACGCTGTCGGGTCAGGTTTCCTAGTGGAGGTCCTTTTTGAGCTGGTTTCTAAAGATGAACCCTATTTGGGGAGGTCTTCCTAGGTGAATGGACAGCTTAGACTAAGACCCAGATATGTCTGCAAGGGAGAGAGGTCAGGAAGCAGGAGCAGGTTAGTGGGAACATATTGCTACATTGTTCATCAGGATAATATTCACCTTGCATTGTAGGAATCTGACTTTGGCCCCTGTGCACTAGGCCCTGGTAATACTTACATGAATGTGATTAAGAAGAGGCTTCTATGCTTGGGTTGATTATGGTCTGAAGAGACACAGCAACTGCATAGACATGTCATCCCAATAGAGTGGTAAATGCTATGGTGGAGCTCAACATGATGTCACAGGCCCCAGAGGAAGTTGACCAAGGGCCCCATTCCCTGGGGAATTATGCTGGACCAGGTGTTCTGTTTTTCTTTTTTGGCTCTTTTTTAGGCAAGCTCACTTGTCAGCCTTGAAACATTTTAGATGGAATTATTACCTCCACTCTGAAGAGGGGAAAGTAAGAGAAGGAATGTTCATGTGACATATCCAAACCACACACACACACACACCTGGCAGGTCATGAGGCCTGGTTGCAGATCCCTGGTCTGCATGAACCCCCATTAGTAAAAGGAGGGCAGCTTCCATCAGTCAGGATAGGCACCTGTGGTTGGAGGCTGACAGCCACCCCAAATTGTCTTGGAAGTGCAGAAATCCTTCACAGGACTGGAAGGTGAACCAATCAGTCATAAGAACCTCAAACCTCAGCTGGAGCCACATTCTCTAAAGCCAGCCTCCCAGGGCAGGGCCTGCTCTGGCTGAGAGCCATGCCCTGGTCCTCAGCCTTCCCTGAGTTGCATTCACCCAGGAAGGCAGCTGACAGGGATCCAGCAGTGGTGGCTGGCAGGCCCCAGAACCTGACTTTATTCCATGTGCTCAGAAGCTGGAGCTCCTGAGTCTGCCAGTGGAAGCTGGGGTTTCTGAAAATAAGGGAGGTGCTACTCCTGACACAGTCCCTCCTGTTTACTTGAATTAGATCTCTCCAGGATAATGAAGATATTCATAGACCTGCAAAGACCCTACACCTTCAGAGCTGGGCCAGGCATGCTTGAAGGATATGTACTCATTTTGAAGCCCTAATGTCACACCACAGTCATTGACCACAGGATACAAGCAGGTCCTTCTCTATCTCAGCACCTATTCCTCTCTGTCCTGTCCTTTGCAACTTGTTCAGGTGGTTGTTACATATGCAGTAGCAATCAGAATGCTTTATGCCTATCAATTATAATAAATGCACATTTTTTAAATTTCCACCTGAGTGAAGTGGTAAAATGCAATATGAGGAATATTGAGGCAAAAAGTATTATAAAATTTCTTTAAAAATACTTTCTATAATGTCTTGTGCCCATGCTCCCTTATGGAACATTTAAGAGATCAGTATATTTTAGCTAGGTTCCCTCACAACATTTATTCTTGATTTTTTTATATATGAAGTTTCTTTTAAATATGAAGCTGTCTTCCTGGCTTCTATTCTAGAATGTAAGCAACATAGATCACTTGCCAGCCCTTCAAGAAAAACATTTTCTAAAATATGAAACTGCATATATGATATTTTCAGACTCATAAAAAATTCAGCCTTCTAAGGGAAATTACTTTGCATATAGCAATTTGATATTATATAACCATTTCATGGCACGATGCTCATAGAATGAGACCAATTTAAGAAATGTCTTCCTTATTTTAAATAAAGATAATAAGATATCAATGCCAAGATACCTTCAGATAGCTTGTGGAAAGGCAAGGATGGAATGGCAAAGATCCATCGTCAGGCGTGTCTACCCTAATCTTTATTCAGATCACTTGTCAACTTGGGAACGGTGATGCCATCCCTGGTGCCAACTGGGGCAGGGCTGAATTTTATAATTGTGCTAATCTCTTTTTAGCCAGTCACTGCTACCAGTTATGACTTTTTGAGGTGAGAAAACCTTGGGTTTTGCCTCAAGCTGGTCATTAAGTGTTGCTAATGACAGCTTTCCTGAAGAAATGGAAAATAACAGAATGTGATTTAGTATAAATATGATATGTCAGAAGCTGCCCCCCCCCCCAATGTCATTATTGAGGTGGGATAGCTTGCATTGCACAAGAAGTATGGCCCTATTTTCAAAAAGAGTAGAAAGGAACTCTGATGCCTGAACAAATCTCTCCCACTGCCATTCTTGATCAACTGCACTTCTGTAAAAAAGGCAGGCTGCATCTCCCTGCACTGGGGCTGGTGCCCAGTGATTAAGCTATATTGCCTCTCTCTTATTTGCCCAGACCACATGTCAAGACAAAAAGACCTTCAATTCAGAATTTAGCCCCTTCATGTGAAAGCTCAAGCTGAATTAACAAGCAGATAAGGATAAGAAGTTGAGAAAGATCAGGGACAAATGTTGTTTGGAAATTAATCACTGTAGGATCTTGGTTAACCACTCCTGCTTCTGAGTAGAAAGTTGTTCATGCTTCCTTTAAAAGAGTTGTGACATTAAAAAAGAAAAAATATCCCAAATCCAAGTAATCAGGGAAAATTACTTTAAGACTTTATTTTAGTTATTATTTCACAGGATCTCTGTGTGATGCTCAAATAATGAAATGGTGTCCAGAAACCAATTGACATAGGAAGTTCCAGGTCGAGGAACTGAGGACATCAGTGACACCCCTCTCCCCGTTTGCCTGGGAGAGGGGCCACTTCATTTGCTATCTCTGCCTTTCACCAGAATCCACTCTGACCTACTGTGACATGCACATGCAAGTGTGCATAGATGGCATTTGTGATGTTGGCCAGGACACAGGGCCCCTTTAAGTATCAGTTTCCTCACTCCTTAATATATAAAATGTGGGTATTAATATCTACTTATAGAGGTGAAATGCAGTGATATTCATATATATATGAATATATATAAGTATATATATATATATATATATATTTAACTTAGCACTCAGCACATGGTAAACCGCCTAATGAATAGGGTTGAATACAGTCCAGTTTTGTTAAAGTATTGATGTAGAATTCAAACATTTATTCATTCATTCATTTCTTCCTTCATTCTAAAACTTCTGCATCTGGGCTTAAACAACTTAGCCTCATTCAATTAAGTGCATTTCTGAGTAAAAAGCAACAGTCTTCCCTCCATATTCTGTGTCCAAAGTACTGTCAGGCTCAGCATGTCCTGGCCACTCTCCTTTGTCATCACATCTAGATCTAACCCTCTACCCAAGAGCAGAAGACTCCCCATTTTCCCACAATTTCTTCTTGTTTTATTCATTTATTTATTTTTACAATAGGAAAGAATTTTAATTCAAATATTTACCATCTTGTTGATGCTTGTATTTTTACTGCGCAAAGTTAGATTCATAAATGCAAGTTGAATGAGTGGTCCAACCTGAGCCATTCTCATCATGGACTTTTAGGAATCCAATCTTCCTAACTGCTTCCTTCTTCAAAATGGTCATTTGCTACTGTGCCAGGTGGAATGGCATCATCCCAAGATTTATGTCCAGCTGGCACCTTAGAATGTGACCTCATTTGAAAACTAGTGGCCTGGTGCATGAATCCATGCACATTGAAAAAAAATTAATTAGAAAAAATATTTTAATATCGCTATTTGCCCTTTCTCTATAATAGAAGTGTCAACCAAATTCACGATTGACAATGACAGATCTAAACACACATGTGCCATTGGCACCAGTGAGAGCTTTATATGTATTGTGCATGCACTAATCAACTTAGCCATATATATATATATATATATATATATATATATATATATATATATATATATATCTTACCTAATAATAGACAAACATGTAAATTGACCATCCCTCCACTATGCTCACCAGCCAATCAGGGGAGTATGCAAATTAACCCAACAAAGGTGGCGGCTAACTTGCCTATGCAGACGCGAAGCGAAGACTGAAGGCTCCAGCTGGAGCAGTGAAGACTGAAGGCTGAAGAGGCTTAGCTTCTCCGCTGCAGCCAGAGCGATGGCCCGGGTCCTGGGTGCCAGAGGAAAACCGGTGCCGGCAGCCAGGGGAAGGAAGGCCTATTGTATGAATCTCTTTGTGCAATGGGCCTCTAGTATATATATGGAACCCAAGGAACTGATGCAATTGCAATCCTCGGTTTCCCTACCCACGACTTTTGTGCATTAAAGGACAATCTTCAACATATAGAAGCAGCTCTTGCCTGGCAGTCATGGTACCTGTACACAGTCCTGCCACTGTCCCACAGCGGGATCAGGGGCACATGGTTCAACCTCACTGCTCCTCAGTTTCTACTTAAATAAAGAAGAACTGAGAAAGCTGATATATCACATTCTATGGATAGATGCACAAAACTCTATTCATATATTTTTTATGGTAATAAGAACTCTCTGAAAAGCATGTTTATATTATATCAAAATCAAATGAAAGGCATCTTTGGTGATTTCTGCAGGCAATTTAGTAAGCATTTAATTTATGCTACCTTTGCTACCTTTGCAATATATTTTATGTACATTTAAAGTGTTTTTAAGACACTGGGGGGTAGGGGAGGCCAGGGGATTGTCAAAGGTGGGGGAAAAAAAGGACACATACGTAATACCCTTTGTAATACTTTAAGCAATAAAAAAATAAAAAATAAATAAATAAATACAGTGTTTTTAAAAGTAAAAAATGTGATTTCTCACAGCAAAGACATGAGCAATGTCTGTTTACAGTACAGTTATGAGCTAAATTTGTATTTGGGGGCGGGGGAGGAGGCATGTTAAAACCACTCTGTTTGAGGCTGTACCTGCCTTCCCAAAATTCATATGTTGAAGCCTAACCCCGATGTGATGGTGTTAGGAGGTGATTAGATTACAGATGTGGAGTCTTCATGAATGGGATTAGTGAGTCCCTGATAGAAGATACCCCAGAGAGCTCCCTTGCCCTTTCTGCCATGTGAGGAAACAGCTAAAGGTCTCTGTGAAGCAGAAGTGGGCTTCAACAGACATAAAATCTGGTAACATGGAAATAAACAAAAGAGCACTATTATTTTCTCAACTCAACAATATATTGATTTTTGTACATTCTCTTCTAGCTTTTGCTCTATATAGATACATTGCAAAATTGTAATGAGTATATTTCTGTCTGTGTTCTGCATTATTTATTTAGCATAAGATTTTCCTCTAGTGCTATGCAATTCCATATATTTTTAAATGACTAATATTTTTTTTCTAATTAATGCATTAGGATTTATCCTTTATTTGTAAATATTTAGCTAGTTATTTTTTCTAAATAACAAGCTTGCTTTGTATAGTCCTTTTGGGTCTATACTATTAAAAACTAAGTACCCAACTTTAAATATACTTTATAACATGTTTTACACTTTCCATTTTTTTCTTTAGTAAGAAAAAAGTGCAGTGGACACTCCATCCATATAAAATGACACATTATTGTTGATATGTGGTAGAAAATTTTCTTAGGTGTATTCCTAAATTGGGGATTCTGGAGTTTAGATGTCAACCTCTCTGTCACATTGTCACTTGATGTTTAGTGTGCTATGGCCAGTGTGCACTAATATTTAGGGCCAATGGGGTTGCCAGTGAGTTATCTTTGCTAAATAGTATTTAATTAGGACAGCATGAAGTAACTATTACATAAGACATAGCTTAAATAATAATATTCAATTATCATGACTTGTGGCCATGCTGGATCCCTCATACATTTTATGGGTAGGAAACATCAGGAAAAGAAATTTAGAGAGGTTTGTGAGAGCTCCAAATTCCCACAGATTGTCGATGATGCAATGGAACTAGCACCACAATTTTGTGAATATTAAGACATGTTCTATGGAAAGTCAGTGTGCAATCTGAACTAACTCATGGCAATGGCATGGCTTTCCCAAGTCAGCCACTGATAGATAATTTTTTAATAGTGTGTAACACTTTATTTCTTTTTCTTTAGTCCAGGAGAATCTACTCACTTATGTATGCAGCAAACATTTGGCATCTACTACGTGTTAGATACTGCTCTAAGCATAAGGATACAGAGCCTACTCAACTGAACAAGACTCTGCTCTCAGGGAGCTTCAGCGTACAAGTAGGCAGGAAAGCCACTGAGCAGGTGCATAGATAGGCAAGAAACTAAGGAACTAAGAAAGAAACAATCATGCTAGGCAGTGGTGTAATCACAGGGAGGAAATACTGGTTTATAAAAGTGGTTGGAAAAGAGTCTTATATGCGGTGATATTTAAGCACAGCTCTAAATGGAGGGAAGAAGAAAGTCATGAGTTCATCAAGCCTGAGAGAATCTCAGAATAGAACCTTGGCCCAGGAAGAAGAGCAGGAGAAAGAAGCGGAGATGATCCAGAGGAGGGGGCACAGAGAAGGAGGAGCTGACATCAGAGAATCTGCAGTAGGCTGGGTGATGTAGGACATTCGGGACTATTCTGAGGACTGTTATTTTTTTCCAAGAAGGTAGGAAACCATTGGAGAATTTTGAGCAAATAAGCAACATGATCTAAATGTGTGTGTGTGTGTGTGTGTGTGTGAAAGAGAGAGAGAGAGAGAGAGAGAGAGAGAGAGAGAGAGAGAGAGAGAGTTTAAGTGTCCCCCTGACTCCTGTAAGGGTAGATAAGAGATAGTCAAGAGATGGAGTTGTAAAATCTGTCAGGAGATTAGGAGACTAGTTCGGCAGAGGTCTAGGTGATCAGTGGTGGCAGCGTGGACTGGAGTTGTTGTTATTGAATCAATAAGATGGATACACTAAAAATGTCTAGAAGGCAGAGCCAACAAGACTTGCCAAGAAATTAATTGTAGGGTGAAAGATAAAACTGAAATTATGAATGACTAGAATTTCATTTTCTTTCATCAATAGTCAGGGTGAGTTGTGAGTGGTATTGAACTAAAATAATAGGTGTTTTATACTCATGGCATGTTTCCCAAAGGACTTACAGAATTGTTTACTCTTTCCAATGGTTTGCATTTGTAATAACATTACAATGAACAAACACATTCATCTAGCTGTTTCATTTTCTTTGAAGATAATCTTTCTGTTGGCATTATGGGTTCAATGAAGAATCCGCATGTCATTCTGAGTTGTTAATAGCATAATATTGGGAGAGGTCATGTATCCCTTGACCATTGCTAATGGAGAAGTATGAGAAATGAAGCAGGTAGTTTGCAAGATTAAATGATTTGTTTATACAGGGGAAGCAGGCTGAATGCACATGATGCAGGGAGTGGAGTCCAGGTAGTGAAGGTTCCAGAGAAAAGGCTGACACATTGAATACAGATGAGCAGGGGACTTCAGATTAAGCAGTGGAAGAAAACATAAATTAGGGATCATGGTTTGTCATTTTAAAATAGTTGATGTTGTTTTTTTGTTTTCAATTTATTTTATTCCTGTCCTACTTTCACACTCAGGTTCTGTGAGTGGAAGAAAGACTTCAATAGCTGATGCAAATTGGAAAAAGATGGAACAAAGCTTCAGTTTCTATAAATTCATTACCACCCATGAAGTCAGGAAGCCATGCTGGAAAGTCCACTACACAGCCCACTGCCATTCTGCCCACACTCAGACTCCCAGAAATTGTCTTTGCCTTCCTCTCCTTGTATCCCAGAATCCCTGATATTTTAGCATTTTTTTACAAAGGATTATAGGGGCACACCAAAGCAGAACAAAATAAAAATATTTGTGGAAAGTACCTTGACTTTTTTTAGGGCTAAAACATATCACGATGGTGATCCTGGGAAGGTGAGTGAAGCAATTGTGGAATTATTTGGCATATACAAACTAGTTTTCTCTCAGGAGAGCAAGAGGAACAAAGAAACAAGATGAGGCATGACTAAAACTATACATATGTGTTTGATCCAGAAGTAGCAGCAGAAAATATGAAGTAGTCAAAGTCTGAAAAATTAGAGCAGGTAAGGTTGGTTCACAGAACCTAGAGAAAATTTGATTTTGAAATTCTCTCTCACATGTTTCCTGCTGCCCACCAGTATCAAAGGTACAGTCAGTATGGGAAATGGAGTTCGATTTGGGTAATTAATGATGTTAAATGTGACTATCAAGATGGTGAAATGTGCTGATGACACAAAATTACTAGGTTAGTGAAGACCAGAGAGGATGGGGAAGCACCTCAGATGGGTTGAACAAAATTCAGTAATTGGGCAATATAGTGGCAGATGAAATCCACCATAGATGAGGTCAAACTTACTAGAAGGAATACATTAAATGCCTCGTCTATGCTGAAGGGCTCTGAATTAGTTGTAGCTTCCTGATAATAAGTTCTAAAAATCACGATAGCTCAGGGAAAACATCTGCTCTATGCACAGCACCAGTCAGAAAGAATGAACCAGATGTCAGGCTTGGTGAAGAGGAGGTAAAAAATGCATGAATGATTTAAAATCATTATGGTGAAGACCCTTTCTAATCTTTTGGAAAAAAAAACAAAACAAGAAAAGAAAACATTAAAAGGAGAATAATCCCAATGTAACAGGGGTCAATTGGCTATGCATATGTTAGAGAAAAGAGAACTAGCAGAAGATTCCTATTTTCACTCCCCATAAATGAATCGTATAATGTGGTGTTTGCAGAAAGACAAAAGTCAGCTTGAGTCATCTTCATTCAGGAAATGATTGTAGAAGACTAAATAGGTCATAAAATTCCAGGGAAAACATATTTCAGACAAAAGACTGTGAAGATTTTCTTCTAAGAAAACTGGCTTAGTTACTGCAGCAGCTTAAGTTGGAACCAAGTGTCCAGAAAGGAGATTCAAGGGTTTTCTGCCAACACAGCTGACCTAAACCATCCTGCAAAACCCACGGAAAATTCTATTTCACGTTCACACTGAGGGTTTTCCATTTCTCTCTACAAACCAAACTACCTTTACAGTGTCTGCATTTTGTCTGCTTGCTACATTTCATTCATCAGCCCCTCCAAACCCCGGGTTTAGCCCCTAGTTAGAAATATTGACAGGCTAGTTTTCTCATATCATGGATTTTCATGTTTATTAAGAAACCTTCTAGGATTTTATATATGCAAAACGGGCTGTTCTGATTTTTCCTCTATGAACACCATCACAAGTTTTATTCAGTGATGCAGACCTGGGTAGCCTGCCCGTCTGAGGATTGATAAAGGAGTTATAATCATCAAAGCATTTAAACCTTGGACTTATTATAAATACGCTCTCTCCTTTGAAATGGCAGAGGTTCAAGGGAACAAGTGACATACATTAGAGTGCACTAACAGGTGACTTGTTTACTGCCCTCTTCTGAAAGGAGATTCACTAGATTCCATGCTGCATCTTCACTTAACGGGAGCAGACCGAGTTCGACCTGCAGGCTGTGCAGGCCCCTCCTGGATGACCTGTTGTTAGGTTAGGTTCAAGAAATGTTCATCTAGATTAGTGATGGCGAACCTTTTGAGCTCAGCGTGTCAGCATTTTGAAAAATCCTAACTTAACTCTGGTGCCGTGTCACATATAGAAATTGTTTTTTATATTTGAAACCATAGTAAAACAAAGACTTATATTTTTGATATTTATTTTATATATTTAAATGCCATTTAACAGAAAAATCAACCAAAAAAATGAGTTCGCGTGTCACTTCTCACACGCGTGTCACAGGTTCGCCATCACTGATCTAGATGGTCCTCTATCATGGTAAGTATCCTCTTATCATGGACCTGGTTTCTCCACCCAACTTGGTTTAGCCAACACAATGAGGCAGAAGTTACAGAGCAGGTATCCAGCCCAGGCCTGCAGAGGCTCTGTTCATCTTATTTGTTCCCTTGAACCTCTGCCATTATCAAGGCAGGGCCCCACCTGAGTCTTCCTGCGAATTCCATGAGGAGGATGAGAGACTCATGGATCAAAGCAGAGCCATCCCTGCCAGCCCAACTGATATACGTGACTCCTAGCTGGATACACATTCAAGAGTGAGCCTAGACCAGCCTAGACCAGCTGCGCCTGAGCCCAGGAAAACCAGAAGAACTGAGACCAGCTGAGACCAAGATAAATCCCCTGATCGCTTGCCCACTCATAAATAACTATTGCTTTTTATGTTGCTAAACTTTGGAGTAAGTCTGCTATGCAGCAAGAACTAGCACGCACAGTTATTGATTTATTCTCTCTCAACCTTTTAAAAGGTAGGAATTCTTGCCTGGCTTATTCACTGTTTTCTTCCCCAGAACCTGGCTCTTAGTAGGAACTCAGAAAGTGCTTTTGAATGACAGCACCAATCCTTAAGTCAATTAGATTTGCTCGTCAAATTGTTCTGAGTTTAAATTTAATTGTTTTGGCCCCTTGGATCAGAGGTTGAAAGACTTTTTCTGTAAAAACCAGATAATATATGTTGCAGGCTTTGCATGCCTCAGTTATTTGTTTGTAGTTTGTGTGTGTGTGTGTGTGTGTGTGTGTGTTTTACTAATCCTTTAAAAATGTAACCATTCTTAGCTCCAGGGCAGTACAAAAAACAGTCCCTGGCCGGAGTTTGCAGACTCCTGCCTAGAGAATGTCTTTTATTGGATGCATGCTGGTTTTGCACATAGGGCTGCCCTGCTGCACACCAGAGCACTATCTTATGAAACTCATTACTAAATCTTTTGTAGAGACCATGATGGGAACTGTGGCTGCATCACTTCTACTGACATGTCTCTTTAGTCCCATCCCAGGAGCAGAGATATTTTTGACCAACTGTTTTGCTTTAGCTTATGGACCTAAAATACGGGAAATTTACATTTGCATCTCTTTAAGACCAATTTTATCTGCCTACAATAAAACCAGAAGGTCTCATTATGGATTATTTAAGGTTCTTTCCTCTTTATTTTATAACTCTCACCATTTTTTCATTACTCCAAATATGCCCTCTATTTATGTATTTCATTATGTAAATACAAAGTGCCCTGAATTCTTATTGGAAGAAGTGAAAAATACATAAATAGATTTTTAACGTACAAATTCTTTGTAAAATAAGATGTTAGTCAAATTGATTAAGAATTTTCCAAGTTTAAAATGAATCATGGGCTGTTATTCTATCACAATGATCTAGTTATACCTGAAGAATAAACATATTTATTTTTTGATGAAGACGTCTACTTATAAAATGAATTCCCTCTATTATAGATGAAGAGAGATTTGCGGATAGGCACATTGCTCTAGACAGCAACCTCAACATGAGAAGTGTATATAGTTGTATCCTGGGAAGAGTGATTAATTCTTTGCATATACAAAGTATCTGTGTGATAAGGACAAATCTCTCAATATTACTCAAGGGATAGCACTTACTACCTTGTAAAATAACTATTTGCCGAAACTGCCTGCAGTTAGGGCTTCCTTTTTTTTTTTGTATTTTCAAATACTTAGGATGGTGCTTGGCATAGGGTTAGATACTGGATAGAAATCTGTGCAATTAATTCATCTTCAAAAGCTTTGGATTTTATGAGAAATATTATTGATTCCATTAATAGAATAATTTATGTTTTAATGTTATGTTGTTAATTTGTTTCTCATAGGAAGAACATGAATTACAAAATAGAAAGCTGAAGTCTTAGAAATTACCGGATTTATCCAAATTTAGGCATCTAAGTAAGTGGCAAATCCTTTACAAGAATCCAAAACTTCTTATGGCTACTGCAAGCTTATTTGCAGGATGAAAAAACTGCTTATTGGTGTAAAAATATGGCTTAATAGAGCTGTGATTGTGTGTGTAGGAGGGAGAGGGAGTGGAGGAGGGAGGGTGTCAAGGATCCAAGTCTGTCTTAATTGCTTAGTATATATGATATATCCTTATTAAAACAGCTTGCATGGATTCATCTTCCTTAGTCTTTCTGGTTCCAATGCAATTCAATTATCAAAAGTTGCAAATAGACCTGTATAACATTTATTATCTATGGCCTCCAAGATACCATGTTATCTACTCCTTTGTATGACAAGTTTAACCACTGCCCGAGATTTTCATGATTATTCCTAAACTGAGCTCTGTTCCTCTAAAACCTATCTTTGTCAATTACTTTTAAAAAGGTGGAAAATGTTAGAGAGCTTTTGTATTATATGAAAGGAAACAGGCTGCTCCATTGGAAACAGACTTACTTTCTGCTTTGTCTCTCAGTCCCATGCCTGGTGTTGTCTCTGCTCCCGGTCCATTCTCAGCCCTCTCCAATCCACTCAGCACCTCTGAGGCTGTGTTCTTTGACCACCTTTGACTCTGGCTTATGGGTGCTAGCTGAATGCTGGAGGGAAAGGAGGAGAAGCATGAGTGTTTCTTCCTACCCTCTCTGTATTAGAAAGTGTTTTCTCTACCCTTTCTGGTCACCATGCCTCTGGGCATTCCCTACCATAGCCAGGGCTCCATCCTCAACTTTGGGTTTTCTAACACAGCCCTACCTGCTATTCCCAATCAGGGGATCGTAGAACTTCCAGCCACAGAGAATCTCTGGGTTACCTCACCACCCCCTGTTTGGCTCCTCAGCTCTTTCATCACCTGTGTAACAAGTTCCCTGCCTTAATTGTTCTCTGAAACACCTAGAATGGTTTTGTTTCCTGGTTGAAACCTGACTAATTTAAACCAGTTAGTTATTCTTTTTCATTTGAGCCAGGGGAAACCGAGTGTCACGGAATAAAATGTCTGAAAATTACATGTTTAGTTAGTGGTGGAGTCCAGATTTTAACCCAGGTCTGTCTGTCTGTTTCTCGGAGACAGGCCTATTTGCAGAGAGATGCAGAAATGGAACGGTACACTGGGCTGTGATGATGTTTGCTGGTGTTATATTGGGCAGCCCTTGCACTCTAACCTGGCAAGGCATGCTGACTATATTCAGACTCCAGTAGCTATAGACAGAGACTAGTTGTTTGACTTCAGTTGCTTGGGGACAACCACTGAAAGGTATTATGAACCTGTGTTGGATGAATCAATGGCCCGTCATTGACCTTCAAGTGAAACCACACTCGGGTTAGAGGCCTGTAATTAATATCAGTGATAAATGTTGCATAGGACTGAGCCGGCAGGATCTGGAAAGACAATGATAGAAAAGAATAGTCTCTGGGCAGCACTTGGATTGTGCAATAACTAATCAAAATCTTCATGGGCAGGAAGTGTTGCCAGCTGCCCCTAATAATAATAGCAAGATTTCTCAGCAAATAGCAATTCATAATCATGCTATCAATTTCTTAAGTATTGCAAATTGAGCTGTTATCTTTCCTAAAAAAAAATCACTCCTATCTTGCACCTTACAACTCTTTTGGAATATTTACTGTTTTGTCTGAACAAGAGCACTAGTGCAGAACATCTCAATGTTTCACCTCTGAGGTTTCTGGACCGTATCAAAGTAAAAGCAATCAATATTGGTTAATAAGCCAGATCAGTGTGATTAGTATTCTTTACAACATTGGCACACTTCATTTTATGAACAGATTGCCTATGAAAACTTGGGCTTATATCTTGTCTAGACAATGCCTTACATGGCCATTCAAATTAATAATGTGCCAGAATTATCTTATGCTTAATGCAGCTGGCTCTATATTGACTCTGGAAATTAAATTTACTCCACAATGGTATTGACAGCTGGGTCTCTGGCATATTTAATGGATCTCAATGAAGATGGGGCTGCATCTTGTGCCTTCAAGCAAAATGTTGATAGCTCATCATTTTCATAAAAAGTGAGAAAGTGCTTTATCTAGAAGCATTTCATATCTTGGTGGACTAAATCAATGTAAAAGGAGGTTGCAATCGGTTGAACTTACCCCCATGGAAGAAAAACAAAAAGAGAATCAGCCCAGACATTCTGTAAAACAAGGGCTTGCTGGCTCATTAAATGTGTAGTTTAGGAATCTTAATGTAGATCAGAGGACTAGTTTTAGTCCCTAGAAGTAGAACTCTGTCCCATGGATTTGATTTAAACATAATGAAAATTCTCATAAATGTGTATGTCCAAAGTTAGGCCAGAAATATGGCTCTCCAATTTTCAACTGGTTTATTTCAGACATGGGGAGTGTTTACTGTGAACTCTGCCCTGTGCCATCTTTCTGACTTGTAAGTAACCTCTTGAGAAAAGTAATGCAGATATTTTAAGGGAAATCTTTGATGTAGGCAGGTTTGATTTAATGAAACCAACCTATCAACAAATGCTTACTAGCAGATTTTCTTGGCCTCACCTCCGTGGTCCCCAGTATGACAATGCATAAAAGGAAAGAAACATAACTTTTCTAGTTTTTGGAGACTTGTGTGTTGCAGAACTAATTTTAAGGTAGTTCTTGCTTATACTTTCTAAAATAATATAGTCCAGGGTAGTTTTCAGAGAAAAGCCAAACAAAAGTTGGTTTGAGTGGGAGGCTCAGAGAGCTGTGTGAGGGTTAAGTGATAGACGAAAGCAACTCGTTTATTCACCTCTCTCTCCCAAACCCAAGCCCCCAAATATTTTACTGTGACATGATGATCTATGGCTAGTCTTTCTTCTTGTTAAATGGCAAATAACCCTAGAAGAAGTGTTGTTGAATATTCACACCTTGGGGTAACAGTTTATCACATCATTTCTGATATGGCATAAAGTGGCAGCTGAACCCTGTAGGACCAGGCACCAAAGAGCAAAGTTTGGGACAGTAGCTGGGAAGCAAGGAATCAGTGAGGGCACATCCGAGTGCAGGCAGCTTTAGGTCATAGGTAGAAGGCTCCAGCATCAGGCTTCATTTCCCTTCTGACTTCATATGTATGATTGAGTAATTCTGTGTGAGCTGCAGACCACATTAGGCTGCATAGCCCAGTCGAGGGTGCCTGCTTCCCAACAAAGAAAACTGGGACACCAGGAAAGAGCCTGAAATGGAAGTTGAAAAATGACAGGAAACTCTACATTTGCTGCAGTCCTCATCACAAAATGATTCAGCATTGATGTTTGACCCTGTGTGCCCTTTGCCAATCCCATCCTTCTTCCCTCCATGCAGGTCCTAGATAGAGTTGGTGCTCTATTCGTGAGGCTGAACTGCACAGGGCTGAATAGGCAAGTGGGAAATGTGTGCTTGTAAAACATGGAATCACACCATTCTGAAAACTTGGAAGTTTGTGTTCTGTGACTTGATTTGATTCTTTAGACATGTTAGGAAAGTGGTAGATAAAGAAGTCTTGATGTTTTTTCAAAGGTGATGTCCTTGAGTGAAAGCTTCTCAGGCTGCAATAATCAAGCACCACAAGGTAGGTGGAAATAACAACAGAAATTTATTCTTTCCCAGGTCTGGAGGACAGGGGTTTGAAATCAAGGTACCTGCAGGCTGTGCTCTCTTTGAAGGCTCTCAGGGAGGGTCCTTCATTGTCTCTTCCAAATTCTGATAATAGATGCCAATTTTTGGTGATCCTTAGCTTGTGGCAACATACCTGCAGCCTCTGTATCTGTTGTTAAATGACCTAGTTCTTTTGTGTCTGTGCCCCATTTTTTCTCTTCTTATAGGATCCCAGTCATTGGACTAGGGCAGTGGTCGGCAAAATGCGGCCCCTTGAGTGTGGCTCTTTTACAAAATACCACGTGCGGGCGCGTACGTACAGTGCTATTGAAACTTCGTGGCCACACTCAAGGGGCCAAAGAGCCACATGGGGCTCAAGAGCTGCAGTTTGCCGACCACTGGACTAGGGCCCACTCTGCTCTATTATGACATGATAGTAACTTGGTAACATCTACAAAGACCCTATTTCTCAATAAGGCCACATTCACAGGTCCCAGTGTTAGGACTTAAACATGTCTTTCTGGGGACACATTTCAACCCTCCACAGACCTAGAGAGACATCGAAAAAGACCTTGCAACTTTTCTAAAATAAGTGATTACTGCTATATTTTACCCTCTCAGCACTGCTTTAGTTGTAGCTTACAAATTTTGATGTTATATTTTTACATTCATTCTCTTCAAATTTCTTTATATATGGACTCTTTAGTAATGTATTGTTTAATTTGAAAGTTCAGACTTCTGGAATGAGGGCATAGGAGTAACATTGGACATGTTAGACAAGTAAGTAGCCACATCCATGGTATTTCGGGTCCACACGATGGTTATTAATATTCATGTAGTGATTTGCAGAGAATGAGAGGACCTGTGTGAACCAATGATGCTGAGAGCTATGCTTCCTTGTCCAGGAGGAGGCAGGCCAGTAAAATGTGAGAAGACATTTCTGCTGAGAATCAGAGTAAAAACTGAAAGACCAGAGTTTCCAGGTCCTCTTCTAGCCATAAATGTTCAGGAAAATCTTCCTAGGATGGCTTATTTGTGGAATGATTTTATAGCCTGTGGTGACTTTATACTGGTTGGCTGCCATCTCTACAAAACAGATCCTTTGAAACATAATAATTAAAGTGCCCATGCCCCATCCCCCATGCCCTTATATTAACAGATATCTTTTCTTTCTTTTGCCAATGTAAACTATTCATTTAGTAATGAAAATCCCTTTATTGTTTCTGTGGTAGGTAAATCAGGTAACTCAAGTATGTCAAGAAATAAAACAGTAACATAACTCTTCTTACAAAACTCAAAGTCAATCTCCTGAACATCAAGATAAGAAAACATCCTGAACAATAATGTTTTATTTTGACACAATGAGCAAGCTTTCAGTGCCAAATCAAACAATGATCTGAGCATTGCCAATTCTTTATCCCTACCAAGTAAAAAATAGAGCCCTTTTGTAATATAAAATCATCCATTGTTCCACCATGGTCTTTCTTCTAACAAGGTTTCATTGTCATCCAAAGTAGGCAATACTTTCCTCTTAACCTCATTTTTATATTGTTTTTGTCCAAGAACACTCCAGAAATAATATCCCTTATATGTAATGTTAATTCTCTTAATAGAGAATTAAGAATATTGCTAGCAATGTTGTCTTAGAAGCATTCTTGTTCCTTCCTTTTGCATGTATTTAACAACTATACCCTTCAATCTTGGTGCAAAATCCCTGTTGGGGGGACCTAAAGAGTCCATAGACCCTGTCCTCAGAGGATTTACAAACACCAAGGGTAGAAAAAGAAGATTGACCATAGGGCAGGGCAGAAGTCACAAATGCTGCATGACTGTGATGTGAGAGATCAGAAGAGGAGTAAAGTGCTTCTAACATCAGCATTAAAGAAACCATTGAGAGGAGGTGCAGCTAAACCAGACTTCGGCTATGTTTTCAGACTTGTGAATGCAGTGCATGGACAATTGGGCCAAGAGAGCACTGAGCAGTTAAACTAGTGACCTCCACCTCCTACGACCATCTCTTCTGTTCTCTGCACAACTGCTAAGGGTGCCATGACCTAGCTTGTGACTTTGAAGATGCCAAGAGGAGCACATTGAATTGGTCAGTGGGCTGGGGTCAGAGAATGGAAAGGCTAGAAATCCGGAACCCAGATCTTTCTTCAGAATATTACTGATGTCTTCTTATTATCTTTTGTTTTTACTTTTGTTAGTATTTTTATGTTGTTTATATTTTTTATTCTTTATTTGTTTGTTGAAAAAACAAACAAACAAAGAGTATATATGAAAGGGAAAATAAAACTTTGTCAAATCTTCTAGGATTTTTGTAGTAAAACTAAAAATCATCTAGTATGGTATCTGGAACATAGTTTGGAATGCATAAAAAGTGAGATACACACTTGAGTGCATCAACAACTGCAACACAGGAAGAAGACCAGACCAGGCGACCATGGGCCCAGAGACAAATCTGCACTCACTGTGTGGGGCAATCATCTTTGAAAGGAGCTTACTTTACTCATATCCTATATAATAAAAAGGCTAATATGCAAATCAACTGAACTGTGAAATGACCAATCACTTTGACATGCACTGACCACCAGAGGGCAGACACTCAACACAGGAGCTTCCCCCTGGTGGTCAGTGCACTCCCACAGGGGGAGCACTTCTCAGCCAGAAGCCAGGCTCACAGCTGGTGAGTGCAGCAGAGTGGCAGAAGCCTCTCCCGCCTCCGCGGCAGCACTAAGGATGTCCAACTGTTGGCTTAGGCCTGCTCCCTGCCACCATGCACCCGGCTTCTGGCTGCACAGCACTTCCACTGTGGGAGCATACTGACCACCAGGGGGCAGGTCCTGTGTTGATTGTATTCCCCCTGGTGGTCAGTGCCCATCATTATGACTGGTCATTCTGCCATTTGGTCTATTTGCATATTAGTATTTTATTATGTAGGATAAAAGGGGTAAAGGGGTTGTGATTAATTATTTCAGGATTTTTCTTTTGCAAAAATATAAGAATTTGGTAGTTGTTTTCTTTTTCTGTCCAATAAATTATCTCTTCTTTAATTACAAGGTTTATCCAATCAGTCACACCATTCAAATCAACTTTCTCTATCATATAAATTGAGACTGCTAAGATTTGTCCACATCAACCTGATCACAATGTCAGAATTTACAATCTTGAGCTCTTCATTCTTCAAAAGTCTAGAGCTATTAGCACACCTAACAAAAACTGCTAGTAAAGTGAATGCACATTAATTGACCATTAGCTAATTATACCTTTGTAAAACTATAACACTTGATCTGTAGTTAGCTTTTTCAAATCCACAACTTAAAATAAAATAGGTATAACTCTCTTTTCTATTATAAAGAGAAATACCAATGATATAACTCATACAAATTACAAAAATATGGAAACAGATCATTCTCTCTCTTGATTTTTTACAATCTGGACATAATTTTAAATAATTTTATTAATATTATTACACAAGTGCCAATGAAATTTTTTGTTGTTATTGTTTGGGGTTTTTTATTTGTCTTTCCATAATAGAGCTCAAAGTTCTTCAAATGAGATGTTACTGAACAATGAAACATCTTTTCTGAAGAGATTTTTATATAAGAAACTATATACTTCAGTGAGAAAAATATTAGCACTTAAGTATGACAGTAAAATTATAGCATTTAAATGTGCTACCCTAAATTTAAAATCAAATCTATTTAAAAGTCAGTCATTTGAAGCAAGGAACTTAATAAGGTGCCCCATTGTTCACACAGTTTTATTTATGTAGTTACAGTTTGGTGTTTATTTTAGCCTACTTTTTACATTAGTTCTACAAAAGTGTAAACAATAAAGTAGAAGAAAATTTTGGTGAGATAGTTGCCACTGTTTATTTTTATTAGGAAATACTAGGATTTGCCTCATGTAAATAACTACTATCTAATCCAGAAGGACAGCGTCTCACAAATTATATATATATATATATATATATATATATATATATATATATATATATTTCTCATAGGAAATCCATGCTTCAATAGTTAAATTTATCTGGTCCCTTATCTTTATGAAGAAAGGACATATGGCATCTTTTCATACTGTCAGTTACCTTAACCTGACTGCATGGTAAAATGAATACTGGATAGGATCACATGGGATATTGATGTCAAGAAAAAGTGAGTTATATTGTGCATCTGACTTCTCCATATGCATTGTCTCAGGCAAGTCCCAGTACATCTGAGACTCAGTGCTCTCATCCTCCTAATGACACTACCTATGATATTTGTTATAAGAATGAGATTAGACCAGGTATTAAAAATCTTTTGGTCATTGCTAAAGTTTCATATACACAAAAGTTTGTATTGTATTAATTGTTTATGAGGACACTGCTGTGTTTTTCCTCATGACTTAGACAAGGAAGACCAAAAGGAACAACTTTTGCCCTCCATGTGGGAGAGGAGGGTGTGTGTGCAAAACCTGGATGGAAGAGATGGGAACTCAACAACAACCATCTTTAAACTATGCCTCAGGAGTGGATCAAAGTTTTCTTCTCTTGGAAACTAGGCCTCCTCCCCTTCATCTTCAGGGACTCTCCTGCTCAAATAGCTAACCCTGCCCACATAAAGGGAATGCCTGCTCTGAGGTATGTTAACATGTTTGTGAAGTAGTGTCATTTACATTGACCATATGTTAATGGTATGTACCCAAGACTTAGACTTATTATGAAAGGGTTATACATCAATAGTTCTGGAAAACATATAAGTGAATAGGGCTTTCAAGGGGCATGCTTCAATGAACGTACATTCCTATAGTTCATCTATAAAGGGATTTTCAGGCACGCATTCAGCACTTGGTCTTAATTTTCTGGTGATTTCTAAGCTCAAGCAAACCGCAAACAGCTCTGCGGGCTTCTCCACCAAGCTGGTTTCACAGATGTAATGCAGCATCAGATCTTACCCTAAATCAGAACTAAATGCAACAAAGAAAAAAATAAAAAGAATGGCACCCAGCCCTAGAGCTTTGCACATTATCCTAATAAACTATATTGGAAAGGCAGTGACTTATTTGTGATTGGCGATCACCACATACCACAGGACCAGAATATGCATCACCAAGAAAACTGGTTCTTTGTTGTCTACCTTATATTTTCTATTCTTTTTGCGTGTGTGTGTTAATCCTCACCAAAGAATATTTTAAAGGGAGTGGAAGGGAGAGAGAAACATCAATGTGAGAAAGACACATCAATTGGTTGCTTAGCCTACAACTGAGGTACATACCCTTGACCAGAATCAAAGCCGGGACACTTCAGTCCACAGTCCGACACTCTATCCACTGAGCCAAAGGGGCTAGGGCTATTTTTCTGTTCTTAATATATTTAGTTTTTTGCAAAAATTTCTTAGGTGTTCAATAAAAAGATTATTTTTTTTTGGAACAGGGCTTTGTAAGCACTACAGTCTAACTTGTCCCTTTATAGATTTTTAAAATGTGACTCCTATTTCCATATGCATTTTGGTCCATTGGTCATGGATGGACGTGATGCACATCCCATCAGATAAGAGTTACCCACTCACTCTCTCTAATCATTAGCCTCATATCTTCATTCCCAGTGATTCCCTGCATGCAGATAAGCCTCCTGCTTTTCTGAGATTTGAAATGTAACATTGAGCTGATTCCTAACTCACTTCATGTAACGTACAGGGAATAAGGACCTAAAGTATTTGCAAAACAGGGAAAATACATGTGACTGTTCCAAAGAGGCACTTGTGAATTAGTGCAGTATTAAACTTTCTGGAAGCATCATTTTATTTGTAATTCAATGCTGATTGTCTCAGGCAGGGCCAAGCCATCTGAGGAATGAGCAATAGAACCCTGGTTGACCTCTCATTATGCCTGAGGCAATTTGGACTCATAGAAAGCACTGATATACCATGTAAGTCAATAATGTTTTTTCATAAACATTATGTGTATAATGAATAAAAATAATTAAGTCCATCTTTGAGCACAAAGTGGAGACTCACTAATAGTATATTTTCGGAAAACTCAACAGCTTGCCATATCATATACCATTTTTTGTTCTGATTTTTAGTTATTGAATCGGAATTTCTTCACTATGATATAGAATCCTTCAAATTCTCAAAAAAATTCTCAGGAAATCACTTCATTGCCCATTCAAATTGAAACACATCTTGAAAACTGATCAGTATTTTGTAATAATAGATACCAGATTGTTATTAAGCTTCTTTCTCCCTTCCTTCTTTCATTTCTTTCTCCTTCTTTCCCTCCCTTTTACTCCCCCTTCTCTTTCCATTAATCAGAAATACTTGGAAAAAAATAAAACACAACAAGAAAAGAATCAGAGTTAGGTCTTTATGCTATACTGTATTTGAAGTGGCCAGTGATATAACAAATAAATATTGACAGCAAAATATAGGTTCAATATTAATTCTACCTAATTAGTCAGTCTTGTAATCTAAAACCTTTCTAATTGATAAGGTACTATTTTGTTTTATTATGATTAAGAACAGTTTCCAGACCTTCTTCCAAGATGGTGCCAAAAGGAAAGACTGTATTTGAAAAGACACAGGTGTTATTTGCAAATAATATGTTTTCATATAGGATTTTATTTTATTTCTAGGAAAATACATGACCATCAAATTTAAGAACTCTAAGACTTTCCACTTATATAAGGCAAAATGTAAGTTATATTGAATTTGAAGTTACAATAAGAGAGAGAGAGAGAGAGAGAGAGAGAGAGAGAGAGAGAGAGAGAGAGAGAGAGAGAGAGAGATTGAAGGGCACTTAATCAGGAGAAAAAAAGCAAAACCACTACTAACCCTGTCTCTGACTTATTTACTAGAAAACAACCCTCAGGAACAAGAAGGTTTACATTTATCATTTATATTTTATCCATTAATTAATTTAGTTTAGAAACCTGACTTCATTTTCACTGCCAGACCTTGACTTTCCCACAACCTAGCAGCACACATGCATCACCTTCCCCGTGATTCACTCCAGCTGTCGGCTATTCTGGTAACAGTCTGTGATGTTAGTAAATAAGGACAGTTTTATTTAGTCATATGGATTTTAAGGTCTTCTTAATCTTTCTGTCTTTCTCTTTCTTGGTTCTCATCAGTCAAAGAAAGCACCAGGTAAGCTATTATCGGGCACTCTATAATTTTACTGTCACCTCAAAGACTAAAATGTCTAAGTGTCTCCTGGGATGTATAAATCTCCGTGTTTTATCTTCCATGTTTTACCTTTTCTTTGCTGTTTTGTTGGTGGGTAAAAATCAACATAAGTATGAACTCTAACTATTGATCTATGTGTGATACCTGCATGTTGTAGCAATTAGCAAATAATCTATTATGAGTCTCTTTGTACTTCTGTGGTCAATAGATGTGTCTGTGTGTGCATCTGTGACTGTGTTAAAATGGAAAATCCTGTATCCTTGGTACTTGCAAAGAAATGCTGATGGATTAATCCTCTTTCAGATTGCAATAACTAATATCCTGACTTGATGAGTATAGTAGAAAATCATTAACTGGTCATGTTTAGAATCTGACCTGATGTAAATTAATACATTTTGCAGAATTCATATATTTTTAATTCAATAGAGCAAAATTATTAACAAAATGTTTTGGCTCATAAAGTTTGATGCTAATGGAAGACCTGAAGTAGACTGGAAGATATAAATTAGATTCAAAAATCTATGTTTCTTAATGTTTTTTATTTTACATAAATATATTAAGGGCTGCTCTTAATTTTGCATCAATCAAATAAATGTAAGAACATTGAAAGCAGGAAGAAATACATAAACTCTAGCAACTTAAACAGCAATTTTCATATAGTAAATGAAGATTTCAACACCTCTTCATGCTCATCTTCTCAAAAAAGAAATCCTTGCTGGTGAAGATGGGTGTGTGCTCAGTGCGTACATTTTTGGGATTATTTGCTTAGCATTCTCTGAAACAAATCAAAGGATGCAGGCAATTAGGCTTTTGGGAAGATGCCGCAGAGCTCCGGGTCGCTCTTGCTAGAGCTTTCCTTTCTGATTTCCCTTTCATTGGAAATATTGTCTGCCCAAAAACAAATGACCCTTGTTTTGTTAAACTTATATGAATTTTATAAGAAATGGACTCTCTCAGAGTGTTTTTGACACATCCCATCCCATCTCAGCCTGTGTCCAGTGGCACGGGCAAGCCACCAGCTTGCATTCGCATATGGGTGTTCTCATGATCATGAACAATTCATACTAGGAAATATATTTTTTCAATGATCAGAGTCACATTATATTGCTAAATGGCAATCTTTATTTCAGAATAATTACACTATTTGGATGTTTCGAATGTGTAAATTCCTGGATAAATTATCTTCTACATATTTGTACACAGTCCCTGTGTTACATCAAGCCACAAATAGAATATCAAATTTAAAAAATGATCATGAATCAACATAAAAGCCTGAAGCTTCATTACTTTCATAATTTTAAATCCCCTTTCTAGTAATATATTGGCTGTGTGCTTTGTTAAAGAGTGTGGAGAAGAGTTTCTGATAAAGTGAGTAATTTTCCAAGGTAAAGACTTGTACAGAAATATATTAGAAATATATCTCTCCACTGTAAGAGTTTGTTTCCTTTTGTAGGCTTTTTAAAATTTGTCTACCTTTAATAATATTGATAATCATTGTGTTTAATTTAACTTTATTGCTCTTTGGTTAATCACCATCCAAATGAAATTATGATTAAATCCAATTAAAATGTTGGCCCTCTTTTACAGAAAGTATTATTATAAGTTTGGTTCTGGCACAGACCCACAGTAACCCCACAAATAATTAAAACATTATTCACCTCCTTTTCTGTATCCAATTTGTCTTTGAGTACGTTCCTTACCCCAGAAAGACCTGGTGAGTCATTAATAAATTTGTTTGAGATCTACTGAGCTTTTTATAGGGACCTTTTTTTACCCATGCTTCACTACTGCTTCCTCCTTTATTTCTTTAAAAGAAATGGTTCAAGATGTTAAAATTACTAATGACCTCCACAAATTTAAGACATTTTTTCATAAATAACCATGAGGTATTTTATGTGCTGAGGTCCAGATCACCATACCAGGAAAACAAACATGCAATCAAACAAGTAAATGCAATATCCAGGTAGATATCATTTCAATATTGGGTCTTATTTTACATCCAAAATTTTAAATTTTATTTCTAAAAATTAATGACAAAACACATTTTGCTGGAATTATTTTCTCTTATGATCTCCAGATCTATACATCTGGCTATGTACACAGCAGTTAAACTCACAGTTCCAAAAGACCCTGATACAGAATGCTGGTCTTTTCCAGTATCTCCCACATCCACAAGTGGTACTACCATAATGCTTGGGTAAAAATGTTGTATTTCCTTTGTTCATCACTCTTCCTCATCTTTCACATTGGACCCCCTCAGGATGTCCTCCCTATTGTTAAGATGTATCTCAGGGAAATCACTGATCACCTTTTCCACTGCTAAGCCCTCATACAAACCACCATCATCTCCTGCCAGAGTTGGCTGAGAACCAATCAGCCTCTCTGCTTCTACCTTTGACCATCCTTTAGAGTGATCTCTTCAAAATAGAAATCACATGTCTTAATCATTTATGCTTTAAACTCTCTGATTCCCATTTGACCAATTAGAATATGACAGTCCTATCTATAGGAAGACTAGTTCCTAACGTCACCTTTGACTATCTTCTTTCTGCCTTCACTTAGCTACATCCTTGCCTACTGACACATATTTTTATCTTGCTGCCAGTGGGCTTTGTCTTTGTTATTTTCTTCATCTGGACACCTGTTTCCTCAAGTTTTGAGACTTCTTGCTCTTCAGCATTGAAGTTTCTTTTTAAATGTATCTTTCTTAGACAAGCATGTCACCTCTCCTGAATATCATTCTCAGAAGAAACCACTATAATTGGGTTTGATTTCCAGACTTTTATTATACATTTAAATATAATTGCATACAGTTTTTTAACTCAATAATTACATTGTTATTAAAATATTCATAAGTTTCTCTTTCATTTAAGAGGTAGTTTTGAAATTTTTATCATTAGTACCTAAAGTTGTATTTATCTGTTTTTACTTTTTAGTTTTCTTTTTGTCTGTTTTTAACTACTTTTTTTTTAGACTTGCTGATGGATTGGGAATGAGAGGGAAGTGGATGAATCAAAGATACCTCCTAGATTCATATCCCTTACACACTAGTTTATTTAACCTTCCTTGTTTCAGAGGCAATTCTCTTATATAACTCTTCTTTCCATGTACCCCTTTGCCCAATGATAGATATCAAAACATGATTGCTGCTTCCTTGGACATATGTATTTTTTATTTTTAAAATATACTGCCTACTTCACCTCCAAAATAGCTGAGCACATTTATGCATCATCAGCAACGTATAAGACCCTTTCCTGACTCTATGCTTTGAAATTAAAAAACAAAAACAACCAAACAAACAAAAGAAAAAAACAACAGAAAGAAAAACTAGCCAACTTCATGGAGTATATGATATCTGTCTACAATATGATAAAGCCAAAATGAAAAGCTTTTACCCGAAATGTTATTCACAACATAAAATTGTCTATTTAACAATTTAGGTAACTGCTCAATAAGGAATTGTCATATAGACTCTGCTATTTTAAAAGTATTTCAGAACCACTAAACATGAAGATGCCAGCCATGAGAGGAGAGGACTTAGCTCACAGGGACTATAACAAAGGGCTCTAGTGCTTTGGGTTGTTTTTGAGTCTGCCCTTTGACAAGTGCATCAGTTCTTTCAGTATAGCACCTGCATTTTTTGTTTATGTACCAAAGAAACCAACATTCCATTGGGTGACCCATCTAACACATAGCCTGTATTTGTCTAAAGAGTTCCTGTCTCTTATGATTTTGATCAGCTCCTAAAATAAAGATTATTGATTATTGACTATACCAAGACCTTTCTTTCCTTCTTTGTTTTCTTTATTTGATTTCTGTAAGGTCTACCTGTTGCTTTAAAGCTTTTGGAAATATATCCATGAAGATTCATCACTTAAAGTAAATGTGGCAAATACAATTCTCTCTGAATATAAAGCTCAGAAGGGCTCACTAGGGAATCTCAGTCATAATGGCCCAGAACATATAAATCTCTCTAAGGAGTGATACACTTTCAAAGAAGACACTTTTTCAAAATGAATATCAAGAGAACAATTTTCTTAAATATAACTCAATGGAGAAGAGTCAGTTGAGATATAATTCCTTCAAAACTGCCTCTGCATGGTCAAAAAAAAAAATACTCCAAGAAGTGACACATAGAGAATACTCCCAAGATATTCAGTTTGGGCTCAATGTGGAGACTGCTTTATTATTGGAAAATGTGGAGGAATCCAAAAACCACATGTACTTCCTATAAATGTAAGAATGGGATCAGAGAATGTGGATTACAGTGTATAATTTCCACAGATCTGTGGGTTAGGGCATGTGGAGCCCAGGCTCAGCTGCATGTCTTGAGCATTGCCTCTCTGGCACTATGGTTTACCAGATGTACACCCAGAGGAAGTGAGCACTATGTCAGGAAGTGGGAGCTCTATATGAGGAAGTATGAGATAAGTGTAGGAAATAGGATGTATGTGTTAGGAAGTGAAACGTATATGTCAGGTATTGAGAAGTGCATCTTGTCCTGCAGTTCTTTTAGAGCAGCGGTTCTCAACCTGTGGGTCGCCAACCTGTGGGTCGCGTCCCCTTTGGGGGTCGAACGACCCTTTCACAGGGGTCGTCTAAGACCATCGGAAAACACATATATAATTACATATTGTTTTTGTGATTAATCACTATGCTTTAAGTATGTTCAATTTGTAACAATGAAAATACATCCTGCATATCAGATATTTACATTACGATTCATAACAGTAGCAAAATTACAGTTATGAAGTAGCAACGAAAATAATTTTATGGTTGGGAGGTCACCACAACATGAGGAACTGTATTAAAGGGTTGTGGCATTAGGAAGTTTGAGAACCACTGTTTTAGAGGAACCTGTCAGGAGTACAAATCCTGTTCTCCTACATGGTGTTGAACTATCCAAGAAATCAAAGGGCTTTCTAGAGACACTTTTTTGTCACTGGTTTCACTTCTAGAATTAGGAGGAAGAATCCATATATCATAATAGTCCTGCCATTATATTTTTCTGAAAAATATAATATTGCTTTGAATTAAATATACTGTACTTTGTTTCTATAATAATATCAATCACGATATCTGTTTCATTAATTCTTAGAGTTACGATGACTAAATTTAATATGTGTGTCATATCTAAGTCCTAGATAAAACAACTACTTAAATTAAAGCACACAATAAGTGTAAAATTATCCCCAAATTATTCCTAAATAAACTGTGACTATGTCAGGAAAAAAGTGGCAGTTCGGAAATCCTAACAGAAATCAGGTTTTTTTTAACAAAAGTTAAAAAAATATTTTTTAAAATTAGTTTTTGAATCTTGTGAATGCCTTGAATCATTGTGTCACATTAAGCCTGTTTGTTACTACAGATGATGGCCCAGGCAAGTAAAATGGTCTGTTCCTTTGTTTTTCTCTCTGTTGTCATTTTGTTGTTTCTGTTGATTTTCATAAACTTGATGAATACATTACATGAACTTTAGAATTACAATTACTTTAGAAATTACTGTATCCACAAACAAAACTTTAGAATAATGTTCTCTTTTGCTAATAGGATAAGCAAATCTAAAGAGCTATAGAAACCAGTGTCACAGAGCGATTAAAAGAATCACTTCTAATAAAGAGGAAAACAAAGGTTAAAAAGTAATATTTGTGTTGAAAGTCAGAGACTAAGAAATGGAACTTCTAGGTAAAAGTGAAATGTGGCCATCTCAGCCAAGAAAGAATTCAGAATTCACAAGGAAAATAATGAGTAATTGTTCAGTTTCCACACAATATGCTTCATTCTATTCCTTAGAACAAAAACATTTCAAATTCATTGGTGAACACATTCAGAGAAATAAAAACTCTGAATGTTGTTTTTGGGATAAGAAAGAATATCCCCTCAGGCTTCTTAAATTGTCAATACTGGATTCAGTGAACTTGAGGGAGAGCAACAGTAGGTTCTTGTCACCAGTATCCAAGCACCTGACACTCCAGTGTCAAGAGCAAGGTGTGCAGCCAACAGAGCATAGAGTATCATTTCTCACCCAATCCTCTCATGTCCTTCTCCTTCTTTTCTCCCTCCTCCTCCTTCACTTTCTCCACTCTTTCTTTTCCTTCCTCCCCCTCCTCCTTTTTCTCCTCCTCTTCCTCCTTTTTCACCTCTTCACCCTCCTCTTTTTTCTCCTTTTTCTCCTTCAATTTTTCTCTTCCTCTTCCTCCTCCCCTTCACTGTTGTCTCCTTCTCCTCTTTCCCTCCTTCTCATCCTCCTTTTTCTTGTTCTCTTCTTCATCCTACATTGTTTTCTTTCTCCTTCTTCTTTTCCTTCTTCTCTTTTTCTTTCTAATTCTTTTTTTTTCATAGTGACAATTGTATATTATACTTTTTAATACACTTTTAATATGCTTTTCTATTCAAAATATGTGCTTTAACTTAACAAAGTGTATTACACCCCGCTTATAGCACGATGGGATGAGCTGGTAGAAACCAATTAGACTACATCCCAAATTCCCCTTCAAGTACTAGTGGGCATAAGGATGTGGCAAGTTTGTGGGAGGGCACAGGAGACCAGCAGGGATAGCCATGCTGGGTCCTTGCTCATTCAAGGACTAGAGAGATGCTTTCTTCTTTATATCTCACCTACTCATTTACTAGTATTTTCTTATTCATAAATTTTTAATTTTTTTTAATTCCCTTCTATAACCAGCACAAAAATGTAGTTTATATATTTGAAAGGATGAAGGATAAGACTTATGCCATATTATCAGAATGTCAGACTCCACTATTTATGTTTTCGCAAATGTCCTGTGAGTCATTTTAGTAAATCACAATCTTCATTTTTAAAAGCTGGTAAAAGCAATACATTAAAATGATTTTTCAAATCAAATGTCATGCTAACAAATAATATTAAAAATAGTACCATACTAACAAATTCTATGTCAACAAAATTTAAAGCCAATATATTACCCATTCAAAATTTAATTTTTAAAATTCAATTAAATTTTATATAATCTTCTGACGTTCATAGTGTCATGTAGTTACAAAGAACACAAATTCTGGAATCGAATTGCTCAGGATCCAATCCTGATTCTGATACTTACAGCACATTTTCTGGGGAAGATTCCAATCTCTATGCCCCAGTCTCCTCACCTGCAACTAATTATAAGGGTAGTGATTACTTCGTTTGGTGTGAGAATTAAATGAGTTTATATATCTAAAATATTTGTGCTACTGCCTGCCATACGATGTTCAAAGCATGTTAGCTGTGTTTTTTACTAACAAAACTGTTCTTGGAATCATGGCACAGGAATGAGGTAAAGAGCCGCCACAGCATCTGGGTACACTGGTGTCACTCTTAGCAGTACCTAGTACAGAACTAAGTGTCTACTGTATGCAGCCACCTTTAAGCAAGCCACATGTTTTATTTCTAAATCTTTAAACCTAATATGAAATAAAAGAACAGATGGTATCAACACATAGGTCTCCCTCAGGTCATGCTGCTCTCCCTTTATAATTTGCTTGCTTCCAAAGTCCCTTGATCTTAAAACACACTTTTAATTTTTGCTTAGAGACATGCAGTTTAAATTTTGGACTGCCTTAAGGTTAGAATCTGGAATTGAGTGAATATATTGGGACGCTCACTTTCAAAACATTCATCACAATCATACCATAAGAGTGTCCATCTTTCATAAAACAGAAAAAAAAATGGCTGCTGAGAGTGAGTGTCCACCAACAATGACCTCAGTATCAACAAGGAAGTGAATATTTTACCTTGAGTTGAAGAGTTGAGGTAAACTCTAATGGCTGTAACAGAAAAATTATTTAAAGATATAATCATAAAACTCAACTTGTCTTTTCCCTCTCCTCTGATCCTGTTTGTTTCTCTGCTACATTTCTTAGACAATAGTCTCATGGGCCCAATTTTGTTTATTTTTATAAAGTACAATTTTTTTTTAAGTTGGTGGTTGAGCCAAAATGTGATTTCCAGAATTCAGCATTCCATGCATAACCCTGGAAACTCTGGCACCCCCTGCATGGGTCCTGAAAGGTAGACTTCCTGGGCGGTCTGGCCTGGCCAGCCATCTGAACCTTAAAGCAAGGAACCACAATGTGGATCAATATTCTACCACTATTTTGCTGGGTGCTGCCCCTTTGTGATTACAAGACCTCTATTCCTTCACAATATAACATGCCAAAATGCAGATCAATTCTGAATTTAGTTGGTGAATTGATCACCTTGGATTTGGACTGCGGTGAGGAGTCAAGAGGGCTTTGCTGAGGGAGTTGTGGAAACATCAAGTGTGGACAGTCTCCTGGGCTCTGAGTCAGATCGTAAGGACCTTTGGTCTTTCTGTGGTTAACACCCAGGACTCCCACTGCATTATGAGAGGCAGGATTATAAAAATGAACAAAAGGTTATATGCACCCAGAATATTTCATTTCAGAAAGAAAAGGACAGAACTCTTTTTATGTTCTACTCCCTTTCTCTCTCTGATTTCTCATACTCTTCATTGTTTTTTGTAAAATTACTTTATTTTTCTTACTACAGATGCTAGCACAGTTTGATTCTATTGCTTATTAATGTTCAAAGGTTTAGGATGACATAACATTTTTAGAGTTTTATGATCATATCCTTTTTGTTGCCTTCTATTTATGGCTAACATCAGTAAAACTTTGAGTCTGTCAAAAATCATACAACTTCACAGAACATATTTCCAATTAGCATTGAATATAACCTCAGTAATCACTGCCTTCACGTGTACAACCAATGGACTGGAATGTGCGTGGCATCAGTGATCATTGCTTCAAACTTTATGTTAGAAAAGGTTGAGCTGGTTTCTGTCCGTTATTAGACACCCAGATAACTCTGCTCATAAGAGGTCATGACTCATGGATTGAGTCATAGCTGAGAGGATGTGCAACCACCACAGAGTGAGCCATGCACAGCAATGCCAATTGCACTGAATGAGAATGGACACATGCTCTGAGTCTCCACTCTTAGTAAAATTGTATGAAACAATTGTCTGGAAAGCTTATGCAATAGGAAGTGTGGGAGTTGAAAAGCTTACTATTTATTTGGATTAGATACCACACATTTTTAATTTGCCCTAAGAAAAATTACTTTGGAAAGAGAAGAAGATTTGGAACCGTTCCTTAAATAGATCTAAAGGATAACATTCATTTTTTTAGAGCTGAAGAGTACAGAAAGAACATTCTTCTACCTTATTTATTTTTAATTGAAGATGCTATACAAACACTTGCCAAATTATTCAAGTGAGAACCATAATTAGGCAATGCAAGTGGGGAGAAGAAGGCAGTAAGTGCCAACAATAAAGCATCTATTTATGGGTATTACCACACAAAATGAAAGCAAAACAGTTGTAGCTGTGTATTAAATTAGAGTATCATTTCTAATAATATTCTCCATGTGTGAAACAGTTGGCAGGAAGTATCAACATAAGGACAAGTTCATGATGGTCGGCTGCTCAAGAAACCAGTGCAAATAATTAGGGATTAAATAAATAAAAGAACTGAATGTGAACAAAAAATGTAGTATAGGCTACAAGACTTTGTAGTACAAAGTGAAGTGGTCCTGTCCTAAATTATCATTTTTGTTGTTTAAAGAAAATGTTAACCACATAATTGTCAGATAGCTCTGTCTCTTTGTGGAAGAGACAGGTTTTTTTTCAATTTCAAAGGCCCCATGAAAGTAGATGAGTTTTGAAGCAATGTTTAACTTGCTCAATTAGATACAGAGTTTTAGGCTTAATATGTTAAAAAAGTAATTGCTTACAAATTTAAACAGTTATGCCACATTTTTTCAAATATGAATGGAATATTTATGCCTTCTTGGAATCCTAATTGAAATATGAGTTCTTGCCCTGATCGGTTTGGCTCAGTGGATAGAGCATCAGCCTGTGGCCTGAAAGGTCCAAGGTTCAATTCTGGTCAAGGGCATGTACCTTGGTTGCAGGCACATCACCAGTGGAGGCTGTGCAGGAGGCAGCTGATCGATGTTTCTCTCTCATCAATGTTTCTAGCTCTCTATCCCTGTTCCTTCCTCTCTGTAAAAAATCAATAAAATATATTTAAAAAAAGAAATATGAGCTCATGGAAATACCACATAGATGTACCTGTTAGATGTTTGTTACTGAATTAATGTTACTTGACAAATTAATTTATTTACTTAGAACACAGTTAGCTCAAGACAAAAATTTACTGCACTCAAGAAAAAATGACCTGTATAAGATTTATTTACATTATGTTCTATATTTTCTTGTTGACATAGCACAAGAATCCTTTAGGAAGTTTGGAAAAAAATCCACATATGTAGGTTCTAAAGTCTTTGCAGGAAATTTTATCATTGTCTTACCAACTCCCTCATAACCATGACAGCCTGTCAGAAATCACAACATCAACCAGGGAGACGGCCCCGGATTTCCATCCCACCTGTGTAACATGAGAAAACTGAGGAGGGTAGACATGAACACATGAAATGAAAAATAAAAATGAATGTCTGAAAAATCAAAATAGATTTTCGCCCATGTGTAGGATGACAGGTAAGTTGTAAGTCTGCCTCTACCTTAGGGAGCTTCTTGTTATTTTCCCAATTCTCTTTAACGGTATGTTCTTTATGTACAAACTTCTTTGCCCCAAATTAATACTCCCTTCTAAAATAAAATAGGAAATCATTTAAGCAGAAATTTTGACTGCTATTAAGAAACAACATTTTGAAAATATATTTTTCTCACATTCCTTTGTTTTAAAAATCAAATAAAAATCTCCAGGCTCCATTGTCCAGATTTCATTTCACTGTTTCCAAATCATCAGTGAGTGACTGAAAGGGTTTGGAAATATCCTATAGGAAGTACACATTATGTTTCAATTTCTGTGAGAGGAAAAGTCTCATAAGTTATCTACTTCCAGTAGCCCCACTTCGTTCTTCAACACAGAAGTAGAACAATCTCTTTGCCACACCAACCAGACAAGTCATCACCCTGCTAGAAACCAGCTAAGGCGTCATATGAGGTCTTCCCTAGAACAGCAAATCCATACTACCTGGTCTTCGCCTAAAACCAAGATGGCATATTGTGCTCTGTATTGTTATTCTCCATCACACAGGTCTTCTTTCTGCAATGTAAGAACTGTGAACTGTGCTCTGTCTCTTCTTCAGAAGTCCTTCCACCCTGCCTATCTCAGATCTCAGCGCACAAAGTTACTTTCCCCAACACACCTTTCATGGCCACCCACTCTACGGAAACAACCTACTCACTCTCTTCATATCACCCATTTGCAACCCTCGACTTTGGGCTATTTGCTACTTCTCCTTTAGGTTGATATCTCTCTCTCTTTTTTTTTTCTTCACTTATAATCTTTATTTTTTTTGTTTTGTTTTTTTTTGTGTTTTTTTGTTTGTTTTTTTATTGCTTAAAGTATAACAAAGTGTATTACATATTTGTCCTTTTTTCCCCCCGCCCTTGACAATCCCCTGGCCTCCCCTACCCCCCAGTGTCCTATGTCCATTGGTTATGCTTATATGCATGCATACAAGTCCTTCGGTTGATCTCTTACTCCCCTCCCTCCTGCCCCCCAACCCTCTCCAGCCTTCCAGCTGCAGATTGACAATCTGTTAGGTTGATATCTCTTTGTTGCCTTATTTTGTTTTTGTTTTAGGGCCTTCCCTTAGAACTCCCCCCTCCCCCCAGCAGTTTTCATCCTAGCTCAGGCCTTCTCTGTCCTATTCATTGTAGTAGCCTCTGAACATAGTACAGTGCCTGGCACTGAGTGGGTGATTGGAAAACTTTGATGTCTGGATACATAAACAAGTAAGTGAATAAAAGAGACAGTGTACGGGGTGGTAGAAGAGGAAAAAATAGAGAATAAATCCAATTTGTGGGAGAAGATTGGTTACACGTGGGAACTCAATTTGAACCTAGTAACAGAGGTAAATGTTCTGGTCCAGGTTCAGAAACAGGCTTGGCATATACTATCTCATGACGGTTTCAGAAAGTGGATCAAAGTGCCCCTTTGGGGACACAGTGCAGGTGTGGGGCTGTGGGTCCTGACCTTGGTAATGTAGGATGGAAGGAAACTTTCCTGTGCCTCCTTGGGCCAAAGACGAAATACGTCTCTGTGCAGAAAGCCTATTCCCAGCAGGAATGGTTTCTGCTTTAATTCAGTTTCCTTTTACAATTGCTGATGGTGTTTTATACATGATACTAGAGGCCTGGTGCACAAAAATTTGTGCACTCGGGGGGGGAGGCGGGGTCCCTCAGCCCAGCCTGTGCCCTCTCGCAGTCTGGGACCCCTCGGGAGATAACGACCTGCTGGCTTAGGCGTGCTCCGGGGTGGCAGAGGGCAGGCCCAATCCCTAGGTGCAGCCCCTGGTCGGGCTCAGAGCAGGGCCGATTGGGGAGTTGGGGCGCCACCCCCTGTCATGCACAGAGCAGGGCGGATCTGGAGGTTGCAATGCCACCCTCAGTCATGCTCAGGGTAGGGCCGATTGGGGGGTTGGGGCACCGCCCCCGTCACACTCAAGGCACAGAGCAGGGCCAATCAGGGGGTTGGGGAGCTCTGCCCTGTCACGCACAGAGCAGGGCCCATAAGGGGGTTGGGGAGCGCTCTCCTGTCACTCACAGAGCAGGGCCCATAAGGGGGTTGGGGAGCTCCCCCCTGTCACGCACAGAGCAGGGCCAATAGGGGAATTGGCGCACCACCCCTTGTCACACACAGAGCAGGGCGGATCAGGGGGTTGGGGCGCCATCCTCTATCACCCACAGAGCAGGGCCGATCAGGGGGTTGGGGCGCCGCCACTCTCACACTCAGGGCAGGGCCGATAGGGAGGTTATGGCTCTACCCGGTCACACACAGAGCAGGGCCCATGGGGTTAGGGGGTTGGGGCACCACACCCTGTCACACACAGAGCCACAGGGCGATCAGGGGGTTTGGGTGCTGCCCCCTGTCACACTGATCCCAGTGCCAGGAGGCCTCTCAGCTCCACTGATCCCACTGCTGGGAGGCATATTACCCTTTAACTATATAGAATAGAGGCCTGGTGCATGGGTGGGGGCTGGCTGGTTTGCCCTGAAGGGTGTCCTGGATCAGGGTGGGGGTCCCCACTGGGGTGCCTGGCCAGCCTGGATGAGGGGATGATGGCTGTTTGCAGCTGGTCACACAACCTTCAGGGTGGGGGTCCCCACTGGGGTGCCTGGCCTGTCTGGGTGAGGGGCTGAGGGCTGTTTTCAGGCTGGGACTGAAGCTCCCAACTGCTTCTTTTTTTTATTTTTCTTTTTTTATTCTGGGCCAGCTTTAGCTCTGAGGCTCCAGCTCTGAGGCCTCTGCTCCTGAAAGCAGGTATCTGGTTTGTTTTGGTTCTATAATCGAAACTCTGTATCAACTCCAGCTCTGAGATCCCAGCTGGCTAAAAGCTGGTTTCTGGAGTTTTGCTTAGAATCTATATTTGTTACAATGTTTGAAACTGCAGGCTCAGAGGTCGGCAAGGCAGGCGGGGAACGTTGCAGTCCTCTGTCACTGAAGCAAGCAAGCCTCATGTTAGTTTCAAGCTGCCTGGCTGCCGGCTGCCATCTTGGCTGGCAGTTAATTTGCATATCTCGCTGATTAGCCAATGGGAAGGGTAGTTGTCGTATGCCAATTACCATGTTTCTCTTTTATTAGATAGGATGGCATGTGGTGAGCCAGAAGATGAATTTCTTTTAAGATACATTTGTTTAAAAATATGGAATAACTGATATACGTGAATGTCCCCCAAAAAGCTTTGCAAAATATGTCTGTACTGTTTAAATTTTATAATCAAATGAATGGCAAACTTTTATACTACAGCTCCATGTCAACATATCATTGCAACATTCACTTTTCAGTTGCTGGTTTGCTTTGTTTTGTTTTTCTTATAATTTTCTTTGACAAGATTCTGCAGGAGGTAAGAGGAAGTGACTAAACCACTGCTCCTGAGATAGTATGAAAGAACCTAAGATTCCAAAACTCTTTAATGTGTGGCTATTTATCCTGTAAAGGATCTTTGGCAGCTTAAGTTTATGCAGAGACTGATGCTTAAATAAAGAGATTATAATAGTCTTATTATTTTACAAGTTTAAAAATGTACTGAATGACATGTTTGTTGAACTCCTTCCTGAAAAATACACAACCATAAAGTTTCACTTACAGTATTATTTTAGTGAGTTTACAATTGTTAGCCTGTGAAACTAATATGACAAATTAGGACATCCTGGATGATATCCTATTATGTAAGTATATATTTTCAACAGTGCTATAAAGTATGGCAGTATTTTACAGAATGGTATTTTATGAGCACTGATACAAATGAATGTTAACAAAGAAATTAAACTATACTGTGTGGGGCAAAAGTATATTTACATTTGTATTCCTGTGTTATTATTTATTAATTACTAGAGGCCCAGTGCACGAAATTCGTGCACAGGGGTGGGGGAGGTGGAGGGGGGGGGGTTGTGTCCCTCAGCCCAGCCTGCACCCTCTCCAATCTGGGACTCCTCTCACATTCCAGGACTGCTGGCTCCCAACCACTCACCTGCCTGCCTGCCTGCCTGATTGCCCATAACCGCTTCTGCCTGCCAGCCTGATCACCCCCTAACCACACCCCTGCCAGCCTGATCGATTCCTAACTGCTCTCCTACCAGCCCGATTGACCCCAACTGTCCTCTTCTGCTGGCCTGATCACCCCTAACTGCCCTCCTCTGCAGGCCTGGTCACTTCCTATTGCCCTCACCTGCTGGCCTGGTTGCCCTTAACTGCCCCCAACTGCTGGCCCAGTCACCCCTAACTGCCCTCCCCTGCTGGCCATCTTGTGGTGGCCATCTTGTGTCCACATGGGAGTGGCCATCCTTGACCACATGGGGGAGGCCATCTTGTGTGTTGGAGTGATGGTCAGTTTGCATATTACTACTTTATTATATAGGATTTTATTATTTTTCAGATAAACAACTGTAAACCTACTGTTGTCCCACACTATATTATCTTTTTACTGTTGTTATTTGATTAGTTTCACAGATCACCTGAGGTAGGCCACAGAACTCTGGTGGGGATTGTTTGGAGACCTTCCTGAAGACATAAGATACAGAGATAGTGGGTTTGTCCTTCCATATCTGGTAGATGAAACCATCATTGTCTTTAGCCTAGAGATCTTGTCCCCAATTTTAATTTCGCATTTTTATTTTTTCCTTCAAGGAAATAATTATTGACATGGAAAATGTGGAAATTTGAACATATATAATTTCAATAATTAGTTTTGAAATTGGATACAATAGTTCAATAGGTAAGTCCTGACTAATATGTCATAAAATTGTGACTTTTGGGAGGTGGTGGTTACTGCTTACTCATTGTATGGTTTATGCATGTCTTAGCAACTTTCCCTTGTGTTACATACAAATATAAATGTACTGAATGCTATATATACATACGTATATCTATATATCTATATATCTATATATCTATATCTATATCTATCTATATCTATCTATCTATCTATCTATATATCTATATATATATATATATATATATATATATATATATTCTAGAGGCCCGGTGCATGAATTTGTGCATGGGTGGGGACCCTCAGTGTGGCCTGCGGGGATTGGGCCAAAAACAACAGTCCAACACCACCTGCTGCTCCTGCCTGCCACTCCTGCTCATCCCAGCCCCACTGCTCACGCCCAGTCAGTCCTGATTGGAAGAGGCTCACGCCACCACAGTGGTGCTTATCAGCAGTGAGCCCTGTGTCTGGTGCCCATCCTGAGGGGGACTGGGGGGAGGGGGGGCTGAACATGATTGGCCTGCTGGGCAAGCGGTGGGACACCTTTGCTGGCCTGGGATTCAGATCTATCCCACTGACGTTCGCGCCAGTTTTCAGGAGCCACCTGGCGACTACTTTAATATTGTTTCTTCTTTGCAGAGAGTCTAGGGAGGGGAAGCAGCCGTGGTGCCCAAGGCTAACTTTCATGAGCCCAATGGTGCTGTTGGGATGGTGCTGGTAGTGCCAGTCCATCAGTGCCTGGCCCAGGAGATTGGACCTGCAGGACTACTGGGGGAGTGAGTGGCTGCGGCCCAATTGGTGGGCCTCCAGAACTGGTCTGTCAGTTGAGCAGCACTCACACTATGGGAGTGCACTGACCGCCAGAAGGCAGCTTCTGCATTGAGCACCTGCCCCCTGGTGGTCAGTTTGTGTCATAGAGACTGGTCGACCGGTTGTTTGGTCATTCGGTTGTTCAGTCACTTAAGTTTATATATATATATATATATATATATATATATATATATATATATATATATATATATATACTAGAGGCCCAGTGCATGACATTTGTGCACTGTGGGGTGGGGGGGGGGTCCCTCAGCCTGGCCTGTGCCCTCTCGCAGTCCGGGACCCTTAGGAGGATGTCCGCCTGCCGGCTTAGGCCCGAACCCCAGGAGATTGGGCCTAAGCCGGCAGTCAGACATCCCTCTAGGAGTCTGGGGTTCTCACAGTCCGGGACCCCTAGCTCCTTACTGCCTGCCTGCAGCAGAGGCAGGAGAGGCTCCTGCCACCGCAGCTGCACTTGCTAGCTGTGAGCCTGACTTTTGGCTGAGCAGCGCTCCCCCTGTGGGAGCTCAATGATCAATGATCACCAGGGGTCAGCTCCTGCATTGAGTGTCTGGCCCCTGGTGGTCAGTGCACATCATAGTGACCAGTCACTCCTTCATTCAGTCAATTTGCATATTAGGGTTTTATTATATAGGATATATATATGTATATATATAGTAAATATATATATTTACTCTGGTATCTCTTCAGACCACATAAATCTTTTGCTTTTTACATACAGATTTTATAACTTGAATACACTTAGAGTGTGAACTAATGTGTAAATTCCTGAATGTGATCTTAATTATTCAGGTATAATTTTTCTCTCAGAATGTCAGAAGAAAATAACTTTCCTTGTGAATATGGTGAGTACAGAATATTCTAACCTTTCCTTTTGAATACTCCTGAAATCATCTCATTAGACTAGGACTCTTGTCTCACTTGTGGAAGTCTTCATGGAAACAGACAGAGTCCAGCAAAAACAAAAACAAAAAAAGAACTACACTTATTTAAAGAAACTTGGTTCGAACTCAAATTGACTCTATAGAAATACATTCTGATAGGCTTCCTCTTGAGCTTGGGAACTTAGACCACCAGGATATGAGCAGTGAGAGGTAAACATTAAACTCACTTCACTGAGCAATAAATGGTCATTTAGTTCTGACAACAAAGTTGAGAAATTGTGTGTTTTTAGGTGGAATGCTGACTATGCATACTGTAGAAGATAAAAAGTTGAAACAATGAACACATGAAATGCTTTGATTTTTTAAAATGAGAGTTAAATTTAAAAAAAGCAATAAAATAAGAAGATATAATGATTTTAACATATGAAGAGTACTTTGGAAATGGGACAGGTTTCCAAAGAGACTCTTAACATCTTTATATTATAGGCATGTTCTTTAGTCTTTAATCTAAGTCTTCTATTAGAATAAAATTGGCAAACTAAAAATATGGAGTCTTGTAAACAGAGAAGGCCACAAGGCAAGGGCTGCTGGACAAGAGCTCTGCAAGGGAATCCAGGATGGAGAGTGTGTTGCAAGAATACATCAACACAATCAGATTCGGTTAAATGGCAGGACGACAGGGAGATGGGCATTATAGAATCAACTAGCAGTATCTGCTATGAGGGTTTTAGACAAAAAGCTGTAGATCCCTGAGAAGACAGAAACAAAGTTAAATATGGTCAGAAATATTTCAGTCCCATATCACCTAAGTTAATAAAAATTAAGGGAGATAAAATTATAGAGTGTAAATTTGAACAGATAGTGTTCAAGTTATAATTTGATCAGCCAAATAAAAAATGTTCAGCTTTGTCTATACTCTAGCCTATACTATAGATATAAATGAAACATAAATAAGAAGAATTAATAATTCTGTGAATAAAAAAAATGACCTAACATGAAACATCATTTTTTGCCTCTGGATGGCATGGGTACCTTTTTATTTTAAGTTTGCATAATTGAATATAAGCTGTCTCAGCCTGGAATCAATAAGAAACAGACATGGGCACCAATGTTTAATTAAGAGTTGAGGTCCCATGGATGTCTGATTGAGGTCAGAGGAAAGTGAGGCAGGGAGTGAGGGATGGGGATACCAGGAGGTGCTAAGTATGGGTCACTGCCCTGTGAAAAGCTATGGCCTATTAGCTGACCAGTCCCTTGAAGGTAGGGATGTAGAAGACTTGATTTAGAGTCTCTTCTTTGGCATTCCTTTTGTTCAACATTCCCTCCATGGGAAGTTAACAAGTCTGGGTTGTTCATCTGGTTTCCTTGTCATCACCTGGGAAGGTAAGCTAGAGGCTCAGGACAGTCAGCTTCCTGCTGATGGACACGGTCTAGCAAGTGTGGAGGGTGCAATTTTCTTGAGGCCAAGAAAATTGGAGAAGTCATATAAAATGTGCCCAGTGTGTAAAATTTAAGGACACAATATTTCAAATAAAAATTCTAAATTAAAAAAAAATCTCACTTGTTAAGGTCTATAGTTCTTTGACCTAATTTTGCCAACAGTCATTTGTTTTTATTTTCACTTTTTAATAATGTTCTCTTTATTCTATTTTTTTTGCAAATACATAACACATGTGTTCTAACCTATAATTTTAGTAAGTAATAACTTAGATAAATTCAATTATGCTAACTTCTGATTTAAAAAAAACCTTTACATGCTTCTATTCCTGATTATTTTGAGGGGTGGCGTAGATTGATTTAATTACATCCTTAACCAACCACTTCTGACCATGTCATTTGTACTGTACATTTTGGTGTTATTGCAAATGAGAGCTAAATTAAAAACTCCAGATCAATTTCTTCCATCATCTTTCTGGTAATTGTGATTTGCATCTTTATTCCCATTATAAATGCCCATGAAAACTAAAAATATATGTCATAAGGTCTTTTCCCAAGAGTACTTTGCTCTAAGACAAGGCACACATTTTACTTAAGCTTTTACTGAATTTCCATGGTTCAAAAAACTCTGAAATATTACTCAGCCTGGATAAAACATTACACACTGGAAGAATAGTTCAGTAGGTGACTGTGTTAGAGATCAATTATTTGGAAAGACTCAGTTCAGCCCAGCACCATTTGAAGGCATACCTCGGACAGCCACCTGAAGGAATGATGATAATGCAGAAAATCAAGTAAAAGGAAGACAGTTTAAGCCTCTCTAGTTTAAAAAAAAAATGTACGTGTTTGGGGAGAGAGGGAGGTTTTATAGCCACAATGACCTTGGTATAGGGCATTTTCTGGGGGATTGATGATCATCTCAGACAATCACTCCGCCATTTGACCATTAATCCCCAGGCAATGCCCTTGTTCCCATCGCTCTTGCTTTATTCAATTATTTGAGGTTGTGGGCTTTCCTTTGTGAATATTTTATTGTGCAGGCAGGCTCTCTGACTTTCCTCTCTCCCCACTCAATTCTGTTTCCCTGATATAGGTCTGCCCAGGTTTATATTCACTTCACACACTCAGAACCATATCTCATTCACAGAAAGCAAAACATATGTGAATTCTCAGATGCAGATATTATTAAGTGAACACTTTGGGGAAATATTGATAAACACATTAAAATAGGCATAGACTATCAGTGTGCATACATGCTAGCTCCATCAATCACTGTAGGTCATTCTATTCTAATGTGTTTGTTTGTTTTTAATCCAAATTAGACTTAACATATTTGCTATAAGGTAGAATTTGAAAATCACAAATTAAATTAGGTTGGATGATACTAGTTGAATAAACAGTTATAATCCCTTAACAAAAAAACTGGAATTTAAATATTAGAAGCAGAAAAAATAATTGCAAGAGTGAATGCCATTCCTGTGATTGAGTGTGTGCACACAAGTGTTTGAGCCAAGCCCATGTCTTCTGGGAGTAGTTAAGGACCACATCTATCTAGACTTACAAGAAGGTGAGCTTCTTAGCTAGCATGCAAGCCTTATATTCAGAGAGATCAGATTCAAATCTCAGCTCCATCCTGAAGGTAGGATGCTTCCAATAAATGACCTCACTTCCCTGTCAGACCCCTGGAAAGTATTGCTTACAATCCTATTATTTTTAAGGGTTAAACATGAAGCTGTCCCATGGTTCACTCTCATGGTAGTGTACAGACGTATTACAGGGAACACATAATTCTAAAGGTGGATTACAGTGTTGGGTAAAAGTAGGTTTATAGTTGTTCATACGAAAAATAATACAATAATTAATAAATGTTAATACAAAAATAAACTTTGTGTTTTGTGTTCTCACAACTTTTGTCCAACCCATGTGGATGTGCAGATACACAGCTTATTATAACCACACTAGAGGCCCAGTACATGGATTCACACACTGGTGGGGTCCCTTGGCCTGGCCTGTGGGAATCAGGAAGAAACTGGCTCTTTATATCCCCTGAGGGGTCTTGGATTGCGAGAGGGCACAGGCCAGGCAAAGAGACTCCACCGGTGCACAGTCCGAGTGGGGAGGGACCGTGAAAGGGCTCCAGGGTGTGTCCAGTCCATCTCGCCCAGTCCCAATCTGCCAGACCCCAGCATCAAGCCAACTTATTGGTTGGAGTGTCTGCTCCCTGGTGGTCAGTGTGTGTCATAGCGACTGGTCAAATGGTCAAATGAACAGTTGGACACTTAATATATTAGGCTTATATTATATAGGATTATTCCACTTGCAGTTTTTGTTTCTGGTCAAGACACTGTAACAATAAAAGTTTATTGAATTATAAATCTCTAGCCCCATTGAAATAATAACTACATTGAAGCTCTTTAAAATTAATTATACATTTAAATGTGATATTTTGAAATTATTAAGCTTATTATATTTCATATATGTTGCTTATACTTTATTTTTGTATAAAATTTATATAATCTAATTTTTATAAGCATGTCCATATTCCTCTACGTGGAGACCTCAGCCTCTCAGTAAGTATATAATTAGTAGATAAACAACTGGGTTTTTCCCAACCACTTCTCTGTGTCATAGCAATATGAAGATCCTACATTTTAAGATTTCACTACTCTTTCTGTGATAATTTACTAAATAATTATATGCATACATTGACACAAATTCCAAAGCAATTGTTCTATTTATCTACAGGCCTATTATGTTAAACAACTACTTTTTTAAAAAATATATATTAGGCTGGGAGGTAACATTTCCTGTAGAGTCACCGGCATAGGGAGAGTTTCCCCGACCTTCTTCAGAGCCTGTTCCATATTCCATATTTGAGATCCATAAAGATGGATCCTAGGAAAGAAGTGTGATCTCCATTAACAAACACAAAATCTAATACAATTCAACACAATGATAAATGCAAAAGCTCTCTTTCCATATAAAATTTAGATATTTTGCTTGCAAAAAAATATCGCAGCAAACATGCACTTATGTCTTATAAGAAGCTTGTAAATGAGACCTTGTGGAAACTACTATTTTATATATATATATATATATATATTCATTAAATCATTAAATCCAGACATCACTAAATGAGTTAATCCAGACAGCATTTCATTTGACAGGAAGCATAAATCTTCTTTCACTGGTAAAATTTAAACGTCTGCGTAATTTCTCCTCAAGGTGTGATGGCTTAGGAAAAATGTCGCTTTTATATTTTTAATTTGTCTTGGTTTAAATAACCAAGGTTTCATCCATACTCTGAATTTTTTCCACTTTGGGGATGTTTTTTATTAAAAAAATTATGCTTGAAGTTTCAGATAGAGGTATTAAATTATTATTTTAGTAGATAGAATATTGCAATGGGAAGTACGAGGTCTGTGCTCCATTTTGATATATTAATTAACTCACTCTTTTTTTAAAAAATGAGATATGAGAAGCCAAATTGAGCACAACCTTGAAATTAGCACTTGCAAAATCTCCATATATGACTCCATCTATAGCCTGATAAAAGAGATATGATGATACTACCTTCTGTTTCTCTAAATGCCTTTAAGACATTAACACTTGTTTAGACTAATGATAACTACCATTTATTGGGTGCTAATCTACTGCCAAGTACTGTAAGTGGCTTTTCTTCTCTGTGCCTCATACCATGTGTGCCATAGTATGTGTTTCCACACTTAAGGTGGGGCCGTGACTAGGGAGTAAGCACCTCCAAGTCTGCTCTCCTAACCTGGGTGGATGAAACACAGGGCCCAATATAACACTCTGCGGCAAGAGTAGAGCTGACATCTCCAATTTATAAAACAAGACCACAATTTAGCTCAAACAGAATAAACTTTCTGTTGAGCAATAATAGAGATTTTAGAGAAACCTGGTATCTATCACAGTGGAAAGCATCATTAATGTTTACAGTAAAATAATAAAAAATAATAATGCCAATTAGGATATCTGGTTTAAAATAATTATGTTTGGATGACCATTTTCTGTGGAAGATCACAACCAAGATATGAAGCATTTTCTGCTGTTTTTGTGGGGTTTGGAATAACATGGAAACCATTAAAAATGATTTCGAGTGTATTTGTTTATAATCTCACATATTAAAATCCCTAAACTCCTCAATTCTCCCTTTGGTGAGTGCATAAAATACTGTGTCAGGGTTTCCACTATAAATGTTATTTCTCGGGGATTTATAAGGTTTGCCATAAAGTTCAACCCCAAGCATTAGCTATCTTTTCTCAGTAGGGAGACTGACGTTTTTATGTGTAACTTTTCCTATACATGCAGAGAAGAAAGCTGGCAGTGGAGCTGTTTTAAGGCCACATGTAATTGCTGAGAACATACTAGTATTACAGTGAAGATGTATACCTGAACTTCACTTACTGAATAAAAAGCATGCATAAAGTGGCAGTTAATTAGTCTGTAGTAGGGTTATGTTTTATTTGAAAACATGTATATAAGCCCTACTTTAGTCTGGATGTTACTTTATTTTTAGAGATGTGAGCCCTCACTACCAGCTTTATCTCCCCTTTGCCCTCCCCACACACTTCACATATGACATAGTTCATTACACACACAAGTGCTTTGTGGTGTTGCTGGTTTATGAGAAAGGCAAATGGAGGCATCTAGTACTTCCTACTAGGAATGAACATCGACTTTCTCTGAAGAAAATATAAATGGATTTTCTTAATTGGACTTGGGGCATTGGAGCAATTAATAATAGATTGTGTCATAGTGAGGGCTTTGTTTGTATTTAAAGCCATAAATTACAAGTATTAAATGTATATTTATTCCAAGTTAAACTCATTTCTAATTGACATGTTACTTAGCCCAAGGCTTTTAAGATCTTTTAGTATAATTAAATTAATAGAAAGCTATAGATCACAGGATGATAAACAAACAGCCTGGACTTTAATATGACAGATATACAGAACAGGTCGTGTAAGTAGATCATTATTATTGGTTTAGGTTCAGCAGAAAGACCACCAGAATGAAAAGAAAAAAAAGAGGAGAAGCTGTGGCTGACATGGGTGACATGAGGCATCCATTCTTGCCCATGTCTGACTAGCCAGCAGTAGAAATCCCAAGCTGAGTAGAAAATTCATTATGAAAATTCCTTGGTTGGATCAATGCCTTATACCAGAAGCTCTTAAAACCCCACATTAAACATTTAAAGGATATAATAATCACCCCAGGCTTTGGGCAGTCAAAAAATATGATAGTATTTAATGTACCTAGTGAAGAATTAGCCACCTCTAGTTCTAATTATTTTTCAAAACCTTTATTTATAAATGTTGTCCTTAGTGCTAAATGCATATTTTAAATACCATCCACACAAGATACAATGTTGGCTTCCAGATTTATAATTTGATTCATTCAAAGGACTCAGCATGCTTCACAATAGTTTGTTTGCCTTGTTTGTTTTGACAATGTGCTGAAGAGGCAAAGATAGTTTCTCCAATATGAGAATAAATTGAGATTTAGGTAAAGTCTACAAGCTAAATTTTCTCTTTAAATCAGAATGGTTTGTCGTTGCACATGATTGAGACACTTGTGGCTTTCTTGGCACCAGGGTAACTCGTCCATGGATATGTCCTAATGCCCACATCTTTGACCTTCTGTTGTCCTGTAATTTGTCATTTACATGTGACTTTTTCTTACCAGATTAATTGTTCCTCAAGGATGAGGTTCTCATTAATTTTTGTATTCCCAATGGCCATATTGCTGTGCACATAGTAAATGTGTGCTAAACACATGTCTAGTGAATGAATGCATTTTTCTCACAGCACTTCTTATTATTGAAATGATTCCTTTTCTGTGGGCACATATAGCCTGGAAGGAACAGGGACCTATTCAAGATAAACCACTATATCTACATGGCCATTTATCCGTATGCAAGTTTCTACTGCTGGGGTTTCTAAATCTATTAATCCCTTCTCAAATGTAATCAAACTTAAAATAGGTCCTAAAAAACAACCAGTACATAAATGTATCAGCACTGAAGTTGGATATTTAGTGAATCCTTATTTATATTTTTGAGTTTATGGACATCACCATTTTTCATTCCCTATGTGTTGTATAGTGTTTTGCTGTGTAGACAATGTTAAATTTTGTTGATTTTGTTTTTTATAGGCTACTAGTAGATGTTTTGGTAGAGGTTCCAGCATAATTTCTAACTGTAATTCCCTTTTTATTCATTTTTGGGCAAGGAGTTCAGGTGAGGATATTTGGGTAAACAGTTGCTCAGTATCACCATATCCCTGCATGACCTGTTCAATGTGGGTGTTTCTATACCACTGAAACTTCCTAGGTTTTTGTTTGTGTTTGTTTTTTCTTGAGTTAACTTTTTATTTTGGAATAATTTTATAGATTTACAGAAAAGTGGCAAAGCTGACAGAGTTCCCATATACTGCACATCCACGTTTCCCCATTGTTAACATGTTACCTCATTATGGTTTATTTGCCACAACCAAGGAACTGACAGAGGTACATTGCTATGAATTAAACTGCAGAATTTATTGAGCTGTAACTGGTTTCTCTCCTTATGTCCTTTTGCTATTCCAGGATCCTATCCAGGAGACCATGTTGTGTATGAAGATAATTTATCTGAACCTTCTGGAATGAATCTTGGGTACCTCTCCTCTTACTCCTCTTCTTGTTTTATTAACCATAGGAGGAGCGAAGGAGGGGGTCACTTGGATGTTATAAGAGCTCTCACTCTTGTAATCTGTATATTTTAACCAAAATCTGATAAAGCTATTGTGGCAGCAAATTCATGGAGATGCTGCTTTAAACACACTACCCTCTAACTTTATACCAGCACAGAAAACCCACCGAAAGCAGCTGAAATGTTGTAACCAAGTTATTGGAACATGTCATAAGGCTACTTCCTTTGATACTAATATAATTACTTTGTTTTGCTTTCTTTTATGATTTATCTCAACTTGAAAGATGGAGAGTCCAGTTTGCCTACTGGAAACATTTCTCTCCAGAAGAGGCAATTAAACAAATTATTACAGGTTTAAGACAGTCAGGGATTTCATACTATTGAACAATTAGAAGGTTCATAACGAACACACACTCCTATTAAAAGTTTTGTCCCAGGGTCACACTTCCATAGATGAGGACGATATTTTTATAACATGAATAATTCAGAAAACTTAGATATGCATTTGCTAAGTTCTGTGCCATTTTTGGGAAAATATTCTTCAGTGTGAAGTTGCTAAATCTAGGCACCTGCAATTACAACTGTGGTGGCAATTCAGTCTACGCATGTCTGACTTCTTCATGGGGAGGAGAATGGGGTATATAATGCGTTAATGAAATGGGCCATTAAAATTTAACCAGGAATATAGGGCACTATCTTAGTTTTTAAAGCTTTGCTCAACAATCAGAGAGTATTTAATTTACCTCTAAGACTTTTGAAAGAAATATAGAAAAATTGATATGAAAGACTGTCAGATCCATCAGTTATGTCAACGTATATGTTTGAATCTATTATTTCCTTGGTCTATTTAATTTTGTGCCTAAGGGCTTTGAAACCATCTATTCTAGAGAATAAGGCCTTTATCGGGGACTTAAATAGGTCATTTAACTTTATGTTATTCTGCACAATGATTCTAAATTCAGTAATCTCCATAAAATCCTTAAATACTTTTATAAGTGCAATAATTTAATTATGAAATTAAAAAGCACAAAGGAAAGGTTTAATCTGCACAATTACACTACTTATTAGATGTTATAATTTCTTTAGTTAGACCTCAATTAAAATTTTAAAATTGCTGAATATTACATCCTACTTTAAACTTGATAAACTTAAATGTACTTCGCTATTGGTACAAATGTAAGTTGGTGCAGCTACTAAGAAAAACAGTATGGAGATTCCTCTAAAAATAGCTGGGTATATAGCCAAAGGAAATGAAAACAGGATATCAAAGGAATGACTTCACTCCCATGAATTTGCAGGATTACTCACAATAACCAAGATATGTATATAAACTAAGTGCCCATCAACAGATGGAAGGATAAAGAAAATGTGGTACATACATACAATGGTATATTATTCAGCCCTGAGAAAGAAGGAAATCCTGTAATTTTCAACAGCATGAATGAACCTGGAGGACATTTTGCTAAGTAAAATAAATCAGAGAAAAATAAAGTGTACATGATCTCACTTATATGTGGAATTTTTTAAAAGTTAAACTCAAAGAAACAGAGAGTAGAAAAGTGGTTGCCAGAGGCAAAAGGGTTGGAAAAAATAAGAAGAGGCTCATAAAAGGGTAGGAACTTCTAGCTCTAACATGAATGAGCTCTAAGAATCTAATGTAAAACATGGTGACTGTAATTGCTAGCACTATATTGTTTAATTGAAATTTTCTAAGAGAGTATAATTTAACCATCCTCACCAAAAAATGTGTGAGTATGTGAGGTGATGGATGTATTCATTTATTGGGTAGTGGGGATCTTTTCACAATGTATATGTCTATCAAATTACCACAATGTACTCTTCAAATATCTTAATTTTATATGTCAATTATATTGCAATAAAACTGGAGAAAAGATAAACAAATAGATGTGTCTACACCAACCTAATTATATATTTTTGTCCCATTACTTAATACTTAATATAATTATGTTATAAGTAATTCCTTGATGACAGGCAGTTTATAAGAGTCATGGCTTTGTGTTGACTATCCCTCACAATATTCAAGTTAGGATCAATGACACATTTTGATTGTTTTTAGTTAAGAAAATCAAGTAGCATCTCTGCCCCCTGGGCCTGCTCCAAAGTATGGCGATACGGTGATGATCAATTTAAAGAGAGATTCAAGGGTGATTAAACTGCATTGTAAGAATGTAATAGAATGCAAAGTCCAGATGGGCTTCAGTTAGTAAAGTCCGTTTATACACTGACATAGACTAGACGTGAGTTCCTAACAAAACAATGGCTGTGATTTTCAGGCTGAAATAAGTGGTTTATGTGGGCTGCTTTTCAAATTTCCCTGTTGGTCAAAGATGCCATCTGGAAGGCGGCCTAAACGATGATCACTAGCCACAGGTATTAGGCCTTTTCAGCAAGAACCATAAATAACTTAAACAGTTGATAAAAGAAAAAAATGTGAATGAATTTTGTGTTCAATGGATTAATTGTCTTATTTATGTAACTGTGGTTAGCCTCAGTCAGGATTCTTAACATTGTTGGGTTTGGGCTTAAATCTGCAATCTTCTGATGATCATCACAAAACAGCACAAGAAAATGAACTCTGAAGCCTCCTGGATATTTTATCAGACATGTAATAAAGTTCCTTTGCTTCCAACTCAATTTAATTAAACCAAAAAGCTAGAATATTTCCAGTGAGGTGTGTCTGGAGGCATTAAAGTCATGTTGTTCTGCTGTGTGTTAATCTCTAAACCAAACAATAATTGTTCCAGGCTATGTCTTTGGTTGCAAATGTTATTTTTTAAAACTATTTAAGCATGCTAAATTAATACATAACTAAAACTGGTTTGAATTGGACAAGGCAGTTAGGAAGAGTTCCATACTTTATTCTTAAACAACACAGTTGGATTTTTACTCATTCTTTCAATTAGTATAAACAGCTAACATGACACACTATTTTAAGGTTTTATTATGGATTAAGTTTAGATTTAGAAAATAGTTACAAAGACAGCACAAAGTTCCTGCATGCCCCTCACTCAGATTCCCCTGATGTTGACATATTTCATAACCACATCAGATTTGTCAAACAAAGCAAATTATATTCATACAATACTATTAACTAAACCACAGATTGTATTTGCATTTCACTGACTTTTTCACTGATGTTTGTTCTGTATCAAGATCCAGTCCAGGATCATACTACGTCTTATTCACTGTGTCTCCTTTGATGTCTAATCATTTCTCCATCTTTTCTTATTTTCATGACTTTGAGAGTTCTGATGAATATTGGAGTAGTATTTTGTTATGTGAACCTCAGCTTGGGTCAGACTGATGTTTTCCTGTTATAGATTTGTAGGGAGAAGACCACAGAGCTGAGGTGCCTGTTCATCACCTCCCATCATGGGGTTCAAGGCAGCCATGTGGCATCCTGGTCTGTCAACCTAGAGCACCTAGTTCAGGTGGCTTCCGCAGGTTTCTCCATTTGAAGTTGCTGTTTTTCTTTCCAGACTCTACTGTTTGGAAGGGATTCAGTGAGTCCAGGCCACACTCAAGGGGAGGAAGGTGAAGTTCCACCTTCAAAAGGGGGTGCCTTTAACATAAGGTATGTGGAATTCTTCTATAAGACAGTCTTGTGACATACTATTTAAAACTAAACCATACTTTTCATGTAGAAAAGGTTCAGTAGTTTGCCACTGGCCCCTGTGACAAGACTTCTGAAAGTGTGCTGTTTAGTCCCTTACAGATGTCTACCATGCACACTAACAATTGAACAGGAAAATCAGCCAGGGATACATCTTCCAGAGATAAAGATATGGTCTTTTCATTTTTTTCTACCCCATATGTTGTCAATATAAACCCAGATAACTTTGAAACATTGTTGGTTTTTTTTAGAGAAATACACACACACACACAAACAAACATGATAAAAAAAAGAAAAAGAAAAAAAAAGAAAACAACATTAACCAATCTAATTGACCTGTGGTTTATTCTCCTTTAGCACAGTAATTCTGCAAACAAATCCATTAGGCTTAATAATTTTTATCTGGGAAAATGTGGTATCTATGAAGTTCTAAATTAAGCATATGCATCTACTGCTGACAAATGACATTAAACTATTACGTTTTTTAGTTCAGAGTAGTCAGAATAAACATCACCATATGCAACAATTCAATAAAATATTGCCTTAAATCTCTGCCAGTCTGTGGAAAACACTACATTTTATAAATTTTTTCTAAAAAAATTGATTTTAAATGAAGCTAATAAAGTTAAAAGCATGAGAATGTATTGTTTATCCATTGCTGAATAACAAGTTTTGCAAAATTTAGTGTCTTAGAACACACAGCACGACTTAGAGAGTTTGCGGGTCAAGGATCTGGACATGCATCAACTAGGTCCTTTGCTTCAGGTCTCTCTCAGGCTGTGTTAAGGTGTTGGCCAGGGAAAAGGACTCATCGAGACATAACTGGGGAAGTATCTGTTTCCAAGATGACTTATGTGGTTGTTGGCAGGATTCTTTCTTCTTGTGAGTTGTTCAACTGAGAACAAAAGTCTAAGTTTCTTGCTTGCATTGACCAGAGTCCTTCTCAGTTCCTTGCCCTGTGGGACTTTTCAACATGCCAGCTTCACCAAAGGCAGCATGAAATGGAGTCTGCTAAAAAGCTTGATATCACAATATTTGGAACCCAGTCACCACCTATATACACTCGATATTACCATATTCTATGAGTTAAAAGCAACACAGTAGTTCAGTTCTCACTCAAGAAGAGAGGATTATACATTAATATCAGGAGGCACAGGACCATTAAGGATTATTTCAGAAGTCGTCTTCAACAAACATGATTTTGTAAGAAATGGGCTCTATGCTTCATTAGTAACTAAATTATACATTGAAGTTATAAGTAGTTCTTGTTCTAAGTAAACTTGATAGTTATAATTAAAATCACAAACCTAATAAAAGAAGAGTAGTAAATTTATTAAGGATTATTAGGGCTGTTACACATGAATTATTATGGGGAAAATCTATTACACACCAGTAAAACAATAATCCTGTTTTATTTGGCATTGTAAGTAGCTCTTCGAAGAAAGAAGGAAGCAACCTTACAAAGTTTCAATTGTGCAATCCAAGGAAATCCAGTCATATGAAATATACCTATGAATCAATAAAGACAAGGATAAGAAAGAAATTATCTAATTGAGAGAGGAAGAAATAGAGAAAAAATACCTAAATGTTTATAAAGTGTGACAAAGGACTGAACTTTCTTGCAGAAAATAAACTGGTCAGCAGTAATTAACTAATATCCCAACCCTGTTGTAGGTAACCTTAGACTTCCCTCTGAGTAAAAGCAAGGTTTCTCCTAGTTGGGTCCTGAGGTTGTATAAGATACTTCAGTATTTATTCTCCAAAACTCTGTTTAATAAATCATTAGAATTTATTTAACAGAGAGAATTGAATAGCTGTGTCCTAGTATTTACTTATCTGCCTTTTAGCCTCCCTGCCATTGAAGCTCTGTCAAAGTTTCAAGAGAAAGAAGAAATACTTAGAGAGAATGCTTGAGAACTTTCAAGTGCAGTGATTCATGAAGCAGTCTAAAACTTACCCTTGGTTTAAGTCAATTTAGCAAGGCTGGTTCACTAGATTGTATCATGTTGAACTCTTGAGAAACATTATCCTCCACTGAACTTTGAGTGGAGTTCCCGGCCTTTCTCATGCAACTGTACTAGATAGAATTGTTGGATACTCGTTATCATACTGACTTTGAGGATGTTGCTGAGATTATTAAACTTGGCATTATCCTGGACTCCCATCCTAATGACCTTTAAGAAATCTTCTCTGTTGAATCTGCTGCCACCAAAAAATGTTTTCTGCTTTTACAATCAGGACTAGTCTTGTTTCTCCCTACTATTTTGTCTATATTTTTTTGTGTTTTCTTTGGTGCAAAGACCATGAAGAGACTGACTTTTTTTTCTATTGACTGCTAGGAACCTCAAAACAAATGTGTGCCCAACCCTTTGTAAGTTTATTGATATTTATGTCATGTAGTTTTACATGTGTGTTCTTCTCAACTGCCAAACTTGTTCTTTTCTAGTGTTGTTTTGTTTTCTATTTTATATATATTTAAAATGTTTTTACTTTATAGTATGATGCCATTATAAAGCCTGTTAATATATTCTTATAGCATGTTGAGAAAACAAATTAGTTAATTTTAAATTTTAAGTTAGCAGATCTCCACGTGGGGAATATAATATGGGACATTAAGTATATAAATAAAATATTATTAATATTTTCTATATAATAAATTATATCTCTTTTATTTATAAAAATAAGAATGAAGATAACCTTTAAAACTGGGACCCTTACTAGGTCTTGGAGTACAGAACCAAATATCCTTATTGTACAGATAATATCCAGAGGGAAAACTAGCAGAAAATGATAATAGTATTTAGTGGCTAGGGTGGCTTAAGAATGTCTTCACATTCTTTGCAATTTCTCTGATAAAGAGAAGGAATCTATTTTCTTGCCCTTTGTATCTGGGCTAGTCTGGTGACCTGTTTAAACCAAGTGGTGGAATTGACCTTGTATGTTTTCTGGGAATGGTTTTAAGATCCTGTTTCCCCTCTTACATTTGAAACAGTCCTTCTTGATCCCAGCTGTCATGCTGTAAGGAAGCCCAAGTAGCATATGGAGAGGCCCACATGGAGAAGAACTGAAGCCCTCAGCTATACTAGTAGTTCCAGCTGCGCTTCCAGCTGGCAGTTCACACAATCTGCCAGCCTTGGGAACTGAGCAAACTTGGACCTTCTAGCCACCCTGATGCTCCAGCAAACACCATGTGAAGCAGAAGAACCTCTCAACAACCCCAAAGAACCATGAGAAATAAGTCATTGTTATAAATCATTAGGTTTTGGAGTATCATTGTTATAAATCATTAAGTTTTTCTGAGTCTTTTAATGCAATAATAGACAACAAAAGCAATTGGCTTTGCATTTTTATGTTACTCAATTCAACACCATTTACTATAGCAACGCATATTAGGCCTTCTCACAAAGAAGTGTTTCATTAGATACAGCTGTAGTTTGGAGGAGACTGAAATCACATTCTTTACTTTTAGTTGAAGAGTCTTAGTCAGTAGAAGGGCATAACAATTAAATGGGTGAACTAAAATGTGACTCAGATTTTGTGTTTTCTTGTTTGTTATCACATGGGTAGACATTTCCTTTGCCTCACCAGCAAATATTTCACACACAATGAGAGCATGTCCTAAAATGACTGAAACATGAGAGTATGAATTTGGATAATGGGATTTAATAATATTTTATAGCCTTGTAAGACATACTTAAATTGCAGCAGACAGTATTTTGAGATTCATTTCTCTGATATTTAAAATAATAATCCTTTTAAATTTTCTTTAAACATTTTTATATAATTTATAGTAGTGAAATAAGCCAGTCAGAGAAAGATAAGTATCACATGCTCTTACTCAGTTTTGGAATATAATGAACAACATAAACTGATGAACAAAAACAGATCCAGAGACAAAGAAGCATTGATCAGACTGTCAAACCTCAGAGGGAAGGTAGGAGAGGGTGGGGTAAGGGGGAGAGATCAACCAAAGGACTTGTATGCATGCATATAAGCCTAACCAATGGACACAGACACGAGAGGGGTGAGGGCATAAGTGAGGGGAAGAAAGGGGGAGAGGCAATGGGGGGATAAGGACACATATGTAATACCTTAATCAATATAGAAAAAATACATCAGCAAAAAAAAAAAAAAAAAAAAAATTATAGCCCTAGCTGGTTTGGCTCAGTGGATAGAGAGTCAGCCTATGGACTGAAAGGTCCCAGATTTGAGTCCAGTCAAGGGCATGTACTTTGGTTATGGGCATATCCCCAATGGGGGTGTGCAGGAAGCGGCTGATTGATGTTTCTCTCTCATCGATGTTTCTAGCTCTCTATCCCTCTCTCTTCCTCTCCGTGAAAAATCAATAAAATATATTTAAAAAATTATATATATATATATATATATATATATATATATATATATGTATACATATATATATATATATATATAGTATTTATTTAATTGTTTGGAACAATTTCAAAGTTGATTCATTAGTTATACATCTTAGTGAACATCAATTGTGTAACTTTATTCTAAACTAGAGGCCCAGTGCACGAAATTCGTGCACTCAGGGGGTTGGTCCCTCAGCTCGGCCTGTGCCCTCTCACAGTCCAGGAGCCCTTGGGGGATGTCTGACTGCCGTGGAGGTGGAAGAGGCTCCTGCCACCACCACTGCACTTGCCATCCATGAGCCTGGCTTCTGGCTGAGTGGCCCTCCCACTCTGGGAGCACACTGACCACTAGAGGGCAGCTCCTGCATTGAGAATCCGCCCCCTGGTGGTCAGTGTGTGCCATAGCAACTGGTCGTTCCACTGACGGGCCAAAACCAGCTCTCTAAAATCCCCAAAGGGGTCCCAGATTGCAAGAGGGAGGGATGTGGGAGGTTGGCCAGTGGGGGAAAGACTGCGGGAGGGCTCCAGGGCATGTCCAGCCCTCGCACTCAGTCCCAAACGGCTGGACCCCAGCAGCAAGCTAACCTACCAGTTGGAGCGTCTGCCTTCTGGTGGTCAGTACACGTTATAGTGAGTGGTTGAGTGGCCTTAGCATATCATTAGCATATTATGCTTTGATTGGTTGAACAGCCAACCGGAGGACTGGACACTTAGCACATTAGGCTTTTATTATATAGGATAATAAATTACAATGTTTGTGTCTTTGGCTCAAACCACCCTCAAACTTCCTTATATTTTGACATTTTAACATCAAACAACATTATAAACTGAACTAGATGACTATTAAAATACAATAAATGCCTATTTGTGCTGTCCTAATATTAGGGACTCTAGGATACCTTTCAAAATCTTTTAATTATTTTATAGATTGGATGGATATCGTTGTCAATTGTATCCCACAGGTCTCTTCTTTTAAATCATTTTAGGAAAAATGCAACTAAAGAGGAAAATGTTAATTTTACAAGTGGTATTTTTCATAAATAGGATATGGAGGACCCTGGGAATCTAAGGTGAACTGGCTTGGTCTCTGTCTATGCTTCCATCAGAGGGCTCATGCTCTCTCTCTATCTTCATAGAGGTTTTTATTTAGATTGCTTTTGGGAAAAGTGTTATTTTATATTTAAGGAAAGCTAGAAACTTTGCTTCTCTCTTTATCTAGGAGAACATGTACCAAGACTTGTTCCTCAAAGCCTTTTATATTTTCTTATAATGATCCTTAAGATGTACTGAAACCTGTGTCTTGTATGTATATATATGCACATGTATAATTGCCTGGGTATGTGTGCATGTGTGTGCATGCATGTGTATGTATATGTAACTCTAGGTGTACATATATGTACATCTCGGGTGTGCATTCACATGTCTATGTATGTATATGTGCATGTATTTGTGTGTGAATATACATTTATATGTACATGTGAATGTATTATTAATAAATATGTGTGAATGTATGTGTGTATATGTTTAAGTGTGGGTACATGTATGTGTGTGGTTGTTAAATAATTTGCTTCCAAGTCCTACATCTTTCTCAGACATCATCTTATGTCCCCTGCATCTATCATTTCAATTTCTCCCATTTCTCATCTTCTTTCTCCACTTCCTTGTTCTTCTTAGCACTTTTCAGTAACAAACATCCTAATTTATTTCTCCCCACTACAATGCAAGTTCCAATATGGAGGGATGTGTGTTGATTTTGCTCATTGCTATATTTCCAGACCTGAAGAGTGTCAGGCATGTAGTGGGATTTAGGAAATACCTATTGCTTAGAAATCTCTCAGTCATATCCACCCCCAGGCCTCCCTCCCACAGCTACCCCTGTTCTTGCACCCTCCTTCCTTCCACAAGTCAGTGAGTGAGAAGACAGTGTGCAGTAGCAGCCTCCCCTTACCCACTAACACACCTATGGCAATACCACTAGTGGAAGAAAAAAGAGAAGCTCATGTTTAGAAGCTCATGATTTTCTGTGCACAAAATCCAACAGATGCCACAATCAGTGAATGGGATGTTTGTAGAACATTGATTTTAGGTGACTAGACTGAGAATTATGTAAGAGAGGTTATAAGACTTGGTCTGAAGTTAAAGGTATTCAGTGGTCTATAATGAAAGGTACTCAGCAAACTATTATCTTATGTCCTAATTGTATAAAAGGAACAGTTATTAACCTGGAATGTGACAGCCTCTAAGGCTGAGTCATTCCTGAACACACTCGGCTATTCTCTGCCTCTTCAGAATCTCCATCGCATTATATGGGAGCTTGGGGGCTGGTTTAATTAAAGTTATCTGAATAGTGTACAGTATGCCAGATGTTCATAATAAATATAATGTAGCTTATGTAATGCTATGCCATCATGGAATATATTGGAATGGTTGTGATTATCCATTATTACCCATAATAAATCTAAATTTATTTCACCATTTTTAGGCATTAAGCTTTTCTCAACCACTATAAATTAGCTTAGTATTTGAACTTTGCCTTTTGCTGAAGTTTTTCCAATAGAGATAATTAAAGAGCTCTTTTGGCAAAATTAGTTCACATTATTTCCATTAGAATTAAACACACACATGGGATACTTCAGTTTATGATATTGATGTTTATGATTGACATTTTAAAGAGCAAATGTAAATTAAACTTTTTTCTCTTCCAGTTTTTCCTTTAGTGTACAAAGGTAAAGACTCTTAATTTAATGTATTAAACTTTATTTCCATAGTCAAACACTATTTAACGTTTTTTTGCATAAAGTAGCTGCTGAATATTTTCTGAATGAGAAGATGTTGGCTTAATGAACACTGAGCATCTGGAGAAGGCCTGTCTCTTCTTCTACATCTGTGACCAGCACTCTCTATCTTCACTTGAGCAGGGAACACTCAGATGAAGGGACCGAACATCCTCACGAGTAGGGTTAGAGAACAGCAGTCTTATTGGCAGAGTGGATGTAGAGAATAGTTGACTATTCTTAAAGATGGACTTTTGTAGAAAAGCATGCATGCCTTTAGGTTTATTTTGGTGTTTGAGGAATGATAGCCACTGTGAGGTGAAGACTGAAATCCTCCAAGCGTATGTATATTCATACTCTCCTGTCCCAGCAGTGAAATGCTGGTCCCTTTCCCCAGACAGCCTCACTTCCCTGACCAGGGACAGACCAGGGCTCAATCTTCTTGTTGAGAATTAGCTCAATAACTAAGTGGCTTGCCCAGCTGCCATGGCTTAGTGGTTGAGCATGGACCTATGAACCAGAAGGTCATAGTTTGATTCCAGGTCAGGGCACATGCCCAGGTTGTGGGCTAGATCCCCAATGTGGTGCGTGTGCAGGCAACCAGTCACTGATTCTCTCTCATTATTGATGTTTCTATCTCTCGCTCCCTCTCCCTTCCTCTCTGAAATCAATAAAAATATTTAAAAAATAACCAAGCGGCTTCATTAAACTTGAGATGCAAATTAGACATTGCAAGGTGAATGTAAAGTGTTTTGATGAAAGAGTTTGGAGTTAAGGATATAAATTTTGGAGGCATTATCATACAGATGGTTTGTACACTCTGAGACAGAATAAGGTAATCATGAGAGTGAGTACATGGGAAGATCATGTGTCCAGTGATGGGGAAAGACAGAAACACTAAGAGGCCCTCATTCACACTGAGGAGTGAAAACTGTAAACATAACTAGAAGGACATTCTTTATCAGGTGTACAAACTGGCGCAGGTGTGCACTGGCACAGATGTCATTGAGCCCCATTTTTGCTGCAACCATCTAACATTCTCAGGGAAAGGAGTTTGAAAATGCAGTGTCTGTTTTATCTTGTCTTAAAAATGTGCTTGAAGCTGCATTTTTCAATGAAGTTTTGTTTTTTGGCAAACACGTAGATGAGTTAACTAGAAGAATTATTTACCAACTATCAGAAATCATAAATCTTAAATGTCATAACTCATATGAATTTGGAATCAATAGCATTTTTTGTAATTTTTGATCATTTTCTGAATCAACATATCCCCAAGCAGAAACTAACTCCTCATTGGACAAAGCAGCAGGTAAAAGAACCCAGTTTTTAGGCTTATTTGACTGCAAACTGGCCAATATTTTTGACCCTCATTAAGGAAAATGAACAAAACTATAAGAGACATACAAATGAAATAGAATTGTGAACTTATTTTAATCAAAATCATTTGGCCTGTGAAAAGACATTTGTGATGGGAAGAATAAGTAATAGGAAAGTCCATTTGAATCTAATTTTGACCTGGATTTAGATTGCTGTCACAGGGGCAAAGAGCAACTCCCACCAACATGGACTCATTCATTCTGCTCACCCAAATCAGAGCAGAAGAAGCCAAACTATTTTCCAAGTCAAGTCCAGAGTAATGTAAAATGGGCATTTTTTTGCTCAAGAAATCAACTCTGTCAAGCAGTTATTTCACAGATTAAAATTGGGATATGTCTCAAAAGAAAATTGGAATAATAAATTATTAATTATTTGTAATTTATTGTGATAGAAGCATTATTAAAATGTGTGGTCAATTTCTTAAAAGGTTCTGTGATATTTTTAGTGAATTATATGTCTAAACTTAGAGCTATTAATATAGCTATGTGTTCACAGCAATAATTGCTAAAGATTAAGAGTTTTACATGATGCCATTAATGCATGCATGTTGACCAAGTAGGTGACAGAGATTAATTGAGCAAAGAAATCGGTGGTGGATATAACACCTAAATGTATGTCTTTGGAAAGAGTAAGGTGAATAAAACTAAATTCTATTACTATTAAACTGACAGGCTTTGAGAGTATTTTCATTTCCATTCAGAGTCAAAATTATAGGCAAAGGTATTTATTTTTTTTAATTTTGCCCACTGTAATCTCCACAAAAATTGCAAAGATTAAATATGATTGCCATTAAGCTTTTTATGTACCCAAACAATGACTAGATTTGGCCAAATGTGGGCAGAATTGAATGTTGAGGATCCTGACTCAGGAGCAAAGAATGTTCTAATATCTCATATGCTGCCCTAAGTCAAAATACCTCTCTGCCTTTGGAATTACTTTCCTGTTGCTGTTGTAATACAGCACCACACATTTATTGCCTATAAACAGCACCCACATTATCTTATGGGCGTGTACATCAGAAGTCCAAAATGGGTCTCAGTTGGGTACAACCAAGGTGCTTGCAGGGCTGTGTTCTGTTTGGAGGCTTTAAGGGAGAATCTGTGTCCTTGCTTTTCCAGCTTGCAGAGGTACCCACATCCTTGGCTCATATTCCCATGTCAAAACCTTTTACTTAATCAGTTGCCTTGTAAGGCATTCATAAGTGTTGAGACCTCAGATATGGACAGCTTTGTGGGGGCCCACTATTCTGCTTGCTATAATTCCCTAAAATTATTTTTATCATTATAATTTCATTTGAAGGTTAAAATTTATTCTACTTATTATGATATTTATTCACTGATGTTCTCTGTCTATTCATTAAATTACCCAGATATTTAGATACATGGGAAATGGATTCCTTTCCAGCATAGTGAGATCTGAGATGTTTGTCCTCTGACTCCATCTAGAATTTAGGTTACCACTACACCAGTGGAGAACACACTGGGGCACCTTCACTTGTGCCTGAGGGAGCGTAAGTCTTCATTATCCTCATTTATTCATTCAACACACCTGATGGACTGTCCACTCCACGACACAGTCTGATCCAGATGCTCATATCCATCCATGGGAAAATGTCCTAGCATAGGGAGGCTGATGATAAACAATCAACATAACCAATTAGCATATTTCATAATGACTTTGTGAGTTGATAAAAACTCAGGGAAGAAAAGCAAAATCAGAACATATCAAGAAAGAGTAGAAATGAGGGGCTGGACAGGGTGAGAAAAGAGAATAATTGGCAACTTAAACGACAGTAGGTTGGTGCCCTCATTGAGAAAGTTACACTAGTCAACCATGTGGCCCTGAAGACATCCAGAGGAAGAATGTTCAGGCCTAGGAAACAGCCAGTGCAAAGGCCATTAGGCAGGTCTCCAGCCAGTCAAGGAACCCAGCGCAGCTGCTGCACTGTGAAGGTGAAGAAGGTAATGTCAGAGCCAAGTCCTTGCTTGTTCATTGAGATCAGCCATCCATCCCCTCCACCCTGCCCACTGCTCCTCAAGCCACATCTATGCTCCCCTGCCCTCTTGTTTCTTTCTGGGTTCCTAGGTTCCAGCTTTCGCACTGCAAAGCTTTTGTCTTCAGCTGGCACCCCTTCTGAAATCTCTGAACTCTATCAAGGCAACTCTCCCCATTGCCATCCCCACTCCAACCTCCTCCCACAGGGTGCTATCAGACTTCTCCTAGCCCAGCACATCACTCATTTTCTGAGGTTTTCCTACTCAACTACTACACCTTTTTTAAAGAGCCTATTGATTTAACCCTCCTTAAATTATTCTAATCTGAGTGTGGCCTTTGTTTTCTGCTGGAATCTTGATTGATCGTGTAGGGATTTGCAGGCCCTTTTGGACTTTGACTTTTTGTTTGTTTGGTTGGTTGTTGTTAAATTTCACCTGAGGATATTTTTCCATTGATTTTTATGGAGAGTGGAAGAGAGAGGGAAAGACAGAAACATCGATGTGAAAAAAACACATTGATTGGTTACCTCCTGCACAAACCCTGACCAGGGCCCAGGCTGGGGAGGAGCCTGCAACCAAGGTACATGCCCTTGGCTGGAATCCAACGCAGGACCCTTTGGTTCACAGGCCGACACTCTATTCACTGAGCCAAACCGGATAGGGCAAGACATTGACTTTTTGATCTGAGGGAAATGGGAGCCATGTTGTTGTGAACAGGGACTTGACATGATCTAGTTAACATTTTAAAAGGACTTATCTGTGTAGAGACTCTAAGGGACAGAGCAGATAGGTCACAATGAAAGTAAGGCCAGGAGATATGTTCAGAGGCTGTTCAAATGTACCTAGAGGAGATGGTGTCTGAGGCCAGAGTGGGAACAGTGAGGCCTGAGGGAAGTATTTTGAAGGTCCAACCAATAGGATTTCTGATCAATTTAGAAGAGAAGTATGAGAAAAAGGAAAATGCTGCCAAGATTTTTAATAGAGGCAACTATCATGGATGATGTGGAAAAGCCATAGGTGGAACAGGTTTGGGGGTAAAATGAAGGGTTTAGGTGTGGACATGTAAGATTGAGCAATAAATATACAGGATGGGTGTGGCCTTTCCTGTACCTCTTTGGTCTCATCAGCTGTATCTGTCCACTCACTGGCTTTTGGGAAAGCACACCTGTCTCCGGGCACATCCTGGAACCCATTGGTAAGGCCCAGACTGGGGTTTTGAGGGCATCACTCCCTCTGCCAGAAAGGCTCATTCCCAAGTGGCTCTCTCCCTGTCTCCCTTTAAATATTCAAATGATACCATCTCATCCATCTCAACTTTTCCTATTAATTTCATCAGTTAGACACTCATGGTTGAGTCCCACCTGACTGTCATCTGAGGCTAGGCACTAGGGATCACAAAATAAACAAGAAATGGTCTCTGCCCTCATGGATTTTGTCTTCATCCAAAACATGTTAAAGAAAAGGAATCCAGTGAACTGCCTTTAATTTTTCAACATCTCTTTGATTCTTTCAACCTTCATCTGCCTGCTAATATTGAAGCCATGTGCCTTCAGGAGAGAACTAAGACTTTCTCCAGATGTTCTTGTCAATTTTGGCGGCAATCATATTTTTATCCAATTTGAACATATTTTTCTTGATTAATACAAGAAGCTGTAAGTAGAAGTTCTTAAAATTTTCTTAACAGCTGCACAATCTTGTCAGATAAGATCAAGAACAGAATGTACTTATTTAAAATGAAAAGATGATAGACCTTTCTTTCTCATTCACCTCTTGTATCATTTTTGTTGAGGTTCAAAACTTTGGATTTTAAGTTCTTAACCTCCCTCATCACTGGTGTGACTAGAATGCAGTCAGAAATATACAAAATGAGCTTGTCAATCTAAGCAAGAACAAAATCTTTTTCTTGATAATTTTGTAGGAGTTTTGCATCAGATGAAGATGATGCTGGCAGCATCTTAACTAAGAAGCCACTTTCAGAAATAAAAATACTGCTATTTATCTTGTACCTCTTAGACTGGTCCATTCTTTGAGAGGTGAGTGTTCAAGAGTGGGGAAGGATCTTAGTAATTTTTTCCTCAATTCTACACATGAAGTAGCTATATTTATCCCATAAGATTAATGAGGTAAGTTCATGTAAAGGTTATTATGTATTCAGCTAAAACCTGGCAGGAAAATTAGAAACACATTTAATGTTATTTGTCATTAAAAATCACATGCTATTCTATTTTTTATTCTGAGTTCTGATTGTTGAATTGCTTGCCAAGGAGCCAACCTCAAATGCTATAAGAAACAAATAAAGCTGTTATAATTGGATGGATAGAAAAGGGGATGTAAAAATAAATCACCTTTAGGAAATATTTGACATACAAAAATTTGTAAAAACAAAATATGGAGCTATAATGTCATTAAAAGATATATATGTAAACAAATACTAAGTTAGTGGGTTATACTAAGAAACTGCACAGTAAAATATCCATGTGCATGAAACATTATTATAATGCTACTGCCAGCATACTTTATATTTTGTAATAAATATAATAAAGGAAAATATAAAGCAATTTAAACTAGAACAGAGAGAAAAAATAAGAGATTGACATAAATTGTTGCAGTTTATTGCCAGATTGTCACCAAAAGACAATGATACAAAAGTTCAAGACATGTGGAGAAAAGGCAAGGATGCACCATGGCTAATAACATTTCTCCCCAAGCTTTGGCTTATGGACAAGAGACAGTATTGTCATTCATTGCTGAAAGTACACTAACCAATTTTTTCCATTATTCTAAAGTGCAATCTAGGGTAGACCCAATGTTACACAATTTAAGGGTAAATGTTAAAGAAAACTGCTTCATGAAAACTGAACATTAGTTTTCAATATGTCCATTATTTTGGTGTCCACAAACTGCTTGTTGATTAAAAACTAAAAAGTAATCTTCTATGATTTGTAATACTTAGCTGAAAATTATGCTTGCTAATTTATTATAACAAATATGCAACCAAAAGTAGAGCAGGGGTAACAACTGAGATACAAAAACTAACATGCGTTTCCTGGGCAATATTTACGACAGATTAGATTATTTCCCAAAATTTCATGGGCAGATGAGCTGGGACAAACTTTACTTCAGAAGATAATTGTATTTACACCTCTCCATCCCACAGCCTACTCCTCTGCTTTTGCTTTACAGCCTCTTTTATGACCACTTATGACAGAAGCCAGTTTTGCCTCTTGGAAGGCTGCTTTGAAAACACCTAGTTTAATCATAGAAGGATGCTTGTTTTCTTTAGTATTAGACCCCCCATTGATTCTGTGGAGTCATCACCTGATTTTTTAAAAATATATTGTATTGATTTTTTACAGAGAGGAAGGGAGAAGGATAGAGAGTTAGAAACATTGATGAGAGAGAAACATTGATCAGCTGCCTCCTGCACACGTCCCACTGGGGATGTGCCCGCAACCAAGGTACATGCCCTTGACTGGAATCAAACCTGGGACTTTTCAGTCCGCAGGCCAACGCTCTATCCACTGAGCCAAACCAGTTAGGGCATCGCCTGATTTTTAACTTATAAATGGCTGATCTTCTTCATTCCTTCTGTTGTGGGTTGAAGGATGCCCCAAGGAAATGTATGTTCAAGTTCTATCTTTTAGCACCTATAACTGTAACCTTATTTGGAAATAAGTTCTTCACAGATGCAATCGAGTAAAAAGGAGGTCATAATGACTAGAGTGAGCCCTAAACCTGAAGACTTGTGTTCTAAGAAGGACATGTAAAGAAACAGACACACAGGGAGCACTCTGTGTGGTGGCAAAGGCATGGATTGAAGTGATGCAGCTGTAGGCCATAGAAGCCAAGGACGGTTGGCAGCTGGGAGGTACAAGGGGAAACTGCCTTCAGAGCCTCCAAGAGGAACTCACTGTGCAAAACCTTGATTTCAGAATTCTGGTCTCTAGAACAGTGAGAATTTGTTTCTGCTGCTTTAAGACACCCAGTTAATGATACTTGTTATCATAGTCACAAGAAACTCATACACTCCTCTCCCTCACTGCTCCCCAAAGCCACACCTGGCACCAGAAGGGGGCTAGCTGTTTGGTGATGTCCCAAATTGGAACAATTCTCTCAGGCTGGGGGAGGCCAACCAAAATACAAGGATAGGATTCTGTGAAGGAAAGGAGCAAATGTTCAGTGGGGGAAAACACTAAAATCCATGAACGTATTAAACGTTTACGTTTATTAAGTAGAAAAATGTGCTGTTCAATAGTAATGGAGGAAAAACAGAGAAAAACAAAGTGTTCCATTTAAGTTAAAAAATAAGTCTAATAATTGTTTGAGATGACACTATTAAAAAATGTTAATTTTTATAATCTAACAACCAAGGAAGAAAATGGGGGAAAATGAATTTTTAAACTAAAAATGATAATTTTCTTATTTCTTCAGTAGGAAAAAACTTTCTGGAAATTATATATGGAAGTTTAATTTCTTACAGCTCTATTATAATGAAAAGATAATTAATCCAAATCTTGACTAAAACATGAAAACCTCAAAAACATGTCAAATGCTGTTGGAGAATAAAGCAGATTTTGTTAATTATATTCATAGTGTAAAAATATTATCCAATATGAAGTACGGTGATTAGTATTTCACAGTGCATTTTTTTACAAATTATCTTAAATTGAAAAGATATTGATGTTAGTCTCTTTGGCCTGAGCTTATAGGCAGGAATCTGTTCTCCAATTCTGATTTTCCTCTGATTAATGTGCAAAGCACCTTCTTTCCTCCAATCCCATCTCTGTCAAAGAGAGAAAAGAAAGCCTCCCTGGTTATCTGCATTCAGTTTCTGACTCCACAGAGATGTCAAGAGGATAAAATGATCACACGTGCAGAATTCCTGGAGCTCCTCAGAAGCAATCTAATTTGCCTACTTGGAAGGTTTATTGAGAGGATGAAGGGAACTCAGTTCCTGTGAAGTGTTGTACGTGTCTCAGAAGGAAGAAAGTCGTATGTTGGGTTGCTCTCACCCCATGTGTTAATATGCAGAGAGTCCAATTCAAGTGAATCAGCCCTATTTTTGAAGCAATAAGAACAGACCTGCCCCTTGCCTATGTGCAGTTCATCTTGTGACTGTGCCAAAGAAGTTAAACCTCTGGTTACTCCTATCATTAAATTTCCACTTCAATTAGAGGTGATAAGACCAACTTTAGCCATTGATTTGATAGCACTGTTACCAGGATTTGTTTGCCATATCTGTCTAAAAATAGAACAGATGCTAATTTTTTGTAGTGTTGTTTTTAAAATTTTTTCTTATTAACAGACAAGGACATAAACACACATACACTCATAAACTCATTGGTTTAAACAATAATCATTGTTCCTACTCATGTGATTGTGTAGTGCTGATAGAGAAGGGTTCAACTGGCTGAATCTGCTGTGGGTCAGCTGGTCTTGGTGTTTCCCCACAGGTTTCACTCAGGCCTGCTCAAGATATGTTCATCCCAGGCAAAAAATCAAGGGTGGAAAATGTCCAGGGGATGCTTTTCTTATGACAATGACATTTTTTTTTCTGGCATTGACTTTAGTAATATTCCATTGACTAAAGTGTCACTCAGCTGGGCATCAGACTCAGGAGAGGAAAAGCATACTCTGTCCATCATATTAATCCTCACCATGGTAATCCTTTGTGTTAAAGTATCATGAAGCAAAGCTCAATATAAGTGGAGCTTGGAGGTTGAAAAATGTAGGAAGAGTGACTATTTCTGAACAATAATCTAATCTACCACATGCCCAAATATTCTAATGAATTGTTCAAAACTAAACCCTATTACCTCTTAGCATCAGGATATGCAAGAACATACCTATGAACCAAAGGGCTTCTTTCACTAGCAAGAGAAAGAGGGTCTGTGACAAATTTAGACTATAATCCTAGCCTTAATTTTGTTTTGTTTTTTTCATATACTTTGAAGACTGTATATGAAGAATTCTATTCTTTATAATGTAAAGTTTAATTTCATATGATCTCTACTATTTTCTATTTAGATTACTAAATATTTTTAATTATTTGAAAAGAAGATAATGTTCAATGTACTTGAGTTATAAGTAAGGAGATTAAGTTCTTTTGTAGCTAAATATTAAGGCAAATTCATTTGAATCTTGATTGAGACATTTTGACGGAGAGTGGGAGTTGTAAACCACAAGGTTGGATTAATATAAATTGATTTGTCCAAGGTTATTTGTTTAGATAATGGAGGTAATAGAAGGAGGGCCCAAGGTCTCCGGGAACTGATGTTCTGAGACGTCCCATCCTGTCATCATGTTCAAAGAAAGTTCACATTGGGGCAACTCCATTTAGGCAGGGAAAATTCAATTAGGATCATTCTATGGACTGAAACTCCCAGGGGTATCAGGGTAGAAATATGGAGATCTCCTTGTCTTAACAACCTATATGCTAACAAATGACATTTTTTGGCCCTGTCTTAGGCTCCTTCCTGTGTGTGTTTTCTAGAATGTGAATATGATCCTATGTATGAATTATAGTGAGTTATATTTTAACTTTTATTCACAGTTTTTGCATATGTCTCTTCCTACTTAGAAAATATAATAAATCACATCCTCACTATAGGTCCCTCTTTCAATATCTCTGAGCATGTGGCTTCTTGTTTTATGGATTGAGATATGAGTTGAATTGTGTTATCTCAAACCTAATGATGGACTGAAAGGTCTGTTATCATCATTGTATGATTCTGACATGGATAACAGCCCTGCACTATAATTTGATATTTGTGAAGGTGTTTTACTAAACACGCACACACACACACACACACACACACACACACACACACACACACAGTATCAATTCTAAAGCAAAAAAAAATATCAAAATATATACATGTGTTTTTCAATGTGGGTATTACCTTGCAAATGGCAACCAACTCCATGTACTTTAAAGTAGTTTCTGAAAGCAAATAAAAGAAAACAGGTAATCTGTAAAAGCGAATTACATTTTTTTTATTTGTAATCTTTGGTTTTAGTGACCACAGAAGTATTTTTTCTCCTTAGAGTAAACAATAAAACCATTGGTTAAAACTTCACAAATAAATAAAACCCTCTAGCAAATAGTACTGTGGAGACTTCATTTCACTACTTTGACTCACTATAAGTCACAATGAAATAATACTGAGTGACAGTCTGAGATTCACATAAGCAAAATATCCTATCTAATAAAAGAGTAATATGCAAATTAACCATCACTAGGTTACTCCATCACAAAGATGGTGGCGGCCACAGAGCTGGAGTGAGCAGGAGGTTTGGGTTGCCCCGGCAATGGAGGAAGCCAAGCTTCCTGCCTGCCCTGGCCACCCCTCAGCTTCGCTCAAGGCTACAAAGTTTCAATTATAGAAGATAAATAAACCCTAGATACCTGCTGGAAAAAAAAAAGAAGAAAAAAAGGACAGGCTGGGAGCTTGGGTCGCTGGAGGGCGTGGCCAGCCTGAAAATGGTCATCAGCCCCTCACCCAGGCTGGCCAGGCACCCCAGCAGGACCCCCACCCTGATCCGGGATACCCTTCAGGGAAAAGCTGCTGGCCCCCACCCATGCACCAGGACTCTATCCTATATAATAAAAGGGTAATATGCAAACTGACCCTAACAGCAGAACGACTGGGAATGACTGGTCACTATGACACACACCGACCACCAGGGGGCAGACGCTCAATGCAGGAGCTGCCCCCTGGTGGTCAGTGTGTTCCCACAGGGGGAGCTCTGCTCAGCCACAAGCCAGGCTGATGGCTTCCAGCATAGCGGTGGTGGCAAGAGCCTCTCCTGCCTCCTCAGCAGCACTCAGGATGTCCAACTGCAGCTTAGGCCTGCTCCCTACTGGCAAGTGGACATCCCTTGAGGGTCCCGGGCTGCCAGAGGGATGTCTGACTGCCAGCTTAGGCCTGCTCCCCAGGGGAGCGGGCCTAAGCCAGCAGGTGGACATGCCCTGAGGGGTCCCAGAATGTAAGAGGGCACAGGCCAGGTGAGGGACCCCCCAAGTGCACAAATTTTTGTGCCCCGGGCCTCTAGTATAACATAAAAGATCAAAATGCTTTCAGTGTGATTATTGACATGTACCCTGTTCTGGAATTATGCATCCAGCCACTCTGTATAGAGAATGAACCTGCTAACACTCCCAGCTGCTCGCCCATGCTGGGAACTCTTGGCAACAACCTCCATGATGTCCTATATCTGCCTCCCAATTATATGGAGAAAAGAAACTTTGCAGGACACCCTGTGTCTAAAAATCTCCCTTAATTTATCAACACCACCTATAAGAAATTATAGATAATGAGAATTTGCTAAAGTACTGAGGGTAATTGGTGGGAATTCCTGTAGTCTGTTTAGCAAGTTTCTGGAATTTCTAACTGTCTATAGATTTGACTATTTTATGCCCCAAGCTGGACAGAGCTCTGTTTAACAGTCTTGATTCTTCTTGACTATGACCTCCTAGTTGAAAGCTCCAGTGCACAATTTTCATCTTCCTTTGTGAAAGGGACTTGGTCTTAAACTATGCTCTTTTGTTCCAGCTCCATTATTGACTATCCTAGTAACTAACTGATTCATTGACTATTGGGTAAATACATATTCAATGGCAAGTGTCAGGGGGGCTAACTGGACTAGGTAATGGACTAGAGGGGGAAAAGTAAATATTTGATTAAAAATAATTCTTAGAATAATGGCTTGAGCAGTCCAGTGAGTGGTGATAATATTTGCCAAGATGAAAAATAACATAGTATTATTTTTCCTAAATTCTTAATTATTCAGAGGAAATAAAACTAGATTGGAAACAATTCTAATTAGAATTTGAACTTCTATCTATAGCACAATATTCAAAGAATGAAGCAGAATGCTCAGCAAATGTGATTTTTCCCCTCTTTCTTGATCATCTAAGTTCAAGAATAAAGGTCTTTGAATAAGGAGTTTGTGCACACACTCAGGTTTCCCAAGAACCAGCCCTAATCACCACAAACAGTATATCTTGCATCTTAGCTTCATGTGAAGGAAGAAAACCATTTTTTCTGAAGACCATTCTTGGCTATAGAGAGAGAAGAAAAATATTTTCAGTGACAGTTTTGTTTCATTTTGTTCCTTGAGCTGGATGACATTCTTGTTCATGTATTATTTTTTTCCCCATAATTTTCTCAGTAAGTAAGCAGCAAGGCTGGGTAAGAACTTTATTTCCTTTTTTTTATGTAAGAATCAGAGTTCAGAGATGGGGGTGGGGTTGTCAACATTACAATCATATTTAGAAAAGGAGAAAGTTCTTGACAGTGTCCCTCTAAGGATTTTTCAGAGTACAGTACAGGTGTTGACCAAGTAACAAAGATTCTTAGGCTCCACTGACACAGCAGTTGTCTGAGTGAGTGTGAGGGGTGCCCAACCTATGCAAAATGGACCTTTGAGGTATCCCTAACTCCCCTTGTTTCAATCCATTCACTCCATGTGGTGTAAAACAATAATGATTAACCTAAGAAAAGTAAAATTCACTCAAAGAATGGGAAGGCAGACCCAACTTTACATAAGTACCTGGAGACTGGGCACCTGAACAATATGTAGTTTACCTGGTTGAGGACCTGATCCCTAAGAAGACAGCAAGGATAAGTCTATTTTAAATACCACAGTGCATTTGCAGGTGTCCTACAAGCAACCTTTATAACATTTATGACATGAGCATTTATCTCTTTAAATAGTCTCAAACCAAAGCATGCTATATTTAAATTGTTAGGTAAATGATAGCACAAACTATTATCTGGGAGGTGATCTTTTGTCTTTATTCATTGTGTTCTTTCAGGAAAAAAATATTATGACAAGGTAGCCTGAATATCTAATGATCTAAATGGTAAATAACCAAAGAAAGCATTTTGGACCAAGTGAGCACTTGCTGTCACATTGATGGTTAACTTATTTAATCCTCTTCATCATGGTACTAAAAATATAATTGTAGTGGTTTTAAACATAGCAATTCTTTCAGGGAGCAAAATAGTAACAAAAGATATAAGTATTACAGTTAACAAACACAATTTTGAACAGTTAGTCTTATAGAGCAAAACAATCTTCAATTCAATGAAATTCCACTGTTTTAAAGAAATGGTCAAGTAAGAAATCAATTAATGTTCTTATTGCCAATAAACATTAATGGTGGTACCTTAACTGTTTCAACGGTGAATAGAAAAGTTGACTTGCTTGCTAAAATACTTTGATGTGAATTTATTACCTTAGAAATGATTCAATTTAGTTCATGGCTTTCCAGTAGACTTTAATCACCTCTATAAAACACAGTAAACAATGACCATACAAATTAATTATAATGAACAAGCATATGCCCTTTTCTTTTACTATTATGACTATACTTGATTATATTCCAGAGGTAATATCACCTGGGTTTTCAAACAAGTCGGCATCATTTTCATACATTATCCAGTAGATTGATTTTTAATTTTTTACTATCCCCCATACTCTTTTCCATAATGGCTATACCAGTTTACATTTTTACCAACAGTGTACAAAGATTCACTTTCTCCATATCTTTGCCAACACTCATTATAACAACTTTGAGGTAATATCATCTCACTGTGGTTTTTATTTCCCTGATGAATACTGATATTGAATGCTTTTTTATATGTCTGTTGGCCTTTTAAATGCCTTCTTTTCTGAAATGTCTATTCAGATTCTTAAGCCCATTTTTTATTCAGTTTATTTGTGTGTGTGTGTGTGTGTGTGTGTGTGTGTGTGTGTTTCAATTGGAGAGAGAGAGAGAGAGAGAGAGAGAGAGAGAGAGAGAGAGAGAGAGAGATCAATTTGTTGTTCCACTTAGTTATTCATTCATTGGTTGATTCTTGTATGTTCCCTGACCTGGGATCAAATCCACAACCTTGGCATATCAGGACTATGTTCTAACCAACTGAGTTACCTGACCAGGGCTTGACTTCTCTTTTTTGCCTAATAAATTGTTGAGTTCATTATTATTTTGGATATTAGCCCATTACCTATAAATAGTGGTCAAATATTTTTCCTGATTCCATAGGTTGCCTTTTACCCTATTGGTTGTTTCCTTGGCTATGTAGAAGCCTTTTAATTTAATGCAATTTCACTTGTCAATTTTTGTTTTGATTGCCTGTGATTTTGGTGTCCTATCCAAAAAAATCATTGCCCAATCCAACATCAATAACCTTTTTTCCTAAATTTGTTTATAAAAGCAACAAAAAGAATAAAATAATTAGAAATAAACTTTACTAAATAGTTCAAATACTTGTACACTGAAAATTAATCATTGCTGAAGGAAATTTAAAAAGACACAGATAAATGGAAACTCATCCCCTGTTCATGTATTGGAAGAGTTAATATTATTAAAATGTCCATACCACTCAAAGTGATATATAGGTTAATTGAAATTCCTATCAAAATCTCACTGTTTTTCTTTACAGAAGTAGTAAAAAACCTGTAATTCATATGAAACCACAAATGCCTCAAATATCTAAGGCAGACATGATCATAAGAACAAAGCTGGAGGCATTAGGTTTCCTAATTTCAAAATATATGACAAAGATACAGTGATCAAACAGTATGATTCTGGCATAAAAACAAATAAGTAGACCAATAAAACAGATTCCAGAAATAAATAAACACTGTTATCTTCAACTGATCTTTGAAAGCATGCCAAGAATGCACAATATGGAGAGGATAGTTTAGTTGGCAAATGGTGTTGGGAAAACTGGATATCCACATGGATACAAATGAAATTGGACACTTATCTCACACTATAAACAAAAATCAACTCAAAATGGATTAAAGATTTAAAGACTGGAAACAGTAATACAACTGGTTGTACTGATCATAATATTTTACATATGCTAATTCATCCAAAGTTCATGCCAGGTCTGTGAATTAAGGACTGGTTTTATTCCCATTTGGCAAGAGAGAAAACTGAGGAGTTGGGTAATTTGACTAAGATCATGTGGTATGTATTGAACTCATAATTTGATCTTCAATAATTTGGATACCGAATCTGTGTACTTGGTCTCTCAGGTATAGATACTAAAATAATAATGAGATCAAAAGTTAGCCTTCTGGAAATAAAAAGGAAGCACTCTGGACCTTAAAATACTAATTTTCTTAATATTTAAAGTTAGATTATAATAGGAGGCTTTCACACAATAATAACATTATGCTCTCAATTTTATGATATCCAGTGCAAGCATAAACATTTGTGGTTATGTATTGCCTGTGTGTAGACTTTGCCACACATATTCTTATTATGATTGATTAGAGTAACATGAGACATTGTGACATTTGAATGTGACCCTTGGTCCAAGTAAGCATACAAGTGTTCAAATAGCAACCAAAATACCTTTTAAATTTTAGGACCTGTTAAATGAGCAAATATGAGTTGTCATAAGACTTTCTAGGTCATTTCTTACATATTTGTTTGAAAAATTATAGAGAATAATTAAAATCCAATACATTACTAGGTTTAATTAGCAATATTGTCAATGACTATTAGCCCTATGAAATTAGCATAAAGAATCTGAAAATGCATTACTCTGACCATACAATGCTCTTGTTAATATTTTGTGATTTGAAGACTGTCATGATGGCTCTTCATTTAGAATGAAAACATCCAGGTAATGAAACATTGTGATGGTCATAAAGTGTGAAGGTTAAGATGATTGGACTTCTGGTGTGTAGGTTGATTTAACAGATTTCATTAGCATTTCACAGGAGTAACACTCATTTGAGCTAAAATCCTTTTACCAGCTGTCAGAATATTTCTTTGCAAGTTGTTGTATAGGGTGGCCTCAGCACATACCTTCTTTACCTTTTTACCATAATAACTGCCCCTTTGGGTGAGCTGAAGATTTACCAATGATCTCTGTCTCAGTTGTCGGCATGCAGGCATGCATGTGACAGAGCACCATGGTGCCAGATGGCTTTGAACCTCCAGCATTTAAGAGGGTAATTCCAACCAACCAGAGGCTCCTGTAGCAATTGAGCATCTGTTTATTCAAAGTGAATGCATCCATTGCCCAGTGTGGAGCTAGCATGGGAGGAGCTGTTAAGAGTAAGGGATCCTAGAAAATTATATGATCTAGTTAGCTATTCAAATATTCAAATCTCTTAGTAGTTTAAAAGGCAACAAGATAAGCTTATAAAGGAAAGAGTTCACATACACACTCACACATTCTCATGGACATGCACACACACCCTCATTCATCCAGAGAAGTACAGGGAGCTGTCCTGGTCTATCCCTTTACTCATTGAATACACTAAGACTCTGCAGAGACTACCATAATTGAGTTATAGCCATCACCTATATATGAGATTCCAGCTTGAGCCATGGCAAGTCTAAGTAATAGATTGAAAAATACAATTATTGCTTACCTACAGAATTCCTTTGCTTGAGAGGTAAGGCATATATATCAGAAAAGTTGTCGTGTTTTTTTCCCCAGGCCTATTCAATAAATGAACATTACACCAGGATTCTTACACAGAGTATCTCTGAAATGGGTTTTGTATTGATTTTTGTAACTACCCTGTTAGATGACGTTATCCCTTAGTGTGTCAGGTTTAGACCAGTCCGCCCGGAGCAGGTCATTGAGGTGATAACTGTCATTTGGAGGGACAGAAAAGCAATCATAGCTTTTTCATTACTTACTGTTTTCCCCCTGCGAGTGTGGGATCATTTGACATATTATGGCTTCTGTGATTTAAGCTGCATTCTGAAATTAAGTGCTAGAATATCATGCTGTGGGTTTAGAAAAATCAACTTGATGTCACAGACCTGCAGGTCCTGTGGGTCACACATACCCATGATCCCCTCTTGATATTCATCTAAAATTATAAGAAAAACAGGTTAACTATATAAATTAATATACCTATACAGTGTATCTGAAAACTGTTGCATGCAATCCAGTAAATTATAGTTTCCTATGTGTTTTTTTTAAAATTTTATATCCATTGCTAGAAAAAATACTATAAACTATAAAATCAGCTTTATCACAAATATGGATTGAAAGCACCTGCATTAAAAATTCTAATATGTAATGGTAACATTAATTTTTAAGTTGAATCATTTTTTTCTAGAAATTGTAGTTGGATAGTCCAACCTAAAAGCATGAGAGCAGCTAAAAAAAAGGAAAGGTAAAAGTGGAACATACGGAACAACTATTTCTAAGAGTAACCAAGAACAATCAAGGGGGTAAAAAGCAATATATAAAGGTATATAACATATCCACATGGAGTGGTGACAACCTGTTTCTTAGGTGTCACTATTGTGATCATACCAGGTGTCCATCCAAGCCCCACCACATGTTGTGCTGTAGAAATCAGGCTGAAAGACCATGGTAGAGACTGAGGTCGAGGGTGGTTCCCAGGCGTTATCTTCTAAGGACTTATATGTGTCACTAGAGGCCCGGTGTACAAAATTCATGCATGGGTAGGATCCCTAGACCTGGCTGGCGATCAGGGCTGATCAGGTTCCCTGCCCCTCCACTTCCCTGCCTCCTCCTTCCCTCCCTGCCCACATACCACAAAGCAGAGTTTCCTGCCTCCCCCTCCTCCTTCCCTCGCTCCCTCAGCACCCCCGCCACCACTGCTGGTCACCCGCCATGTTCCGTGCCACCCCCTGGTCGTCAGTGCATGTCATAGCAAGCGATCGAACTCCCAGTCTCCAGGTCAAACTCCTGAGGGAACACTTTGCATATTAGCCTTTTATATATAGAGACTATTTGGGGATTTCCTATGGTTCATTTTCCAGAGAGCTTTACATGACTTTCCTTCCATTCTATCCACTGGTTCTGTTCCAACAATTGTGTTATTTTTTATTAACTAATGTTTTCACACTCATGCTATCTCTAACAATACCCCTGACTAATATGCTCAAGTCATTCCCAATCTGAAATTTCCAAAAAGGCCAATTTTAATAGACCTTCCAATGGTGACTTTCATTCATTTCTAAATTATTCTGTTTCCACATTCTGGTCTTTTCCTATTCCTTATTTTATCACAATCTTGTTTTTCCTTTAACTAAGACCACCACTCCCTTGAAACTTGAAAGGAAGTAAAAATATCCTTCTTGTTGAATTAAACAAAAATGTTTAGTTCTTATTCATTTGATGTTTCTGTAATATTATATCTACTTCTTTCTCCTTGAACTTTCTCCTCCCATCATGTTTCTAGGAGTCTGTTCTCTTGTTTGTCTTCCTATTATTCTGGACATTCTTTTAAAAAATTAACATATTCTTTTTAAGATTTTGTTTTAAAAATCATATTCATTGTCTCTTGATGCATAACACATTACCCCAAAATTTAAAGTCTTAAACTAAAAAATGTGTATTATCTTGCATATTGTGGGACAGAAATCAGGGCATGACTAACTAGGTACTTTCTCTCAGAGATTTCGATAAGGCTGCAATTAAGATGTTGGATAAAGTGGAGGCCTCATTCGAAGACTCTCCTTTTGGCAGGATCTGTTTCCAAACTGATATGGTTGCTGCAGAATTCAATTTCCCGGTAGCTGTTGGATTGAGAGCCTCAGCTACTAGATGGCTCTTGGCTGAAGTCCAACCTTACTTCTTTGTCACCTTGGCCTCCACAACATGGTGCTGACATTATCAAAGCAGGCAAGCCAGGAGGCAATAGGGTTGGTCTGCAAAAGAAGATAGTGACAATATTCTGTTCATCAGAGATATGGCCTCCCTCACACTACCATCTTCCATTGGTTAGATTCAAGTTACACATGGGAGGGTTCTACAAGCCCTTGAGTACCAAGGAGATGGAGATCCTGGGGGAGGGGGAAAGCACCTATGACAAATATTACTTTTTCTGCTCTTCTGCTTTAAATAGTTTTCTTACTCCCTGTATTCACACGTGTTTACCTATGACTTATATTCTCTGTTGAATCATGCATTTATCATGTACTTAATTTTCATCATGAGTTCTGGCCCTCTTTCTTTTAACCCATGCCAGAACCTTCCAAACTCAGTATTTTACTGACTGAATATATCATCAGTTTACTTCTTCCTGCCCTCATGCTGCCAACACACACTCCACAAATCTTCTCTTGTTCCTGCCAATGTATTTGCTATCTCTATGACTTTTTAGCTGGTTGCTGAGATAGAAACATAAACATCATCCTTGACCACTCTATCTTTCTCATCTTCCTTATAATAAGCAACCTTGGAATTCTAATTAGAAAACATCTTTGAACTCCTTTTCCCAGCCAGATACCTGTCAGCACTCCTTGGGCTCAGAGCATACATATTTTTGCCGAGTTTGTGCAGATGTCCCCCAACTATGACTCTAGTTTCCCCGTCCATGTTATTGGCTTAACCCTCAGTGTCACTGTAAAAGGGAAATGTCACCATGTTTTGCTCTGACTAATAACTAATACTTCAATAATATTCATATTGTCTTAAGGGTGTGGACCAAACACCTTGCACATGTTAGCAAGATCTCTCTGCCCTATGTTCCACCTGTTCTCTGGACTCATCTTCCTACAACCCTCACCTTCAACACTTTTTCGAATGTTTGGTATAATATTATGTGTTTGCACACACACTTTTTACTATCTGGAACACTTGTTTCTTCCCGCCTTTAGGCACCTTCTCCAGGGCTCTTCCTCTGGAATACTAAAACAGGCACTCTTCCCGCTGCTGACCTAGGCTAGCCTTCATCAGGGCACTTAGAGAACTGTATCACACACCACAATGTAAGAACTGGTTTCTGTTTTGTTTGTTTAGCTTGCCACACTGTGAAGTTTTTTTGGACAGGCTGTATGTTTGCTTGCTTTATCCATTCCAGACAACGAGCACAGTGTCTTATACATCAAATAATATTAAAATACACACATTAAATAAGATTTAAATGAATTAAAGGCCTTGCACATGTCCCCCACACCTCACATTCTCTGAAAAAATCAAGGCCTTCCATTACCTGCTAGGAAGGGTAGTTGTATCAAGTTTTTCAGATGAATTTATTTACTGAAATGACATGTTCTGAAATAAAAACAATACTCAGAAATAGGAAATAAACTTAACAGAAGGATGCATCATGGACACAAGTGTCCAATTTGATTATATATCCTTCCTTAGACAAACATATGATTTATTATTTACTTCATTTTGAAAGAAAAATTAAGTGTGTCCCTTCTTTTTGAGAGGAATAAACCAACAAGAAAAAAAGAAAGAAAAACAACCCACAATCAAAATGTTGGTTAAGCACCAATGTTGAGATATTAGGTCATGTCCTATAAATGATTCCAATAAAACATCCTTGGAATTTCCACCATTTATAAACGTGTTTTGATAAAATAATTGTTAGCAAGAGGTTCAGGTAAAAAAATTAAAGAGCTAACTCTTACAGAAATTGTGAGAGATAAAAATGATCATTTTACTTGATTTAGGAATTATGTAAACAGTGAATTTGAACATTCTGTTATTTTAGGAATTGGAATAGCTTTAGAATATTTCTTAATCTCAAAGCATCTTGTCAGCGATGCTTAATTAATGCACATTTTTAAAGCCTGAACTGAAGATAGACACAGAAATGAAATATCATGAATATTTGTTTCAGCTGAGTAGAATATTCTGTTTATCCTAGGAATTTATCAAAGCTTCCTTATTCCTTCTAACAGATGAACTCAGCCATGAAGTTATATATATACAGATGATGTCTGAAGCTTTGAAATTCCAAATAAGGTCCATAAAAATATTTTTTTCTTTCAATCATATTGTAAAATATGGCTTCTTTTCTGCATAGTAATACATGCTTTAAAAAATTTTTCAATTGACTTGATAAAAGTATGCATTTTAGCATAAAGTAACTTTATCAGAACTTGATTTCAAAAGTGTATCTAAGTTACTTAAAATCTGTATTCATTATCTTGAATAGAAACACAGAGGATTAGTATTCAGAATTGTTATTATATGTCCTGATCCATGTGTCCATAACTTACGATGGGCCTTTTAATAGAGATTATCCTTTCAGGCACAGACACTGTTTCCAATTGAAATTGGAGGAAGTGAGCTTCTCTGTAGGATTCTGCACACAGAGGCTCCCACCATTCACTTAAGCCAGCAGTGTGGCTCTCTTTGTGGATTTTCTTAATCAGTTCATCTCCATTCAGGAATGTAAAAGGACTTTAAAGTAGCTTCACATGGACTGCAAAACCAGGCAAGAAAAGATTATAGCCCATCTTGTCAGCACTTCTATTATATTTCAATTGGTCTATTTAAAAAAAAAAAATTGAGGGAGGTGAAGGGAGAACTTTAAGTGGCACTTAGGAAGGCTTTCCAATTTGGCAGGATATAAGTTTTTGTTTTAACCAAAATGCAATTAGAATAAATCAACCAAAAAGTTTCTCTTCATCTTTAAAAATGATCAGAGTACACATGCAAACCTATTTCTCAGAACCTACTTAATGCAGTGAGTTGGGAAGGAGAAATCATTTTAATAATATTTTTTCAAGCAAAGTCCAGGTTATTTTTTTCTTTATTGATTAAGGTATTACATATGTGTACTTACCCCCCATTACCCCCCACCTCCACCCCCTGCTCTTTCAGTCACACCCCTAGTGTCTGTATCCCTTGTTTAGGCTTATATGCATGCATACAAGTCCTTTGGTTGTTCTCTCCCCCTCCCCCCCACCCTCCCCTGCCTTTCCTCTGAGATTTGACGGTCTGATTGATGCTTCTCTGTCTCTGGATCTGCTTTTGTTCATCGGTTTAAAATGTTCATTATATTCCACAAATGAGTGAGATCATGTGATAGTTATCTTTCTCTGACTGACTTATTTCACTTCCCATAATGCTCATTTTAATAAATTTAATTGTTAATGGAGTCAAGTCACAAGAATGGTGGATTAAGGAGCTCAGTAAATTTTCTGCCCCAAAGTCAATGATAATATTAGAAAAAAAAGTGTCAAAAAACATAATTTCAGGACTGTAGATATTGATCAAAGGTATACAAAAATTGATAAGCTTTTATTCAAGAAAATCTATCCAGCCATCAGTCAGAACAGTAGAACTTTGTGGTGTTTTGGTCTAGGGATTATTCTGTCCCACTATCAAGCCATTACCACAGGATTTTTAAAGAGCTATGCAAGCTGTGAGCACAACAACTTGTGGCTAGAGGAAAGTGAATTGATCTCAAACAAACAGACCACTGAAAACCCAATGCCCATAGTAGTCATTGAAAACAGTAGCCATCTTAATGGCAAACAAATGGGGAAAATAATATTGTGTATAGTTTGAGGTTGTGATCCTGAATGGAGTAAAGGACAGACCAGCCAACAAGCCAGAAATTTAGCAGGAAGATAGATATAGGGAATGAGACAGCCAAAGGGAGCTTTTATAAGCTTATGAGTTTTATTCCCACTTAACTCTTCCTGTGAAGAAGGGTCCAGGGGAAAGTGAAAGTCAGCAGAATTTGCAAAAGCCTGATTTGAATGTGATCTACAAGGCACACACAGAGCCATGGGCAAGTTTTGTAAGTCAGATGGGCTCGAGGTGTTTGAACAAATTTTCTGATAAATCACACACTGAACATTAACCTATGCTGACACTATATGACCCCAAAATTAAAACCAGAATTAAAATTAAAAACAAGAATTAAACAAAATATTAGCAGAGATATCAGTGGCTAGACAGTGCTGGAGAGACAGAGTTTACAGAATATATCTAGGTGTGTCATTAATCTAATTAATGAGTCCATACCCAAGGAAATAAGTGATTGAATACTAGTAAATAAATGTATATAAGAGAATAAATGAATCTCCAATGCAGAAAAATTTTAAATAATATATATGGATCCTTTGCCCTCAAGGAGGTGGACCATAACTTCCCATTCCTTAATGGTGGGTTGTGTATAGTACATCTCTTTCACAGATTACAGTGCAGAGAGGAGAAAATAAGGAATTTACAGCAGAGAAACCTGACAAACATTAGCTTAGCCAGGTGATCAAGATTCACAGCAATAGTAGCAAGTCCTATTGATAACAGGCACCTCACACTTGCTGTAATAAGAATGGCTCTTTGACCTCTTTGGTTTCCCTCCCAAACACATGAACAAAACATCAGACAAATCCCAGCTGAGGGACGTTCTACAAAATACTAGACTGGTACTCCTCAAAACTGTTATCACAAACAAGGACAATCTGGAAAACTCTCACAGCCAAAAGGAGCTTAAAAATACATAAGGACTAAATGCAATGTGGTCTCCTGGGTGGGGTCCTAGAATAGAAAAGAGACATTATTTTTTACTGTTTGTTATTGAGTGTCAAATGATGTGGGTGGGTGTGATGAGGAGTTGAGGGAGTGGTGTTTGGGTGAGTAGAATGGGCACTAGAAAATAAAGATAACCTTGTGTTAAGTTAATTGAGATTGATAGGCATTTTATTTTTTTAAAGGTATATATATATATATATATATATATATATATATATATATATATATATGTTATTGTAGAATACTTTATCACAGCCTTTGTTCTCTTTTATTTTTATCATGTTTATGAAAACCATATTCCTGGACATCGCATCTTTGTTGATACAGAGGGTGAATAATTCATGTGTTGTCAAGTCAAAGGAGTTTGTCTTTATGTTTTGACCTTTTTAATTCTAGCTCTGCTTATTGTGTTGCTGTTGTTTTTTTTCTGACTAAAGATAAAGAGGAAAAGTTTGAGGAATATAAAAGTGTATTTAAATACCCCCCTTTCAGATTTCATTCACCTACAGCTTTATTTTCAAGCCAACACTATGTCTTTCCTGACCTATAGTCTTAAATACCAGTAATTCCTTTCAAAATGCAAGGGTAAATAATGCTGGAAGTGCCATTTAATTATTTATCATTTCCTAAGGATTAGAGCTGCATTTTTCATTTTCACCTCATCAGTTTCAGTGAAATATCACAATGCTCTTAAAACAGTATTTGTCAAGTCCTTACTGTGTGTCTGGCTCTGTGCTAGGCTGAGGGTCAGAGACATAAAATACTCAGCCCCTCTCTGAAAAAATTACTGGAGGTGCATTACAAATGTGTCATCGCAGTTGTGGAATTGAACAAAGCTACACCTAAAGCTCAAGGTAAGAAGAGATGGGCCAGAGGTGCATGTGAGTCCAGGTGACAGACAGGACTTAAGACATTTTAGAGATTTGGACTTGATCTTATTGATAATGGGAAAAGCTGGAAGAATACAGACAGATGTGTGACCTCATCAAAGCTTTGTTTTAATTATAACACTTTGGTAGTAGAGTGAAGAATGCAATATTTTACTCTGGTTGGGGTAGGTGGCAGAGACAAGAAGCAGAGAAATCAGTTGAAAGGTCAATTTCATTGGCTGGACAAATGGTGAAGAAGATCCCTGTTAAGACAGAACAAAGAGGATAGGGAGAAAAAGTGTTCAATATTTATGAGGTAACATCTGCAGTTCTTAGTTATAGGGAGGAAGGTTGAAACTGAAGATAAGTCTGTGGGTCCAGATTACAAGATGCTGTTGGGTGGATTGTGATTTCATTAACTGCTAGAAGAAAGACAATGGGGAACCAGCTGGAAGAGGAAGATCTTAGTTCATGATGAGCTTGAATAACTGTGAGGTGTTATTGCATGCTTCTATGTCGCCATATTTGAACGTATTGAGCAATTTCTAGTTATTAAAAGTTGAAGAAAATATAAGATAGTATAGAAATGGAAAGATTCATCAAAAAATGGCTAGCTGAGATCTAGAATTAGCTATCCAAGCATTATCAGCAGCAATGTCTATGGATGTTGAGCTGGGTAGATATGCTCTCAGGGCTCAGATCCGGTCTATGACACCCAGAAGTCAGAACCTCGAAGCTGTGTATCTAGTTTAATTTATGTAATTGTCACATTTTATTGAAAATTTTAAATATACATATATTCAAAAAACACTACAGATATGCCTATATACATGTAACTATAGGGTTCTACTTCTCCTTAAAAAAAAAAAAAATGATCACTGAGGATTCTCCTAGCTCCAAAAAAGAGAATTTGTAAATGGTGGCAACGGTAATTACTCCTTAAGTTAACTCCCATTTTAATCCCTTGCACTTCTCCCACCAACTTTAAACAATCAACCTAAAAAAAAAAATAGTAAACTATTGGTTACCCTTCACCATATTCTTGTTTACTGTGATGTTATTTCCTTGCAATATCTTTGTTCCATTTAAAGAATATTGATTCCTGCAAATATCCTAATGAATATAGCCCACAGCATTGAATGATGACAAAACAAGGTTGCCCATTCACATGGTCACAGACATAGGTTTGTTTAATGCTGAGGTTATTGATTTTTATAAATCAAAGAGACCTTAAGGGTTTATCAAGACTATTCACTTAAAGGGGTATTGGTTTATCCATGCCAAAATTTCAAATTGTTTCTATCTGGCCTGGTCAATTTTAACACCTTTTGTTTCCCTCTCTTTCTAGACAATCATAGAAAACCACAAATGGCCAGATGGTACCTCCCCATGACCTTCCAATTGAATCATCTCACATGCCACTTAGATAAACTTTGGAAGGCCTGCAGAAGGACAAGTAACCATCTTTAACATACCTCAAAGTAAATGGATTAGTTTCAACAATTATCTATTTTAATATTTTCATATTAAATTTAAAAATTGTAGTAAAGGACATTATAAAAACATAAGAAACTGACCCCTGGAATCCTATGCCTCAGACATCAGATGTCACAAATCCCTCAGCTCCATATTTGAATGCTAAGCTTACAGATGACTTATTTCATACTATCCTAAGCTTTAAAAGTTTTATCTAAGGATTAAATTATGTTTTGCAGTGAATAAAATAAAGAAAAAGATCTGTACAACAAAATATTTTTAGAATCCATTATTTTTATTTGTGATTGATCTTGAGCCCTTCTTTTCTCAGGCACTTCTTTGATCTTTGTTTAGACCTATTCTCCTCTCTCTTGCATTGTCCCCACCTCTACTCCCAAAATAAACATAGCAGAAAACCATCTTCCTGGAAAAATGCAGATTTCTACTTGCTAATAAGTTTAAACTTCACCTTCAGCATGAAAAGAGAAATACACACAATAGGGTGATATTAATAAATTGAATGATATCTTTCAAAAATGGTGTGTCCCTTATGATAAAATCTTAGTTCCTAGTATTTTAAAATGTGACCTTATTTAGATGCAGGGTTGTTGAAGATGTAATTAGTTAAGATAAGGTTCTTAGGGGTAAATCCTAAATCCAATAAACTTGGTGTTCCTTTTAAAAAGTAAACATTAGGACACAGACATGCACTCACACAGGGAGATGCCCTGTGAAAACAGAGGCAGAGTTCTGTGTCTATATACTGAGGAACACCAAAGATTACCACCAAAAGCTAGGATTTTGCATTTTGCATTTTATTTCCAACTTCCAGTATCTAATCTGGTCCTTTTAAATTTTATGTAGTCAATAAATATCCTATAAAATAAAAGAGAAACAAGTAAATTGACCGTCCCTCTGCTATGCTCACCAGCCAGTCAGGATTGAGTATGCAAATTAACCCAACAAAGACGGTGGGTTAATTTGCATACACAGGCATGGAGTGGCTGGGGGTGTGGTGGCTGCTTGTGCGCGTGCCGGCTCCAAGCAGCCTGGGTCCTGGGGACAGGTGTCCTCAGGACTCAGGCCGCTCTGAGCCTGTAGGCCCGCACATAGGCCCGGAGCAGCCAGAGGCAGGGCAGGAATGCCCTCTGCTTCACTGTGGCTGGCCTGTGGGCAGAAAGCATGTGCAGAGCGGCCAGGGGGTGGGGGGGGACAGCTAAAAATTCAAGAGTGTGGGGAGCACCAGGGATGCTGGGAATCATAGTTCTGGTGGCAGACGCATTGTGGGATCTCCTAGACACTAGAGCAAAGTGAGCCTGGAGCAAGTTATTGTTGTGGGTGGGGGATGGAGGAAAAGCAAAGGTGAGAGACATAAATAAAGTCAGAGTGTTGGGGAAAAATTAAAAGGAAGATATCCTGCAACTTCTAGGAAATCTCTACCAATGCAGCAAAGAAGAAAAAGAAAAAAAGACCTCTACTATTCTGTGAGCACCAAACCAGACTGGGTTTGAGTCTCAGACAATTCTCTCATATGACTGCAAAGACAGACAGAAACTCCCAGATTGAAAAGGGCTCCCTTGAGGGCTCCCAGATTGGAGAGGGTGCAGGTCAGGCTGAGGGACCCACCCTCCATGCACAAATCTTCGTGCACTGCCCCCTAGTTTGTTAAATATATGTGGGGTTTTTTTGTGTGTTTTTTTAAAATATATATTTTATTGATTTTTTACAGAGAGGAAGGGAGAGGGATAGAGAGTCAGAAACATTGATGAGAGAGAAACATCGATCAGCTGCCCCCTGCACACTCCCCACCGGGGTTGTGTCCTCAACCAAGGTACATGCCCTTGACGGGAATCGAACCTGGGACCCTTGAGTCCGCAGGCCGACACTCTATCCACTGAGCCAAACCAGTTAGAGCAAATATATGTGGTTTTTAAGAAACATGTGAGGTATGCCATCTCTAAGAATCTTCTCATCATGACTCTGAATGGACAGAATGCCCCTTCCTTATGGTCTTTAACTATCCAAACTTCCCTGATTAGATCAGTTATCACCTGTGCTACTATTACTTTCTGAACACCTACCAGGTTTTGAACATTTTAAAGTCAAATGCTGCTGTCCCAAATGTTCAAGCCCCAATATTTTATATATCACATGCAAAGAGAAGGTTCTCAAAACTGTGAGAAATTAATCTTACCTCTTTTAAGTTTTATTTTGTTCTTCTACGTCTCTTAGTTCTCAAATTTTTGTATTGATGGGCATTGCATATTTTTACATAAATATTTTATGATGTTTATAGTCTAAGTTTCTTGATGAGGCATGTCATGTCTTGTACATATATATGCCTCAGTCTTCTATATTTTCCAGTGTATTTTAAGAGCTTAAATAAGGAACCAGTTTTTTGTATACACTAGAGACATTAAAATACTACTGCTAATATTGAAGCTACTGAAGATTGCTCTAATAGATTCAAATAAAAATCTGGAAAAATTGGGTTTTTCTGCCTGCCATATACAGAGGCCCTATGTTGGTAGCAAAATCCAAGCTATCATGCTTCTGAGTTCTCAGTTCTGCCCTAAGAAAATCAGTGTCAGGCTCTGTTTTGTAGAAGACTCAGGCATGATCCCCATGTGATGACAACACGTGTTTCTCCATGGAAGCTGATGCCTCTGAGCTGAGTGTGGGTAACAGTCTAGACTTTGCTGCTCTCTTAGACAGTTCTCCTAATAAGACCCTCATTCATTGGCAATCAGTCCATTTCCCCCAGAATATTCCAGTAGCCTGCTTGGTAGAGCTAAACTAGCTGCATTACACATTGTGTACATGGCTACACATGCCTTTGCACTCAGCAATTCTACAAGGAACATGTGTCTGCCTTGAGAGATTCTGTAGAATGTATTCAAGGAAAAAGGGAGAGATTGACAAAAGCTTTAAAATATACATCCCATAACATCCTACACTTTTAATATTTGCATTAAAGCAATTGCTCATATATATGCACTGTGAACATTCCTTCTCTGTGTTGTGGTAGGAGAAGAGTGAGGGTTACCACATTACTGATCCCTACTCTTGTGGAACATTGAATTTAAGAGAGAAAACAAACAAGCAGTAAACAAAAACAAATGTATAGTCTACTAGGAAGGTAAGGGACCTTGCTGTGGAAATCTCAAGCATATGTTTTAGGCTTATAATTGCTCTTTACGTTATCCCTTCATACCTTTGCTCAGCTTCCTTACAGAGTATTATTTTTTCTCTGTTATTTTGACCATATTTCTATAATTTCAATCTTATCCCAGCTTTGAGTGAAATAAAAATGCATATTGCAATGTGCGTAGCAAGTAAGATAGGTATACTATTGTCTGTTATCGCCTTTAAATTGGAGCTAAACAACAGAACAAAACAAAGCAAAACAAACAAAAAACAAACCAAAATCTCCCTTTCAGTGACACTTAAGTATTTCTCCACTATGTCTTGTCACAGTTATTGTCTTTTCACCCTTCAGAGAAATGTTTTTCAAATACCGATCATTCCACATTTTTAAGTGTGTTTTTTTTTCTTTTTATAACATATTACTCCAAGTAAGGGCTTATTTTTTCACCAGGAAACGGAAAGAAAATTGGCCAACAACAGAGAAATACTCTTTAATTATTTTCAGACTTTTCCAGTAGTTGCTATAATGGCCAACCCTTCAGTTATCTGAAAGCCCTTTCAAAGCTCGTTTCATTACTTCTCTCCCTAAATAAGGACTTCCAAGTCCTTTTTCAGAGATGAGATTTATTTTTCTCATATTCATATTTATAATAAAACAGCATCCTAGCCCCGAGGACTGTTCAAAGGAGAAAACTGACATCTATGTACCACCTAACTAGAAACAAATTGATAAACTTCTGAAACACTCTTTGAAAATGAATGCTAGTGCAGTCGGCTTCCAGAGCAGCTTTTATGCCACATCTTGGTACCCTAGAAACTGCTGTCAAGCTCCATTTTATTCCATGTGTGGCCTGACAGTTCTAAGGGGAAAGCGTATCCTAATTCTTCCAAATAAATTAGATTTCAGCCATCTTAAAATGAAAACACAGCCTCTGCTGAAGTTATAAACAGACCCTATTGAATAAAGTATCAACCGAAGCTCACAGTTATCTCTAGCAGAGGTTCAGAACTGTAAGACAGCAATACCTTAATCATATCTTTGTAGTCCCAGTAATGCAAATTAATCAATAGCTAAATAGAATGTGAAAGTGGGTTTCTCTCATTGGGAGTGCATCACATTTGTCAACCAAGAAGCACAGATTAGGAGAGAGGGAAGGATTGAGGATTGAAGAGAAAGGAGAAGAGAAGGGTTTGAGGTTATAAGACATATTTTAAAGTCAGATTTAACACACTAAGAAAATAAATCTAAGACATTTTAATAATTAACACACCTGTTTGAGGACGCTACCCAATCACACTGTTTCCTGCTGAATGCATATGAATTCTCACTCTTAATGTGTGTATTTCAATACATAGAGGCATGTATTAGATTGGAATTTGGAAATATTTTAGATAAATGGAAGAGAAGCAGGCATTTTCCCAGTAGCATCAGGAAATATACATTTGAAAAAAAAATTGTTGGATTTGATTTTAAAAGATTACTCATGAAAAGTGATACTAGACAGAAAAAAAAAGGATATCATAATTAGGAAAAAAAAGGAAGTAAAATGGTCTTTATTTGTAGATGACATGGTTCCAAATGAAGACAACCCTAAAGGTTCATCAAAAAACTAGTGGAAAGAATTATCAAGTACACTGACATTTCAGGACATAAGATTGATATTAAAGCATTGTATTTTTATACACAAGCAAAGAAAACTCTATAATCAAATGAGAAATACATCCCATGTACAATAGCATTAAAATAATTTGACACCAAGGAAATATTAAAAACCTGCAAAACGTGTGCAGTAAAAATTATAACATTTTGCTGATAAAAATTGAGGATCTAAATAAATAGATATAAGCCCCATGCCCATGGATTGGAAGAGTTGGTGCATTAAGGTAACAATTCTCCTCAAAATTGTTTTATAGAATCAATAGAATTGATACAATCTCCATTAAATTCTTGGCAGGATATTTAGCAAAAATTGACAAGCATATATTAAAATGTCTATGAAAATTTAAGTTTGTATTGAAGAGCCAAATAATTTTGAAATAAAATTCTTAATTGGAGAAGTTTTGTTTACTGAGTCTTTACACTGTATCTTCTGCCTGGAATATCTCTTTCTTCAAGTCTAAATAAGGTTCATCACTCATTCTTTTCAGGTTATTAGCTCGATGTTATTCGAAAGGTGTTACCTGACCATCCTATACACTGACTGCCTCAACTGCACTCTCCTGTTCTTATGCTATTTTATATTTGCCAAAGCACATATAATCATATGATAAATATATTTTTTGTCTGTTTCTTGAGGATATACCCCTCATGAAAGCAGGATTTGGGTCTGATTTATTGCTTGAGGAGTACTTAGGGCTCAGTAAATATTTATGAGAGAATGAATGAATGAATAAATAAACTTCAGATTAAATTAATTATATCTATTCTACTTGAAATTAATGTCCATCTGAGATCAAACACTAAAATGAAAGATTCTGAGGATTAGCTGGGACTAACCTCAACAGTAGTATCACTCAGGGTGCTACTAGAAAACTGAAGGCACACTAAAAATGAGACAAATTGGGAAGACATTAAGACTTTGAGAGAGGCCAGTCCAGGGTGGTCCAGAACATATACCAAATTGGCCTTGTGCTTGGGGGAGCTTGCTGGCTACACAAAAATCATACCTCTTTCATCCAACAATATTCAGCAAACATTTATTCTGTGACTGTGACATGCATGTAATAGTTATTAATTCTGTGTTGCTACATACAGAAATGCTAAAGGTGAATTCAGTATGGGAGCTCCCGTATGTTTCAACTCTGGAACCAAATAATCAGATTCTGGTAAAATATGAACATAACCTCATTATAATACCTCCCTGGCTCAGAAGTAGGACAAGTTGATTTAAGAGTTAGGAAAGGAGAGATTATATTTCCCCACCATATGCCCATTGAGGATAAAAAAACTTGTATAAAGTCCCTAAATAACTCACTATGTTAATGGAGATTATAGATTAGAATAAGGTTATATAAATTTATATAAGCATATACATATAAGTAAATGGACGTAAGATATAAATAATCCTATACAATAAAAACCTAATATCCAAATTCAACGAACGGCAGAACGACTGGCAGAACGACCCATCGCTATGATGCATACTGACTACCAGGGGGTAGATGCTCAATGAAGAAGCTTCTCCCAGCCCGTAGAAGGAGGTGATAGGTAGTGGGAGTGGGGGGGTGGGGCCAGCAAGTGGGTGGTGCCAGGCTGGGCAAGGCAGGTGCCAGCGGGGGGCCCTGATCACCCTGCTAGTCATCCCACAGATTGGCCCTGATTACTAGCCAGGCCTAGGGACCCTACTGGTGCACGAATTTCATGCACCTGGCCTCTAGTAGATACAAATAATATAAATGTAGATGTAGAGATGTATATGTGTGTGTATGCATGTATATGTATTAGATTAGATACAGAAATAGATACAGATGTAGATGTTGATGTCAATAAAGATGTAGAAACAAATATAAAGACATTTATATTGGCATAGATGAAGATATAGATATCAAGATCAATACAGATATTGATTAGCTATAGAGGTACAACAGAAATAACCCTAATACTTAGCTCATCCATCAAACATTTACTAATAAAATATTTTGAAGAGTTTACTGTAATGTCCCAACACATTACAAAAGTGACAATTATAAAAGAACAGATTATTATAAATAAATCATAAAAATGCCCTTAATAACAGTTTTGACCAAATATGTTTCTAATAAGTCTTAGCTCAGTTTATTTGAGCCAATGCAGGTGAAAATTTTGCCATACTCACACACTATGTGAAAGATAGTTTACTAGTTAACAGATTAAAGTGAGTGAGGTAGATTTTAAATGGAAATCACTGTCTGTGCAAACACTACTAAACCACTAGTTCCCCAAGCCGTGTTTCAAGGAGCCTTGAATTACAGGCCAAGGAAACAGGGCCAATGAATCAAACACTTGCCTTTAACTCTAACATGAATGCTCCTTTGCTTTGGACAACATTTTCACTACTTTCAAAATAACAGGCATTAAAATACATGATAAATAAATAAAAAGAAATGTTCTTGCTTGGCAGGCATGGCTCAGTGATTGACCTATGAACCAGGAGGTCAAGGTTCCATTCCGGGTCAGGGCACATGCCTGGGTTGTAGGCTCAATTCCCCCTATGTGAGGCATAGAGGAGGCAGCCAATCAATGATCCTCTCTTGTCATTGATGTTTCTATATTTCTCTCTCCTCTCCCTTCTTATCTTAAATCAATGAAAATATATATAAAAAAGGAGAAATGCTCTCTATAGATGCAAGTTTTCACAGAGGATTTGGTTTTCACTTACCGAAAATGACACAAAGACCTTTGTCTTTTAAATAATACTCAAAAAAATCACATCAAAAACACAAAATACATGGAAATGCTAGATGCAAGTAGCTCCTTACACTTGAAGAATTTGTATGTTCTTCAGAATCATTTTTCCTAGTAGCCAGTCCTAGAAAGTTCAGGCATTTAGCATTTCTTGTCTTTTCCTCTAGCCCCCACCTCTTCCTCAGTCCTGGGGTTCATAGTAGACACTTTAAATTGCTTAACCTTGGGCTATAACTGGTTTAGAACAATACTCTTCAGATGATCATTTATTTTTTTAAAGAATAGGTTGTCATGGAAAGACTCCAGCAGAGAAATAAGTGTGAGGAATGTTTTTTTTTTAAAAATTAGATCAATTTAATTCAATAGATAAAATTTAGCCTCTCCCTCTCACTATTATATAATCATATACATGTATACACATAACTCAGTTTCATGGTCTGTGATCATATTATAATAATTCATTGATATGCACACTTGATTTTTCACACTAATTTTAATTCAATAAAGATTTTATACTTGAATTTTCTGTCCAACCCAAATATATAACTATGAATTAAGATTTAACATGGCTTGTGTTCTTTCATAAAACTAGTTAAATAATTATACCATTGGTTATCATTTTTCTATATAATTATATTAATTTTAAACAGTTTGGTTCCATGAGGGCTTATATCCCTATAGAGATAAAGTTGTTTCTAATTATAATGAATAATGAAGATACAAGTCGTGCTTCAATATAAAATTATATTAACAGAGTCTATTGAAAAAAATTGTTAAAACTAGGCAATTTTACCTAATATTATTACAAAAATAGAAGAAATGTAGAGAGTTCTTTGGGCATATTGATTTTGCAGTTGAATTAAGTATCTATTTCTATGTAGCAATTATTAAAATACAACACTCAAATTAAATAGTTTCTTGTCAAGTAAGAAGCAATATGTTTTCTCCAATTATATACAAGGAGTGGAACTAACCCACCATAATTAGCATGTACACTGAAATAAAATGGACTGACTATTGAGGTATAAATATTAATAATAGGACACTTTTTTCACACAGCTGAACTGAAGTCTTAGATGTTTGTGATAGTACCGTGTGAAATACAATATCTTCTTAATTTAGTCCCTCACCCTGGGTTGTAGTGCCCAGTGCAAAAACTAAGAGAATTTTCATAGTTTGATTAACTCAAATACTAAAACAACAACCTCCCAAACACAGGCACTTAAATGTTTCTGATTTATATTTTTACTAATATTACTTATAGAAAAATATAGATTGTTTTAGATTATAAAATAATACTTATATTTAGAAAAACATTTCATAATAATAGAAAAAATTAAAAAATATTCCGATATATGCACTTATGTAAAGACATTTTCTATTACAATTTTCTAAAAGAATTTTAGATTAATCTGAAGCCTTGTTTATATACCTATAACACACTAAAGGCTGTATTCACTCTATAGTTGGTCAGTTGACTTCACAGACATAGAGTGAGCATTATAAAATGGCAGTGTTCCATTGGACTAAAAATCTGTTCTGAGCAACCCCAGCCTAACCAATCCAAGGCTGACACTGTGATACCTCTGATTTTGCCACCCTATACTTACCTTATCTGTGGCATGGAGAAAGCCTGAGTCTACAACCAATTTACAAATTAGAAACATGTGCACCTTTTGCATATCCTCCCCAAACGTTATTTTTCACCATGTTTAAAATTTTTTTCATATCCATCCAATAAAATTGAAAGTTATTTTTTCATGCAGAATACAAACACAAATAACACAAAAGATAAGAGAAGAAATTTGAAAGACCCTGGGTCTTCAATTCTGTGTGCTGTCTTTAGAGATAAACCACTGTTCTTACTGAGACCTCTTCTCTCCCTCCTCCTATGTCCTCATCCACAGCACCCTAGGGAACTCTTCACCATCAGGTTCTCATCCTAGTCCTCATAGTCCTCCTCATCAGGGCTTACTCTGACCTTCCCCTGGGCTCAGGTTCTCAGTTTTCTCTCTTAATTAACATAGTCCGCTATTTTTTGTGAATTTGCTTGTTTGCTGTTTTCCCCACTTGCTTTCTAGTTTTCCTATTTCCCCTTTCTCTCCTCATTGTCCAGCACAGTACCTGAAACACTTGATGAATAATAATTATGTTTGTTAATTTTTAGTCGCTAAAACTTTTAATGTCGGTATGACAATGATAAATGACAACAGTGCTTAGAAATCTAAATTTTCATTTAACACAGTGTTATATGAGGATTAATATCATATTTCTTTTTGGGTCATAAAACTAATAATATAAAAATGGTAATAGATATTGTAGATCACCATTTTGGTTTATTAACCTTCCCTTATTTTTAGTCCTTAGCCAATGAGTACATTTCTCAACATTACAAATTCATCCCACTCATCACAAGAGAAAAGAACAAAAATTGTGTTTATGTCAGATCAATCTATTTTCACTATTCAAAAACCAAGCTAAAGGATGTGGTGTGGTGACTACTTATACATTAAACACACACACACACACACACACACACACACACACACACACACACACGTGCACATGCACCCACTTCTTGACAACAGAATTAAAATAAGCCACCAATTGAGATGCTGTTTTATTTGCCTACACAGACAGTTGCAGTAAATGCATACATTTCCTGATGGGAGTAAAGGTATAAAACATGAAAATAATTATATGATTCTCCATGGTTCAGAAATGTTAACTATTGCTAATATGAGCCAGCTAGATACTGAAAAAGCATTTCCAACTTTTATTCTTGACATCATATATGTTGAAATGTATGTGTATACCCATCAAGTCAGCAAGAAGAGGCAGCAGAATATTCTTCCAGACTGAAGACCAGCCCAGCCCAGAAATCCCTTTCTTTCTTCCTCTCCTTTGAGGTGAGATTTGCATATGTGCTCATCACCTGCAGTGCAAATACCCAGAATCTTGAGAACATTCTGGGAGGATTGTGCTGATGAGATTACCAGGAAGCAAACAGGTTTTTGAGATGCAATTTTAAGTAAGCAAATAGTTACCTGTGTGAACTTCCAACAAAGATTTCTATTGTTTTTCTTGACACAGCAGGACTCAAGCCAGGTCCCTCCATGTGACTGTGTTGCTGAACAAGGTGCGCTTGTTCTACCAAAGATATACTGATAATTCAAGGTAATCAGCAGAGTACATTACAGAAAAGAATCTGAACCAACAAACTGTACAAACAGAATAGCAATCAGAAGATTTAATGCATTTCTGGTGTACATTTAAGGCACTGACACTGGGCCACAGATGTACATGTGTTGTGTTTTATATTGCTGAGATATGGCCTGTGAGAACCTATTATAGCATATCATCATCAACACTGGAGGGGCTGGGAAGGAAAAATTCCATCACACATTACTCCCACGGATGCATTAGAGAAACAAATTGTACTCGGAATTGAAAAGTCACAGGCTTATTCCGTCTTAATAAATTCCTGCCAAAAGGCTAAGTGTAAAACTAGAAATACTTCCCAAATGTTGTTACTGTATTATCATCTTTGACATCTCCAGGGCTGTTCAAGAATCATCAGATATCAGTTCAGGGTTCTCACAATAAATTCTTTTTTTCCCCTTTTTTTTTCTTTTTTGCAAGTGGATCTTGATTTTATGTAGCCATTCTGAGGTGTCTGTACCTGAGATATAAATTTCTTGTGACTAAAATAAAAGACTTATTTTAAATAAAATTTTTGCCACTGGGCTATTCCCATTAGTTATTTTAAAGAGTTTCATAATTTGAGGTGTGAATTCTTAATTTAAATCCCCCATCAGAATTGTAGAAAGATGTTTGTGATGCTTGGGACAGGTTAAAATGTAAAAGTAAAAGCAGACACCCTTAGAGGTCAGATTATGAGTGCTAATTATCTCTATAATACCCAATACCCAGTGAGATGTGCGGCAAATATCTGTCAAAATAATGAATGAAAGATGTTGTAATTAAACACAATAATAATGCTTTATAATATTTTAATGATCTTAACCTAGTTGCCATTTTATATAAACCAAGATACATGATATCAATTTGACCAAACTAAGCTCATGGCTTATACTGTCCCTCTTATTTTGTCAGAATACTATGACTTCAACTCTTGAGAACAGATTATTTAATTTTATAATCTCAGCATGGTATATATTGAAGTCTTCAGCTTTAATTCTAAAAAGAAAAAAAAATAAATAACTGAGAACAACCTACAGTAAAAAAAAAAAAAATGATTTCCTAATCCAAAAGTTTGTAACTTGCTGTAGAAGTATATATTAATTATCTAGTGCCATGTAACAAATTACCCCAAAATGTGGAGTCCCCCAAATAGTGAAGATTTATTATCTTATAGTTTTGTGTGCTAGAAAGTGGTTATAATTTATTTTGGGTCTTTTGCTCAGGGTCTCACATGAACTCACTCTAAAGCTGTTGTCCAGGGCTGTGGTCACCTTAAGTCTCCATTGGGACTGGATAATCCAATTTCCAATTTTTTCGTAGGGCCTTTGGATGTCCTCATGGCATGCCAACTGGTGGTACAGGAGAATGTTCCAGAGAGTTTGCAGGATAGAATTCATATTCTTTTTGTGTCCTGCTATCCAAAGTGGCATCCCATCACTTCTGTCAGATCTATTCATAAGAAGTGAACCAATAAGATCACCACAGATTTAAGGGGGAGGGGATGGCACAAGAGCATGACTGCAAGGAGGTGGGACCAGTGGGAGCATATTAGTGGACATCCCCATAAAGAGGGTGAAAAATCAATTTCACTTTCATGGGAATAAATTACATTATAAGGTGATTTATAATAGTTTATGTGAAATTATGGAGTAAAATTAGGAAGATTCTCAAGATCAATGGGGCGATAAGGGCACATATGTAACACCTTAATCAATAAAAGGGGGGAAAAGATCAAAAGTTACCCCCCACCCCAGTTTCCATTTGTGACGAGCAGATGGATCTATTACATTGGCTTATTTCAGTAAAAAGGAAACAAGTGAAAGGCTGGTAGAGACAGTCTGGTACTGAGCAAGTCCATATTTCAACTGCTGGTCTACATGCTTTTTAGGCCCTACCTTATTTAACTCTCATCACAACCTTGCAAGGTTGATATTGCTATCAGATGAGGGAATTTAGAGAACAATCCTACGTATGTTTACAGAGCTGGAACTTGAATCCACACTTATATTGCTGGAAAACCAGTGCTGTCTGTTCTATATTAATATCACTCTGCTGACCTTGAACTTGGGGGCAGAAGAGTTGGTTCCTAGGCACCCCTCTTCTAGTTGATGTGCTGTGACCTTAAGCAAGGCAGGTGGTCTTTCTAAACTTTAGTTTCCCAAACTGCAAATGGTGGTTTCTAGACCAGAATCACTCTATAGCAGGATATCCACAATCTTGAATAAAGTCAAGGGATTAGTTTACTGTCTACAAACTGTTTCATGGTCAAATATGGAATTAAAGACTTCACTCTTTTGACTCCCAGTCAGACTTTTCTAGTTCCTGCTGCCTCTCTACAAAGTCATTTATTCATTCAGCCTTACAGCAAATATGGATTCTGTACCTATGCTAAGTACTATGCTTGGCACCAGAGATGACAGTGATAATCAAGAGAGATGCAATTCTTGTCCTAATATATTCTAAAGACAGATTGCTTGCAGAAAAGGCAGAAAGAGTAATTTGGGCTTAGCAAAGAAGGCTTAAATATAAGAAAATACATGAGAATCCTATTCCTATGAATTGTTTTTATGTTTACTTTTGGAAAAAAAATATCTTTCCACAACCATAGAGCTTCATATTTATTGATAAAAGATTTTATGGGAAATTATCACTTAATATATGACTCTGAGAATGATTGGGACAAAGAAAAAAGTAAGTGCTCTGGATTTCAAAAAGAGCTGTTTACTACTATTAGCATAAATAAAATATTTTACAACTAGTGATAAAGAACTCAAAGTTCAAGGTAAAATAACTGGTAAAATATTAGGTATTTTTATAGATATTTTTATTTGGAATATGGAATATTAATTAGTGACAAAAATACACTCCCATAGAGACAATACATGTACAATATTGTAACTACTATTAAATGCATTTTAAAACACAAGAAGAGCAAATACATAGTTTTAATTCAGAGCTCAATGCTCAAGGGTAGCTCTTATATTCTCTAACAGTCTTCAATTCAATTGCAATTATTGCAAGAGTACACACCCAAATCTCTAGATTGAACCAGTATAGGTTATGACAAAGGAACCATTAAGGCACAAGTTAATCTTCCCACATTGGCCTGTGGTAGCACCTCCTTTATGCTAATTCCCATCAGAAGTCAACCAGTTCTTTTTACAGCCTCTATCCCTTTGCTTAGGGTGGTTTCTAACAATGAATGCTTTCTTTCTACCTTAAAGCAGAGGTGAAGTTTAATTTAAGCTCCTCTGCACAAAAGACTTGGAAAGACACTCTAAAAAAGCAGAGTTAGTTGGATTCAGTGCCATTACCTTTTTAAAAACTTGTTCTGAGTAGTGATTCAGGTGCAGGCAAGCCTGGCATTGGCTATGGCAAATGCTCCGTTTTTTTAACTTTGGTAACATATAATTGATAAATAACATTGTAAGATATTTAAAACATACAAGGTGATTATTTGATATACATGTACATTGTGAAAAACATTTCTCCTATTGATATAATTAACCAATCCATCACCTCATATATTTATCTTCCTTTTTTGTGAGAATATTTATGTTCTACTATCCTAGAAAAATAATTTATTTATACAATAAAGGCTTACCGACTATGTTGTCAACTAGTCACTATGTTATGCATTAGATAATCCTTATTCATCTTATAACTGAAAGTTTAAAACTGCCCCATTTCTTTAAAGCTAGTAGCTGTCCTATGATCTGAAAGTTTCACTCTTCTCTAAAAGTGATGTGCTAGTATGTCCCGAACACTCTTTTCAAAGTCAGAAAATGTTAGATATTTACCCTTGCCAGAGAGGATTTTTCAGTTATGTGAAATCATAATATCTTGCTGAATGTTTTAAATATGGGATGCCTGTGGAAAACAGTGAGAGCTCCTTGATCATTCTTTTCTTTACATATCTGGAGAACGCATTAGAAGAAAGCTCCTCAGAGGTAGATAAACACAGATGTAAAGAATTACTAATGATCACTCTCATTACTGTAGTATTCATAGTAGACACAACCTTCTTTCAACTCTGTGAAAGAAATTGTGCTGCAAATTATAATTCCCTACTTCTTACCTGCTTCTTCTTATGTAAATAATACACAAAAGTAATTAGGAATTAATTGAAACTATGGTAAGCTAAAGTGGATCTCCCAGGATACATGAAGTTTACAACAGACCTGAGGATTTTTTTTCACTCTCTCTCAGATAAATTTCAGAGTCCATTTTCTAGACAGAGTAAAATTTATAAACAACTTTGATGGGAAAAGAATGTTTTTCCAAATAAGAGAATATAAAGTATTACACTACTGAAACAGGTTAATGTGAGTTGGTCATCCCAGAATAAGAATTATGAGGAGGAACAGAAAGATCCAAGGGGTCTCACTTTTAAAATTTTATGTTAAAAAGTCATGCTTTTGTCCACTAGAGAAGTGGGGATCGTTTCTTCTTATTACACTGCTCTGGTAAATCCATGAAGAAACATAATTCTGTAGGTAATGATTAAAACAGCTAACATTTCTTGTGTATCCACCATGCACCTTTGTAGAACTTTCTATGTATGTGTTCTTTTATTTTTTTAATTTTTAAAACATATTTTATTGATTTTTTTACAGAGAGGAAGGGAGAGGGATAGAGAGCTAGAAACATCGATGAGAGAGAAACATCAATCAGCTGCCTCCCTCACACCCCCACTGAGGACGTGGCCTCAACCAAGGTACATGCCCTTGACCGGAATCAAACCTGGGACCCTTCAGTCCGCAGGCTGACTCTCTATCCACTGAGCAAAACCAGCTAGGGCTGTATGTGTTCTTTTAAATCCTAGTGGCACTTCTTTGTACACTTACCAGATAGGAACATCAGCTGGTGTTGCACTTAGAAAGTGGTTGCATCAGTCAGGTTAGAATAGGTTGTGTTTAAGTAACAAACAACCCTATTGTTTCAGTGGCTTACAGAACAAAGATTTGTTGCTACTCTAGTGTGGACCTGGGGGTCCACATAAGCAGCTCTCTTTCAGGCTCCCGCTATTAACCAATGGAAATGCCACATGGTAGAGTCATTTGCTTCTAGCCTAGAGAACTGGAGGCAGGAGATGTGGGGATGAAGTATGGCTAAATCACACATACTCTCCATTGCATTGACCAGAAAGTGACCAATCACTTCTAGTCAAAGTCTATGAGCAAGAATTCCATTTGGATACTTAGAGGCTCAGAAATAGTAGAAGCCACACAGATATATGATGGGACTATTGGTCTCTGCCTTCGTAACAGAATCCTGAAAATTACACTAATTACTGGAATGTCAGTGATAACTTCAGGGAGATAAATATTTGTTAGTCAACTCTACTACATACTTCTGTGGAGGGGGCATTGGAAGTTTCGATTCTGAAGAATCCTGGGAGAGGCCAGAGGCCTTGGCCCTAGTGTTGGCAGGACCTCCTGGCCAGGTTGGGAACAGTGAGACAGCTCTTTTCCTCATATCAGAGAAGGGCTTTGGAGGTAAAAGATTACTGTTTACTGCCTTAAAGAATATGACAGAAAACCAATGGTGCCAAATTTATGGTCTTTGCTCACTGGTAATAATGTGGAAATATTCTGAGTGTGGAGCTTGGACCAGCAATTGCAATGTTTTTCCACACATAAATGGATGAAATCACTGAAGGGTTCCTAACAGGAAGCAAACTCCTGGGAAAGCTATTAGTAGTTTAACATTTGCAATTCATGTGACACTGTACTTGCCTTGAGGGACATCATCCAAGGAGTCCTGTTTGGTTTAAAATGTAACTATCACAGCAGAGTAAGTTGAGCATTCAGATCTCAGCTGGGTTTCTCTTGAATTTATTAACTTACAAATAGAAACACACTTTAAAACAGTTTACTGTCTTTCAGTAACCACTTCCTCTCGTTTTCTAGAAGTGGCACCACTCTCTGAGCTTATAATCTTAAAGTACCTCTGACTCCTCTTCCCTTTGGCACTCAGAACTCCATCTGACTCTCCAGTGCTGTAAACAGTTCTTTCACAAGAGTGCTCTGAATTCTTACTTTCTCTTTTTTACACTCTTGCTCAGTGATGGAGAACCTATGACACGCGGGTCAGAGGTGACACGCGAACTCATTTCTTTGGTTGATTTTTCTTTGTTAAATGGCATTTAAATATATAAAATAAATATCAAAAATATGTCTTTGTTTTACTATGGTTTCAAATATCAAAAAATTTCTATATGTGATACGGCACCAGAGTTAAGTTAGGGTTTTTCAAAATGCTGACACGCTGAGCTCAAAAGGTTCACCATCACTGCTCTAGCTAGAGTTCCTAACCACCCTGTAATGACAGTTCACTGTTCTTTCCACTGCTAACTAAAAATCATACAGGCAGCTTGATTGTTCTATTATTTTTCTTCCCAAAGTTTACAGTGATCTGGGTCAGCCAGTGGGAGGCCTTGGGACATGTCATAAGATTGACCCTTTCAACATAACCTGATTTTTACATGGGCTGGCAGAATTTCAGGAGCAATAATTAGTGGCATAAATTAGACTAGGAGATCCAGAAAAACTTCTACATGATATGGAGAAATGTTCACTTTTCTGCTGAATTGATAGTTGTTTTGGAGTGTCTATATTTCCCTGTGATATATACTAACCTAAATCATTTAGATTAATTGTCTGTGATTATTGTCATTAACTTCATCCTCTTGACTAAGGGGCAGAGATTCTTTGCCCCAGGGCCCTAACTGTTTTGTTTTTATTAGTCTTCTTCTCTTTTTTTCTGAGATTAAAGAAAAAGGCAATATGTAATAAATAATGCATAATAAATTTTTAACAGATGGGCTGCAATAAAGTTTTCTTCTAGGTCGACTATTATTGGCTTATGTTTTCAAGCATAAAAGGAAAGACAACTTGAGGGTATCTTCCAGATATAACCAACACAAACCAGCTGAAAGAGACCTCCATGTAAAAAAAAAATGAATGTAAAAAAAGTAATACAGAAGATTTGAATCTTACTGAAAATGGCAACATTAGCATGTATACATTCCAAAATAAGAGTCCCTTCAGTCTCTGCAATAGAAACTAAGAAAGAAACTATTTCATGGCCAGTGACTGGTCACAGGGCAGTTGAGTCTACAAGTTGTCAACATACTAACAGGAGTAGGGGAATGAAAAGTAAATTGATTGTTAAGTACGCTGATAAACCTCCTTAACAAGATTCTCAAAGTTCGCAAGCCTCCTGCCCACAAATGCACAAGTTTAGAGTCATATGATTATACGGTACACCTGCAAACCCCATTGTGCTGCTTGATCTGTGTATTTTACTGTAGGTCAAGGCAGTTAATCACCAGAAGGCCTCGGGGCAGCCACATAGAAGCTTATTTATGGGCAAATCAAGAAACCGAAATACTGAACCGTGCCTGATTAGCTGCACTAATATGCTACTTGTGGCTAATTTCTGAGCTGTTTGACCCACAGGTGTTTGCCCTCCCCATAAATCATGGCAGCCACCTCCTCTTTGCACTCTCAGTCCTGCCATGCATATAGATGGCCTGTTTAAATGACAGGCAGGAAATAATGGATGGTGTACTAAATCATTTCAGTATTTAGTCAATGGTCTCTCCTCTGAAACAGGTCCCACCACGTTCCCACTGCCCAAATCGTTTCAGATGTTATTGTAACCCAAGTCTATGTGCCACTGCATGCAACCTTTCAAAGGGACACAGTGTACATTTCCCCATTTTTATTTGTTTTACTTGTAGAGCACACCCTTTGCATAAGACAGCACCATTAAAATTTCCACAACAGCCAGCAGTGCAATGAAGCAGAACTGAGTCCCAATGACTTGGGTGGTGAAAGGAAACTCTCTCTGGGAATTGAGCTACTATGGCTCTCCATTTACCTTTAATTTATTTTTTAAATTAAAGATCTTAATTAAATGGATCACAAACCAAAGCATTTGAACACTAAAAATTATGGTCAGGAAATACTTGGTTTGCATATAATTTGATTATCTAGAGTAGTTCCTTGTTGTAAATAAACTTATAGGTCAATATAAAAACCAGTACCTGTAAAGATATATATTTTACATATGTCTACAATGTGTGTATATGTTTGGAACAGAGTAAAATATAGAATTTGTAAGAAGATTATTTTAAGCCCTGACTTAAAAAAAACTGTTAGGAGGAAATAATCAAAGGGCACCAAATGAAATCTTATAAATTAAAATGATAGATGACAAAATAATAATGAAATGCTAGTGTGTAGTTTCACTAAATTAGGGCAAAGAGAGTAATACACTTGATGTAATAGACATACAATACAAGGAATCCTTAACTCTACTGGTCTTTGAAGGAGAAAAATAGCTCTTTGAAATGTTCAATTACTTTTATAAATTTTACATTTCCCACCCTTAGAATAAATTATCTCTTAGGACAGGCAGTCATTTATCCATTATTTAAAGCACTCCTAATTGAGCTAAACTAGCCAAATATAATAGAAGATGCTGGTCAAATATATATATATATATATATATATATATATATATATATATATGCTCTTGGGAATTCCATTTCAAGCCAAGATGGGGTAAAATGGACCAGATTAACCCTTCTGACTAAAACAACTGAACAGACAGATTGTACAATATATTGGTTGTCATTATACTGGACTGCAGTCAATGAAGGTACCTGAGATATCAGAAATAAACATGACCAACCCTGTAATTGTCCTGGATTATTGCATTGGGAGAGTATACAGACCAGAATGCAGAATGTGGGGAGATGATTCCTGGTGGAGCCCAGTGGACTCCTCTCCATAAAGAGATGCAACTGAGCACCCTGGTTCATTAAGGTAGCTAACGTATTGCAGAACGAGGCACCCAAAAGGAGAGAACTGTATAGAAATCTAAACAAGGTTCTTCAGAGTATTCAGCTGAGTTCTGATCAGAACACGTAAGTGAAGAAATTTCAAAGCTGGGAAAGAACTGCCAGAAATGATGAGAGAGAATAGTGACGGACACTCATGGCGATGTAGAACTATGCCTGTTTTAACCAAACAGACCAGAAAAAAACATCATCCCTGAGCATTAAGTAGGGTTCTTGGGAATGTATTACTTAAGCAGGGAGGAGCAAGGGGCCGTAGACTGAGCATTGGGTCCATCCCACGTAACAAAGTTTAAAAGCAAGACCTGAGAGGCTGAAACTGTTTCCAAGTAACATAACTGTGTTCAAGGGGGGAAAAGATTGTTAAAAGGTGTAGGAATACAAAAATATACAACAACCAATAAAGTAAAATTTCTACTGCCCATGGTTCAAACAGGAAAATGTGACCCATGATGAAAGTCACTCAATTAAAAGCAATAAGAAATTACACAGATGTCAAAATTAACAGAGAAGGACATTAAAAAGTCTTGAAATTGTACTTTGTATATTTAAAATGTTAAATAGAGCCTGGTTGACATGGATCGGTGGTTGAGCATGAACCTATGAACCAGGAGGTCACAACTGGATTCCTGGTCAGGGTACATGCCCAGGTTGCAGGCTCAATCCCCAGTGTGGGGCATGCAGAAGGCAGTTGGTCAATGATTTTTCTCATCATTGATGTTTCTAAATCTCTCCCTCTCTCTTGTTCTCTGAAATCAATAAAAATATATATTTAAAAAATCATAATAAAATAAAAAGTTAAATAGAGACATAGGAGCTATAAAAAATCAAATTAAATTTTGAAGATGAAAACTATGTATGAGATGAAAAATTAAGTGGGTGGGATTAATTTCTGTTTAGACATTGAAGAAAGTAGTGGTTTTAAACTTGAAGACATAGTAAAAGAAACTATGTAAAATGAAAGGCAAAGAAAAAATACAATTAAGTAAATAAACAGTATCAGTGGTAAAAGGAAAACTTGAAATGGAGCAATATACATATACTTAGATACTCTGGATTGGGAGATGAGGAAGAAAAAATTATTAACGACATAATTGCATTTTTCAAATGTTGTCAATATCACCAACAAACACATCCAAGAAACTCAACAAATTTCAAACATAAGAAACATGCAAAACAAACAAACAAAAAAACATGCACACACACTATACCAAGTCTCATCATAATTATATTACTAAAATAAGTATATCCGCAAAAAAATAAGCAAAAAAAGACATTACATACAGACCAAAAAAAGAAAAGGATGATGACAAATTTCTTATTGAAAACAATTTAACTATCATTGCATAGCTTACTTGCATCCTGATATGTAAAACTTACACTTACTTAAATACATTTCTAAATTTACTATTCTATTAAAAGCAACTAAAAATACAGCATTAGGAAAAGATTCCTTTTTAATGACTGTACTGCTAATAATTTAATATATGCATGTAGAATACACACTGTATATTTAACCAGGGGGAATGGCACTTGAAAGGCTCAAATTACTTTTCCCTTCCCATTTTGCATTCATTCACTGAAGTTTACATGATGGTGGTTTCATTTGTCTGTAGTGTAAATCTTTTCTGTACCAGCATTATCACCATTTACTAGAGCTGTGTCTATAAGAAAAAAAAAATAATTAATTTAAACAAAAGTAATGAAATATATGTAATATAGTATATTTATAATCATAGATATTTTTTGCAATTCTCCTCAAGTAATAAACTAATTTTCTACAGAAGAACTAGTCAGTTTATCTTTTGGTTCTCAAGGTCCTTTGTTTCACTGATTGCTTTCCCACCCACTGGTGGCATTCTTATGTATTTAGTTATAAAATGGTTTCTGCAACTTAAAACTAGAATCTAAATTGATGTGTACGGCCTTAGCAACTCTCAAATCTATATTTCCAGTTAGGTTTTTTTTTTTTTTTCCTTTTAAGCTACAGATCTATGATAACCTACATCTTGGGGAGCCTAACTTGTATAAATCAAGTTTTTCTCATCTTTATGTAACATCATTTTGCCATCCACACTTTATCCTGTGTTCTGTTTCTCCTGGTATATTGAATTACCACATGCCTCAGCAGTTCAAATAAACAACCTTGGAGTTATTCTCTCAACTCTTCCATCCCTCGTTCCTGTCCTGTGATGTCAACTCACCAACCTTCAAGGTTCTTACCTGTGTTGATGGTGGAATATTCTCAGTGGCAGTCCTTCCTTCCGTCTGGACTGTTTTATCTCTGTGCTTACTTCTTATGTTCTTTATTCATTAGCTGGATATTTTCTACACATATTTAGTAATAAATCTCAAAAAATTACCTCCTCTTCAAAAACTCGATTTACATAAACCATATTTATAAATCTCTAGTGAGACTAATTTAAAACACTTTGTTACAATGTTCACAAGTACATATTTGAGAGAGAAAGCAAACAAGGTCAATGAGTATTGGGATGGCAGTACCTACAGAAGGCTGAGGAGATAATTCTAGAGTAGGAGTGGAGGCATTATAATAATGGCTGACCATGGGAACCCAGCATCAGTAAGGAGCTGAGAGGTAAGCTTCAATGGGTGTATGGCCAGATTTATTGGAAAAGTTGGACTGGCTATGTACAAACTGAGCACAATAAAAAGAAAGAAAATGAGTGAAAAATATGTTAATTGAGATAAAGGAGTAGGAGAGATGACAGGACTATGGTTGGGGCCAAAGTTTGAGCTTTTGGAAAGTTTAAAGAAACTTCTAATCCAAGTGGCTATGATCATGACAATGTCAGATGGAGAGGTGATGGAAATGGAATCAATGGAAGAAGCTGAGTAATTCTGAAGCTAGGACTCTATAATAGCCAGCGTCTCAGGTGTCGCCATGGTGGTGAGCAGAATGACCACAGTAGTCCGAATCTGGGTGCAGGAAGAGCTGCCTATATCTTCCCCAAGGTCATCACAGAACAGTCATTTTATTTATAGCCATTTGCAGAGCTAGAAGAAAATGTATTCATTTATTCAATTGGAATAAAAAAACTCTTCATATAATCTCAATAGGATTAACATAATCAAACACCAAATTCCTTTACCCTCCAGGACAGCATTAGGCTCCTTGTCAAGAGTTCTTTTTGGTTATAGAGGAAGGTCTTTATAAGCACCACAAGGATCACCCCAGTATGTGCCAGTCAGCCATATCTGGCCTCACCTATTTTTATCACTTCTTCTCATGAAAAACTGTCAATCATGTGGGTATTATATAACTATTTACTTAAAAGAAAAACTGAGGGGTTTTTTTGTGTGGAGTGAAGTGCATAACAGAATTCCCTTTGTTAAAATCAAGGAGCTCCATTTGAATATGACCTCCCTAAGAATAATACTAAGGGCTTCCTAATCTCTTATTAAACAGACATTTATTCTAATTTACTGAAAAAAAGTGAACATCATGGACTAGATTAGAGAATGAAACTATTAAAATGAGAGGATGGTGGTGGTGAGAAGGCAGTTCTTGATTGGTTGCTGCCATTTTCTGGGATGTGGTTCTGGATACAAAGGTTTGGTTAAATCCACTGCTCTAGGATGAAGCAAGTTCCTGTGCTACGTCAAAACAGTGCAACAAGGAAGGGCTGTCATCACTGTGAAAAATAGATCATAATTCAAGACAGCCTGGTAGAATGGGCATGGTATCATATCAACAGAAGACCCTTCATGCTGGACAGTCAAAGGCAGGACATTGAAAGGAGAGAGAATGAGCAGAGCCACACAGAGAACTGATATTTCATGCCCTGATGGCTGGTGGGCCCCATCAACCACAGGCTTTAGGTGGTGACATACATCAAATCATTCCCCCTGGACAGGGGCAATGCCAGCATGTCTATCTGTTTCCATTACATTAACATTAGATTTCTTTAGGCAAATAGCTATGAAAAAAGTCATCTGACAATTCAAAAAAGAAAAATGCATGAGGTAACTCGGGAGTGGCACCTGCAAGAGTGCTTAGTGTGGTGCCTCAGATTTAAAAATCAGACAGTATGAGGCTGGCAAAAGGCATATTCTAGACAGACAGCGTGCTTCCAGTATGGGAATTAAAAGGGCACCTGCTAAGTCTGTCACAAGGCACTTTCAAGATGTAGCGCCAAAGAATTATATCACAAAGGTCACTCAGAGAAATACGAGTGTCACAAAGTTAAGTACATCTAGGGAATATCAGATAATAGGAAATATCCTTTTTCAAAGCTGAAATGATAGATTGCAAAAATGGTAAAGTGAAGCACACGGCAGATATAAAGGGAAATCAAGACGATGGGAAAAAAAATAAAATAGGAGGGTAATACAATAGAAGTGAATCTGTAGAAACCATAAAAGGAATGCTTGGAAACAAGAGTGAAACTTATTGAATAAAGTAAAATTTATTCAGAACATTCAGATGGCAAGATTCAGAAAAATAACCCATGGAGTGGCATTCTGGCTGATTGCAAGATGCTGTGAAGAATGAATTTTAAAAAAGTGTCATATGTTCTCATAGAACACCACATGAATAATTTAACAGGAATGCCAGGATTTATGAAAAGAGTATTATCAGTGAAATGTTAATGCCAGCCCCACGAATTTGTCTTTTATGGGGATGCTTTGGCTCTAATTTGCATAATTATTTCTATTTACAAACCCCATGCCAAAAATAGAACAGAAAAATCTAAGGTGAACCTTAGAAGTGCGATGCAATCTAAGACGCATTATCTTCATTACTTAAAACCTGTATTACCTGCTAATCATACTATTGCAACATCCTCTGGTTGACCAGCCTTTGCTTGGTCATCTGCATTTCTTCGTGGCCATCACTAACAGGATTTCTGTTGCCCCAGGGTTTTTGTTTTTGTTTTGTTTTTTGGGGGTTTTTGTTTGTTTGTTTGTTTGCACTTCACCTTAGTGGGAACACCTTTGGCACCAGCCAAGGTGTTATAAGGACCAGGTTTTCTCAGAGAAAGAAAATAAAACCAGTTCAGCATCCACTGTAAAAGACAACTGACATGCCTTTTCGTCACATATAAAAAGAGCAGTCCTGTGATGCACACTGGCTCAGTGCAGTCCTGGCAACACCTACAAAGCCCCGGACCCCTTAGTGAGGGAGCACCCTGGGTTACATCTTATTTTCTACATTAAGGACACTAGCATATGCAAAGGTGGTCATTTATCGCCTGTCCTGGACAACAGCTCAAAAACCATCAGAGCAGAAATCTGAGTTCATTATAGAACATCATGAAGAGAGGGTTGGTTGAAATCAGATGTTTGACCCCTGTGTCGACAATTCCATCTTTGAAACCCTGTGAAAGTTGTTTTTAGTACTTTGCAATGCTATATAACACACACGTCCTGTGTAGTAGGAACAATCTCAACTCCTGGAGCTAGAACACATGGAGGAGGCACTGGGGCACTTGATTCATTCTTTTACAAGCTTTTGCCCCGAGATAAGCTGTACTTTATTGACTGATGCAAAGATAATTCAATTTATGGAATGTTATGCAAGCACTCATTGAACTTTATGGGCCTCTTAAAAATCAGCCCCTGTCCTTATAAAAGAAGCTGAAGCAAGGAGAAAATTGCTTATATTATTGCCATGTTGAAATTGTACTTTAAAAATGTATACGTAGATAAGTATTATATTTCCATCACTGTATACTGATTAGAGATGTTTCCTAAGATAAAATCAGTTTTTTCTGTCTTAAGAGAAAAAACAAAGTATTGTTAAAGACACTTGCTCTAAAATTAACTGATGGCACTGTTTCCTCCAAGCTACCTTCTACTGTGTTCCGAGGGCTTATTTGCAGATAGAATCCCTAGACTTTGGAAATAAATGCCTTGTAAACATCAATTTAATTACCAATGCTTGAACCATGTACTTCTTCATCTATCATAAACTAAAATTAACTAGGTAGAATTCAGTTGTATACATATATTAACCCATCTCATTTTCTCATCAGCCCCATTTTAAAGGTGATAAAATGGAACACTGAAAAGAGAGCACCTTGTTCGCTGTTGCAGCCTGGGAACCATCCTCTGTCAGTCTGAGAACACCCTGCTCCGTTGAAGTGAGAGCCTCAGGCTACCATGCTGTGCCCTCCGTGTGGTGTGCGCATGCACAAGCCTCCTAGGCATTCCCCACCACTGGTGGGTGCAGCCTGTGGTGCACTCTCTTCACCACCACCAGTCTCCTGAAGACTTGACAGCCATGTAGAAGATGCAGCCAACAGCTCAGATTCTCGGGACCTGGATCTCATCACTCTCAGTGGGTACCCGGCAAAACTAGGCACCCCTCTCATCACCATATTTCTGGAATTTGCCACCATTAAAAACAATAAACCCCATGTATAATTTCAAATCCAAACATCCCACTTCTGCTCAACACTATTAGTCATTAAATCCGTCCATTGTAAATTCTAGTTGGATGAAATTGCTTTACTAAGCAGTGCTTTCATCCAACTAGAATTTACAATGGACGGATTTAATGACTAATTTAAAATAAAAAAAGGGAACACAACACTATGTTCAAAGTAGTGTTATTTACAATAGATAAGATCTGGAAACAGTCCAAGTGCCCATCAGAAGATGAGCAGATTAAAAAAAAAAAAAGAAAAAGAAAAAAAAAAAAAGCTGTCTTACATTTACATAATGGAATACTATGCAGCTGTGAGAAAGAGTGTGCACAAAAATTTTTGACGCACAAAAGTGTTTGTTTTGTTTTGTAGTCCATCTGTCTATTTTTGCTTTGGTTGCATATGCCTTTGGTGTCATATCCGAGAATTAATTTCTAAATTTAATGTCATTAAGACTTCACTGTATGTTTTCTTCTAGGAATTCTATACCTTTAGGCCTTTTGTTTAAGTATTTAATTAATTTTGTGTTAAATTTTTTATATGGTGTAAGGTAAAGCTGCAATTTACTTGTGAATATCCAATTTGTCCAGCACTATTTGTTAAAGAGAGAGTTTTTCTCTCACTGCGTGATCTTACTGAAGGTAACTTAACCATATGCCCAAGGGTTTATATCTGGGTTCTGTATTCTGTTTTATTAGTTTATATGTCTGTCCATACGTTTTAATTACTGTAGGTTTGTAACATGTTTTGAAATAAGAAAGTGTAAAGCTTCTAGATTTGTCCTTTTTAAAGATTGTTTTGCCTATTCATGACCCCTTGCTGTTGCATATAAATTTTGGAATGTCCTCTTTTTTTATTTCTAGGGGGAAAAAAGTCAATGGGATTTTGTTAGGTATGCATTGAATCTATAGATCACTTTGGATAATATTTTTATATAAACAATATTGTCCTTTATCCATAATGTCCTTCTATTTATTTGCATTCTCTGTCTTTATTTTGTTATATAGTATCCTGTTTTATATGTTTGTATTGAGTTATGTAGTTGGTGATTTAATTAATTTGTGCCTAATTAATAAATATTTACATTAGTATAATTATTCTATTAGAAATAATGCAGTGGTAAGTAACCTCATATATACATGGTTTTTCAGCTGACCCTCACCCCTTTTATTTTCAGGTAATATCATATAGAAAGGGAATTATCCCAATTTTTCTATCGCTCTTTGTTTTTCTTTTATCTAATTGCATTGGCTAGTGCCCCACACACATTATTAAATTAGATTGGTGATAGTGAGCATAATGGTAGACAAATAAAAGATTTTACATACAAATGTATCAGCAATCTCACTTATAACTATTAGTGCAAAATCCTAAATGAAAAAATGGTCAGCTATAAATAAAAACACTGTACTGAACATGATCAATCAGATGAACCTGATTTCAGATGTAAAGATCATCAAATATTAGCAAATTTATTGACCTAATCCATACTATTAAAAGATCTAAAGGACAAAATATGCTCATCTCCATTGGTGACGAAAAGCATTTAGGAACATTTAACAACCATTCATGATTTTAGAAAAATTAATAGCTCAAAATCATATGGCCATTTCCTAAATGATAAAATATGTCTAACTTTGTCCGAAAGCCAAGTTTATGCTCAATAGTGAAATATAAGATGTATTGCAAGTTCTGATGTTTTATTTGTCCCCTAGTATAAGGGCCATTTTGATGAACCTTCCGTGATCACGTGTAAAGAAGATACTGTCTTTGTCATAGATGAAGAGGAATTAACTAAATGTCCATTACTTATGTTTCTTCTATTTCTTCTTGCGGATCTTATAGGTTCTGCCTCTTTAATATAGTTGCTATGCTGTTTCACACTACACCTTGCTTGTAAACAGTTTCTTTTATGCTATATTGACATTCTTTTGTCTTACTTAATGATATCACTTAGACTGCTTTTTTGTCTGATATTAAAATTATATTCCTGTATTTATCTCTTTTTCTTGCACAGCTCTGCCTATTCTTTTGTTTTTAATCTTTAAGAAATAGATTGTTTTAAGTGAAACAGCATAAATTTGGGTTTTGCTTTACTTTTAGACTAAACTGATTTTTAAAATGCGTTTATTTACACTATTAAAATAAGAAATATGTTTGGTCTTAGTTTTGTCATATTTCATTTATTTTCTAGGGAAAAGTCTTTAATTTGTGTTCAATTTTGTTTATGCTTTTTTATGAATAGATTTTTCTAATATTTTGAAAGGCTGATATCTTTTGTTTGTTTGTGTTATTGGTTACCTTTATAATTTTAATTTTATATAATAGCCTTAATTTTTAATGACATAGCACTTACTATTAATCTCATCCTATAAGTAATAATAAAAGATAGCATCTTCTCACTGTCTTAGCTATAACCTATTTGCATTCGTTTTACTCAGAATTTTATTTTTAGCATTAATATTATAGTATTTAATATCTTAATATTTAATGTAACTAGAGGCCCGGTGCACAAAAATGTGTGCACTGAGGGGGGGGGGGTCTCTCAGCCCGGCCTGTGCCCTCTCGCAGTTTGGGACCCCTCGAGAGATAACGACCTGCTGGCTTAGGCCTATTCCTGGGTGGCAGAGGACAGACCCAATCCCTAGGTGCAGCCCCTGGTCGGGCTCAGAGCAGGGCTGATTGGGGAGTTGGGGCGCCTTCCCCTGTCATGCACAGAGCAGGGCAGATTGGGAGGTTGCGATGCCACCCTCAGTCACGCTCAGGGTAGGGCCGATTGGGGGGTTGGGGCACCGTCCCCTGTCACACTCAAGGCAGGCTCGATGGGGAGGTTGCAGCGCCACCCTCTGTCACGCACAGAGCAGGGCCCATCAGTGGGGTCGGGGCTCCGTACCCTGTCACACACAGAGCAGGGTCAATCAGGGGGTTGGGGAGCTCCCCCCTGTCATGCACAGAACAGGGCCAATCAGGGGGTTGAGGAGCTCCCCCCTGCCACTCAGAGTAGGGCCGATAGGGGAGTTGGGGCACCGCCCCCTGTCACACTCAGGGCAGGGCCGATCAGGTGGTTGGGGCGCTGCCACTGTAACACACAGAGCAGGGCCCGTGGGGGGTGGTGGTTGGGGCGCCGCACCCTGTCACACACAGAGCCGCAGTGAGATCAGGGGGTTGGGGAGCTCCCCCCTATCAGGCACAGAGCAGGGCTGATCAGGGGGTTGGGGCACCTTCCCCTGTCACGAACAGAGCAGGGCGGATACGGAGGTTGTGGCCCCGCTTCCTGTCACACACAGAGCTGCAGGGCGATCAGGGGTTTTGGGCAATGCCCCCTGGCATGCTGATCCCGGTGCCGGGAGGCATATTACCCTTTTACTATATAGGATAGAGGCCTGGTGCATGGGTAGGGCTGGCTGGTTTGCCCTGAAGGGTGTTCTGGATCAGGGTTGGGGTCCCCACTGGGGTGCCTGGCCAGCCTGGGTGAGGGGCTGAGGGCTGTTTGCAGTTGGTCACACACCATTCAGGGTGGGGGTCCCCACCGGAGTGCCTGGCCAGCCTGGGTGAGGGGCTGAGGGCTGTTTGCAGCTGGTCACACACCCTTCAGGGTCGGGGTCCCCACTGGGGTGCCTGGCCTGTCTGGGTGAGCGGCTGAGGGCTGTTTTCAGGCTGGCGGGTGACAGAAGCTCCCAACCACTCCTTTTTTCTTTTTTTTTTAAATTCTGGGCCAGCTTTAGCTCTGAGGCTCCAGCTCTTAGGCCTCCGCTGCTGAAAGTAGGTAATCGAAACAATGTATAACTCCAGCTCTGACTCCAGCTCTGAGATCCCAGCTCGCTGAAAGCTGGTTTCTGGGTTTTTTTTTAGCTTCTATATTTGTTAAAATGTTTCAAACTGCAGGCTCAGAGGCTGGCAAGGCAGGCGGGGAACGTTGGAATCCTCCGTCACTGAAGCAAGCAAGCCTCATGTTAGTTTCAAGCTGCCTGGCTGCTGGCCGCCATCTTGGCTGACAGTTAATTTGCATATCTCCCTGATTAACCAATGGGAAGGATAGTGGTCATACGCCAATTACCATGTTTCTCTTTTATTAGATTGGATGTTTCACTTAAAAAGGCATCCTAGTAGCAAAATTATTATTTCTCTTCTGTGAAATCTTTGCTACTTGCCTCATTTCATATGGGGAAAGCAACTCCTTTTATGGGGTATCTTTTTCTAGTTTTGATATCAGATAAAGCTGAACTCATAAAATAAATTGGAAAGTTTTTCTTTATCTTATATTTCCTGGAAGAGGTTATATACAATTAGTAGTAATTCCTCCTAAAATGTTTGATAGAATTTGCCAGTAAAAACACTTGAACCCAGTGAGAATATTTAAACTAAATATTTAAATTACTTAATGAATATTACGTAATTTAATAAAATAAATTTATTTCATGGAAATTCATTATACATTAATTATATATATTATACATTCTTTAAAGAGCTTTGACATTTTTATCATTTAAAATATATATATTTTAATCTATAACATTATATTTTAATATCTTCAGTAATATCAATTTATTATATTTTTAATATGTAAAGACTAGCAATCTCACTTACTTTATTTCTGATATTAGTAATTTGTACCTAATTTTTTTTTAACCTGACCAATCTGGTTAAAAGGTTTATTTATTTTATTATTTTTTAAAAATAATCTTGCTTTGATTTCATTGCTTTTTCTGATTTTTTTTATGTTTTTAATTCCACTGATTTCTGCTCTTCTATTTACTATTTCCTTCTCTTCTCTATTCTTTATGTGAAATTTTTAGCAGTTAAATTAAATCATTTCTCGTTGCTAATTTAAGTATGTAATGCTATAAATTTCCCTCAAAGAGCTTCTTTATCTACATCTTATAATTTTTTGTGCAATCTATTTAATTGTAATTTATTTAGACAGCTATTTCAATTTCCCATGAGATTGTCTCCTTGATTTATATGTTACTTAGAACTGTGCTTTTATCCCCCAAATTTTTGAAGGGACTGTCTACATACCTAATATCGACTACTAGCATAACTCATTGTAGTAAAATAATATACTGTATACAATTTCAATTATTTTAAATGTTTTGAGCTGAATTCATTTTATTTTTAGATAGCAATCCAGTTTTCTCAATGCTGTTCAGTGAATCATCTATTTTTCCACTAATTTAATGTCAGCGTTATCTAATATATTTTTGAACTACATAAAAATTGTCATGTTTTATGTAGCTCTGCAGAAAATATATTTAATTTGTAGTGTAGCTTTTGTATGTAACTATATTCCAAATAAAATCCATTATGGGCTCAAAAGTATGAGAAATTCTGTGAGCCAATTTATTTTTCAATATCCTTTTGCACAAAGCTGCAGGATTTTTTAGGGCTTTAGTCACATCTTTCTAAATATTTTTTTTTATTTTTTATTTTTTGCCAAGTTCACTTTTCTAACACATTTTAAGAAATATTCTGGGCTCTCTTATGCAATGTGAATTCAAAACCTTTTATGTAATTAAAGAGAGTATTGTTCTCCATCTTGGCTTGACTTGCAGAATTATGAATGTCAAGATTATAAAGATACTGTTGATTTAAGATTGCACATGTTAGTATGATTTGTGCTATACTAGGAAAGGATGTTCAAGTAATACTTTAATATCCAAGGACAAAGGTGAATTGTGTTGTTGGTTTTTTTTAATTTCTAATCATTTATTTATTCAAGCACTTGACAAGGGTAGGAAGGGAGGCACAGAGAGCACAATAATCCTCTGCCTGCCCTAGGGGAACAGCAAGAGGAAGAGGCAGGTATGCAAATCAGAGCAAAGGTGACACTGAGAGAATTCAGCAACTGTATATCTGTATCTGTGTCTATATCCTCTGTACATATATCTATATCCATAGCTGTCTATATTTATACACAAAGGGTACAAAGCAACCTTCTGAAATAAATTCTCACTGTGAAAGACTGAGAAAAAAAAGAATGAGCAAAAGCTTTCCAGAGAAAGTGCTTTCAAAATCATAGTAGCTCGGGGCCTTAGAGGATCTGCCTGAAGAGAGAAATCTTGGCTCCTGACAGAATGAAGAAAAGAGACTGTGAGCTAAAACTCAGTTTATTGTAAATTGAAGTATTCCTTCTAGAATGTAGGTATATGAAAGGAAGAAAGCTTTGCACAGACAGGTATGTCCCCATCATAACTTTTATTTTTAAATAGAGGATACATTTAAGGAAGTGAATAAATGGCAAGTGAATAGGAATAGTATAGATTCATGGAAACTCATTCTTAGTAAAAGGTCTCCCAGTAATGGATAGGTCTTTCAGGTTGTTCTCTGGAAATTGCATTTATTTTCTCAAGAGTATTTCCTACATTTTTCCCACCACTCACATACATTTTTGAATATGTAAGTTCATGTACATGAATGCATATACATGGTTTATGTTTTAAACCAGGCAAGTATCTTTGCCACTAGGTGACATTTCATATTGACAGTGCCTTTCAGAATATCTGCTTATGGACGATCAGGATCCCGTATTTATGGAAAAGATATTTTCTTTATGTACCTCGAGGCATGACTATCTTGCATCTTTGCTAACTGCCCAGGGCAGAGGACTCTGGCACTATCTGTTAATACCAGAAGGTTCTGCATTACATATTTTATGTTAAGATGCAAAACAGTGTCACCTAGGGGCCTCAGATCTTTGAGGAAAATGGATATTTTTGTAATGAGTGTGTGGCTTTCCTTCATCAAGTCACTTTTCCAAGCACGAAAAGATGTTAATTTTTTTACCCTTCCTTTATAATCATATTACAAGGAATTTTCTATAAAAGATGTATTGGATGTAGTTAAAATGAAATATATGCATGGATTTAAAGGAAAGAAAATGGAAAGCCAGCACTGTGATTTTCTTAAATTATGGTTAATATTTAAATATATTCCAGGTAGCCTGCGTCCATTGTATCTATTATGTTGTCTTAAAGGACTAGAGATGTTGGTTACTAGCTTCCTGATTGGATTTAACGATTCTTGGGGTCCCCCTTCTTTCAGTGAGATGACAAAGGAGAAATAATGGCACTGCTGTTTTTATACAAAGCAGGCTTCTACCAACTGCGAATAGTAAGTCTCACTATTTTGTTCTAAATATAATATCACCTGTGCAAAATATGTGTGTGTGTATATATTGTTGGGTAGAGGGACTCTCAGGGAGCAAGCATGGCAGTTAGTTCTGACTGTCAATCTACACGTTTAATGAGAAACTCTGCCTGATTTAATGAACCCTGGTGCCTGACTCTGGCATCATTTTAAACAGAACTCGCATCTACAACTCGGTGATGTCAGTTTTCAGCCTCCATCATGGCAGCTCGATGAGCCTCTAATGGAAGGAGTTTTCCTTGTGAACTATTAAGCATATATAAGCAATCACTACTAATTTATTCAGATGGAGAGGACAAGGAGGCGTGTGTGTGTGTGTGTGTGTGTGTGTGTGTGTGTGTGTGTGTACTCGCAGAGACAGGGAGAGAATGTGTGCATGACTGGGTTGTGGAGACAAAGTAAAATGTTTATTTGGAAACTGGGACCATTCTGCTTGAGGCTGAGCTCCAGGAGCAGAAACAATGCGCAGAAAACAATAGCTTTATGTCACAGGTGCAATAAAAACATCAAAGCCTAATTGGGCCACAGTTGAGAGTAAAGGCGGCAGGCAGCCTGTTGCCATCAGTGGCCCCTTTTGTCAGGACCTGTAGGTGACTGTGAGTGTGTTTTAAATGTTTCCATCTTCACTCTGGAGCTCCAGGCTGGTGTGGGGAGCAGGAGAGAGGTGATGGTGACTCTGTTTTCTCTCAGTTCACTTCCTGGAATGAGTGGAAACGTTTTTGACTCCAACATGCTAGATCATGGCTGTGCTTTCCCTGGATTATGTGAAGTGAAACTTGGCTGCTCTTTTCCAGTGTCGGCCTCTGTGGGTTGAACATTACCCAGAATCAGATGAGAAATAGGAACCCAATGCCTTTCACCTCAATCACTACTTAAACAAAACAAGAAGAGAGAAAAATATTCTCAACATATAGGAGTTATGCCACTGACAACATTAAGGAAATAAAAAAGAGGATATTACATTTTATTACCTACTATTTACCCCTCATTCTACTTTACCCCACTCTGCCATTTGTTCCTGGGGTATTTGTTTGTTGGTTGGTTAGTAAATTCGAGGTGAGAGAATTCAGGGTGTTCCATGCAGTCAAAACAAAATGTGGAACAAATCACTCAGATGAGCCAATTCCAAGCGCTGGGTGACTCTAATGAATAGATGCAGTCACAGGCAAACAATGGAGGTGACAATGAATTTATGAAAGGTCAAAGTCCCCTCCACATCCAAAACTTCCTGCAGGGATGCATGTGTCCCTGTCTGCCCAGCCGGCTGCCAGGCCTTTGACAATGCTGCCACCTGCTGCTGCTGGGCTCCACAGGAGGTGGCTCCCTGCACAGTCCTCTGGGATCTGGTTTTGGGGGAGACTGCCTTTGTTAGGGCTTCTGGAAGGTCTCCGTCGCCCCACCCCTTCTCTTGGCCTGAATCCCAACCACAGGGGTGAGGGGTTGGCTCTGTTTTAGCTGACCCCTGTGTGTCAGTTCAGGTGATAACCAGATACACATCAGGGGCTGACCTGACACGTATCCACTAGACACCTTGCCTTGTTACATTTCCAAAGGTGAGTTGAAGACAGATGCCTCTGATGGAAGAGGCTCTGGGTGCTGTGACTTAGCTCCTCGGGTGGCAGTGCTTACAGTCTCTGCTCTTTCCCTGGGCAATTAAGTAAAGTGATAGAAATAACTCGCCCAGGCAGCTGGGTCTTCCTTCCGGGGAAGGGGGAAGTAAAGCTTAGGGGGTGTCCCTCTGGCTAGGTTGTGATGAGGAAATGTGGCGTACATAATGCGCCATTGTGCAATTGTGTGTCTGTCAGAATGCTTCCCGCAAACGGATGCGTGAGTTTGATGGAATTGAAGACAGACCTCTGTCTGCCTGCCTGCCGGGGCCTTTTCACCAAGCTCTCCTGAGAAGCAAGCACTCCTTCTCTGGAGCTCCAACAGGGCACTCACACAATCGTTCACTGGCTTCCTTTCATCGCTGGCTTTAAGACTGTGACGTTTGTGGCCCTGGCAGGGTAGCTTGGTTGGTTAGATCGTAGTCCCAATACAACAAGGTTTCAGGTCCAATCCTAGGTCAGGGCACATACAAGAAACAAACAATGGATGCGTAAACAACTGGAGCAAAGGTCTCTCTCTCTCTCTCTCTCTCTCTCTCTCTCTCTCTCTCTCTCTCTCTCAAATCAATCAATAAAAAAAACTTTTAAAAAATCATTGGGGCCAAAGCCGGTTTGGCTCAGCAGATAGAGTGTCGGCCTGCGGACTGAAGGGTCCCAGGTTCGATTCCGGTCAAGGGCATGTACCTGGGTTGCAGGCACTTCCCCAGTGGGGGATGTGCAGGAGGCAGCTGATCGATGTTTCTCTCTCATCGATGTTTCTAACTATCTCTCTCCCTTCCTCTCTATAAAAAATCAATAAAATATATTAAAAAAAATCATTGGGGTTTGTTACAATAAAGTCAGAACTTACTGATAAATGATGGTTTTCAGTTACTTTGTGATATTTTTAGCATTCTGCTTGGAAAAGTGATTTCTAAATATTTCCTTTTTACTGTTCCTCTGCTTGGTGAAGTAAAACTTAAGATGATATCCCTTGGACATTGCGATGGGTAGAGGAACACTTGAATAATCTTTACAATTCACTACTTTAGGAATGGCCTCATGCTCACTGAAGGGTGAGTTAACAATCTCCTGTCAGGTTTTAGACCAGTGAGGAAAGCATGCCTGGTGAGTGCATAGCGATGGGTAGACAGAGGTTAAGCAGGACCCAGTGATCGACAAGGAGAGGCTGTTCTGGAAACGTTAGCTGGGGTTCAGAGGAATCCCCCGCTTCCTCAGAATAGCATGGAAATGCCAGTGACATAAATGCAAAAGCAGAGCAGATATGTGTAATCGCTTTCACAATACTAAGTAGGGGGAAAAGGAAACAGAAAAACATCATTAGCCAAGTAAAGCGATTGCTAAGAAATTGTCCCAAATCCACTCCCAACAAAAGTGGGGGTGAAACAGCCACCTGCCCAGAGCCTGGCCCAGAAGCTCCCCTATCCTTCCAGGGAGGAAACCAATTCCTACCGAACTGGCTTGTGAAAAACAGCTCAAAGTATGACATTGTGTTTTTGCTTCTCATGAAAACAAGTAAGTGCTCTGAATGTTATTTAAAGAAACATGCATTTATTGTATTGAGAGGCCATTTGATACAAGTTGGGGACTTCAAATTCATTATATTTCTTCCAAATCAAATGATTAACCATTACATTAAAAAAAAAAACACAACTCAGTTTTCATGTTAGCCATTAGAACAAAATAGACAGCCCCTCGTCTTTATCAGACTGGTATTTTACATTAGGTGGTAGGCTTTGGTTTTAATAGGTATATCAAAATATCATAAGTCCCTGAAAATTACATCAACCTTTAGTCTCTGTGGTATAATACAGCCATTTTAACGCTTTGCCTGCAGTATCCTTTCTTTAAGATAAAATGTGACAATATCCCCAGGCACAGACACTTTTGTACACTTCTAATCAGACATTTTCATTATAAAACACATGAACTCTAATGCAAATATGACCATGTCACAGTGTCTGGTTAGAAATGGGCCTCTCTGCATTGCTGCCATCGCAGTCCACAAACACTTTTCTAGTTATTGTTAGGGAATCATCAGTCACTGGCCCCCTTTACGAATGTAGGAAGACCAATGTACGGAAAGAGACGATGACTCTGCTTACCTCTTCCTCCCGACCACAGCCATTCCCCCCCATCCTTGTCTGCTAAAAGGTCCCAACCAAATAGAAGGTGTGAAGGTTTTAACTACTCAGATAATTCATAGTCCAACACGTGCATGGTTTATATAAGTCATTTATTTATTTTTTCAATCAGTTTTTTGAAAAGTAAACATACAGTGTTCATTCATTTTAATCTAAAATAATTTTCACTAATAGAGCTTCCACCAGTTCTTTCAACAGTTCATTACTTTATGATCCATGGCACCAGATGAGGTGTTTCCTTATATTACTTAACCAAATGATGGTCTTTATTTCTTTCTTTTCAGCTTTTTCTCAGTTTTCACACTGACTTTTATTGTTTTCCAGGTCATTTTTCTCTCAGTTCCTCTGTCCACATTCCAATTTAGAATTCCCCGAAAGCTCTACCTAAGAAAGACAAAACGTGATTCACTATTATCTGCGGTTCTTTCCCATAAATCAGCCCTTTCAGCTGCTTTGTCATTTTTGCTTCTCTTTGTATTTTTGTGTTTGTCAACATCATTTTGATAATGAGGTGCACTGACTCAATGCAGGTCTATTCAGGTGACAAACACTGGTATCGCACAACGACACAGCCAGGGGAGCTTCATGGCTTCCCACACACATACACATGCAGGCCCCTGCCCCTTCCAGGAGTCCCATCAATTTAAAGGCCTGTCTGATTTTAATTCTCAGGACTGATAGAGGCCCCTGCACTGCAGTTTGATGCCAAGTGACTTACACATTAATCCTGCTGGACCTGGATATCAAAGAGAGGTGACCAAATTTCAGATTTTCTCATGCTGAGGCAGGAAGATTGCCAAGAGATAAGCCTGGATTAATCCTATATAATAAAAGAGAAACATGTAAATTGACCATCTCTTTGCTGTGCTCACCAGCCAATCAGGAGTGAATATGCAAATTATCCGACAAAGATGGCAGGCTAATTTGCATACACAGGCACTGGGAGGAGAGCAGAAACAGAAGAGCCAGCAGCTTGGGGTGGGGGGGGGTGTGGCTCCCTTGGTTGCTCCCTCACTAGTTCCCTTGGGGGGACGTGGCTCCCCAGGTCGCCAGGTGGAGAGCAGAGTAGGAGAGCCAGAGGCTTGGAGGGCTGTGGCTCCCTCGGTCGCTCCCAGCATGGGGAGCACCAGGAATTCTGGGAATAGTTCTGATGGCAGCCCCAGGACCAGAAGTGGAAGCCCGGAGCACAGGGAGCTCCAGGAATGCTGGGAATCAAGTTCTGGTGGCAGACAGATCTCCTAGACAGTAGAGCAAAGTGAGCCTGGAACAAGTTACTGTTGTGGTTGGGGAATGGAGGGAAAGCAAAGGTGAGAGACATAAGTAAAATCAGAGTGTCTAGGAAAAATTAAAGGGAAGATATCCTAAAACTTCCAGGAAATCTCCACCAATGAAGCTAAGAAAAAAAAAAAAAGCTTCTATTATTCTGTGAGCAACAGACCAAACTGGGTTGGGGGTCTCAGACAATTCTCTCATATGATTGCAAAGACAGACAGAAACTCCCGAATTGGAGAGGGCTCCCCTGAGGATTCCCAGATTGGCTAGGGTGCAGGTCGGGCTGAGGGGACCCTCCACCCCCTTCACCCCTCTGTGCATGAATTTTCGTGCACCAGGCCCCTAGTAAAGTCTAGAACCAGATTTAAGTGGTTAATAGCAGCTTTTGACACAATAGGACAAGATGCTATTTCCTTGTGTTTATGTCCTTAAGAGGTGCCATGATGAAAGCAAATATGCATAGTTTTAATGTGGGCACTAGTGTGCCGATTAAAAAATGCAGAGTAAAAATAATATATTTTACACCTGTTCTCTGCACTTCAATTGTAGGAGGAGGTTCATTGTGACATTGAAACTGTCAGTGGACCATTTCCTTGTTATGCCATCTGCCTTTGCTTCTGATTTCTTATCAGTTCCAAAGTTTGTCCTTTCTCCCTAAATTGTGATCCACCCCACATGGTCTGGGCCTTTCTCTCTGGCATCCCTGGCCTGGCGAGGTTTCTGAGAGCTGCAGAAGGGAAGCCTGGATCCCACTGTAATCCACAGCCCAGCATGTATATCCTGGGAATAAACCTAACTGCCCCTTTTGGAGTTCCTGATGTACGTTTGAAATATGGCAATTTTAATTAAATTGAGTCATTTTCCTTTCAAGTGTCATAATAATTTTGGGGGGGGAAATGTATAAATGAGAAGAAAATTATATAATTAGGGGGATCTCTTATTTTTTCTTACAAAGCATTGTATTAGTCCGATATTCACAGAATGTCACCTAGACATTAGATTTGTTTATGATTGCAAATGTATATACCAAGGCAGGATTTGTTATTTCTTCTAAGGAAGATTCCTGAATTTATACAATGATGCATTTAGTCTAATTAAAGAGTTGAATTACATTTGAATGTTTCTAAAACGGAATGTGTACTCTTTTACACAGAATTTTTTTCATTATAATTTCAATCTATGGGATACCCTGATACTTAAAGGAAAAGAAACGTAAAAGGCCACTGTTCTAATGTTTATCAGTTGTGTTTTCTAAATCACAACAGGCAAACCAGTGGCTGGGTTTTGCTTTAGCTTTAAAATCCCACAGCTGAGCACTCTGTGGCTCAGCCTTGGTCAATGATTTTGAATATTCCTTCATGCTGTGCAATAAGCCAGCACTGCCAGGGCGACCATTGCTTCTCCCCTGTCACAAAGGCAGCAGAGAGCTGTGGGTCATTAGCTGGAGGTGGTCACAGTCCATGAGACCCCCAGGACGCACTCATATCCTCTGTGACACCTCTCTTCTCCTTGGCCCAGGGCCAGCAAGAGGGTTCCAGTTGGGTTTCCTCTCCTACATAAACAACACTTAGGGAAATGCAGTTTCATTGTGAATTTAACTGATCATAACATATTAGCCAAAATTCTCACCAATACTTAGCCTAAAACAAATCTCCCCTTCATTGAACACTTCTAAAATAGACAAAGAGCTACCATGTGCTGGAGGAGAAACTGACCTAATTGTATTCGGCCAATTCTTATTTTGTGCCCACTCTGTGTGAGTATAAAGATTGGTAAGCTAGAGACCCTGAACTAATCTTACACTCTGATAGGGGGAAGAGCGTACAATACAGATAACAAGTGAAGGGAATGATGTATAAGAAAATTTAAAAATGATTAAAATTAATGTCCAAGTACACTTTTTAAAAGCACTTTTGTATTTATTTATTTACATTATTATACACTCTTCGATTTTGTCTCCCTGTTTTCACTGAGTTTCCACAAAACAGAAGACACAGTTCTAGGACTGCGGACACAGGAACAAAGCACACAAAACACATGTATAGTCCCTGTGCTCTTCTTGTAGACAGTAGAAAGAATGTGACAATAAACAACTGTCTCATTTAATTTTTACAAGAAGCCTGGTATTGTAAGCCCCTGTTGTATGTGAGAGCCCTAGGGAAACCTTGGGACGCGAGCAGCTCACAGTCATGCTGAGGAGCCAGGGACACATACCCCAGGTACACGTGGTTACGATTTGGCTATAGGCGCGAGGACGTTCAACTCCATGACTTGATAGCTTTGTGACCTTGGGCAAGTTGCTCAACCACTTTGTTGTAGGTTCTCAAGCTGCACAGGTCTGTTGTGAGAATTAAATAAGTTCATCCTTTTATAGATCTGCCTGGTTTTATCTGGCATGAGAGAAGTTTTTTGGAAACTTTGTTGGTTTGTATATTAAGAAAAATATTTTAAAACAACTTTGCTGCTTAACAACTGATTCACTTAACAGAAAGAAGCCCCCTTCCTTTCATTTTCCTTCTTCCTTCCTTTCTACCCTTCTTCTGCTTTTTCTTCCTTTTGTTGCTATAATGGTCCTTCTCCATCCTCTTCTTCCTTCTTTTTCTTTCAAATCGGCAATGACCATAATTATTCACCTCCGACAGCAGCAGACTTGAGGGACAAATATGCTCTTTATTTTCACAAACTCCCACTTACTAGATTAATAATTTGCCCTCCAAGCAAAAAAAAAAATAAGATAGAAAAGGTTCAAAATGCATGTTCTCACCATAGTTTACATTTTTAAAAACTTTTTTTTTTGAAATGCAGGGATTCAATAAGGCAGTAGAAATCTTCAAATGGCAGCCAATCTGATTTTTAGCACTAGTAAAAATGTGATCAATTTCTGACATATTCATATTACTTTAAAATGCCTAAAATGCCTCTGTTTTTAAAATAGAATTTTCCAAAAAAATTGGATTCACTGAATGAGAAATAAAAACAACAGGCCAATAAAAGCATTTGCTTTGAAAAACACTCAGAATCAGTTCCTGCCATGGAGGCAGCTCAGGAGCTGCAGGAGGTAACGTATGTCCATCAGGGCTTGTCCCACACAGTATCCAGGGGCGCATGTGCCCTAGGCTTGGGGTTCTCTGGCAAGGCTGGGCCAATCTCGGGAACCAGCGTTGGGGTGGGAGTGACTTGTGTCTCCATCAGACCCTGTTTCCTCAAGGCATTCCTGGCAGCACACACAGAAGTTTTCAATGATCCACAAGAAATATATTTACAATGACAAAACTGTAAGCACATTCTCGATTACATAATAGATACACTTGAATATGATTTCATGAAGCAGACAAATGTTTAAAATCACATTATCAGAAGCATTATTATTCTGCATCCATTTATCCACAAATACTTGTTTTAGGTGAATCATTTTATGTAAAACATGTAATGTTATCAATGGGCTGCAACAGTAATAAAAGTAATCTGATACTATCAATGAAAAACACAGCTCTAATAGTTACTTAAGGATTTTTATATCTAATTTTTCCCTCTGTGCATTTTACTTGCAACACATGAGGTGATCACAGTATCACACATAGAAGCTAACAAATTAATTAATATAGTTCAAGTAGGGAATAGAGTTGTCTGTTAATGAAAGTGCTTAATTTTAATAATGATCATTTATATAATGACATATGGGGCTTATCTATAATAATGATATAAAGATTACTTGACTTTGTCCTTTAAGAAATTCATAGACATGATTCCTAATGAAAAGAAATAATTTACTTGTTGAAATACATATCAAAAAGTCTACAAAGTCAAGAGAACCTAATTAACTTGAAGATTTTCAATGTAATGTATTATTAAAGGAAGTTAGTACATTGAAATATTACATATTATATATATGATAGCATAATTTGATAATTTGACAATATTATTTATTCAAAGACATTATTTATTGTCTATATGCATATTTAAAATATCTCTGGGTACCAGAATGTCACAAATACTTTAAATTGTGATCAGTGAATTATCTATTATCTAAATAGATGCTGAGAACATATTTTTTTCTGTAGCAGCAAATATCAAATTATAACACAGTTAATGTCTATTAATTTTACGTAATTTGAGTATTTTACTTCTATAAGTTAGTTTCTATTCAGAATGTTTTATTTACCAAATGATTTTATTGAATAAAATAAAAAAATTTGAATTCTCATTTATGTTGAGTTTTGAAACTGCAAAAGAAAGTAAAAAACAAAATCAAAGAATTTCTATTCAAAATTTTTCATTCTTTACTGAATATTTGATCTTCAAAGTAAAAAGAGCAATCCTTTGGAATACAATCACTGCCAAAACTAACAATAGAAACAATAAAACTGAGAACTTGTAAAGATTATTATATTACACTAAAATATTATACAGTTCCTTCAAATATTTTTTTCCTGACAAGCCCAACAATTGAAACTTACTAAAACCTAGTCTGGTTGGTGTATAACTTTGTGTTTAATGATTATTTGAATGACCTTCTAATTAAAAAGCACAAATCATACCCCTATAAAAATGGCAAGTGGAGCAGGGCTCAGCTAATTTAAGTCCCTTTCAGACTGGTCTTGATGGCCTGGCCTGCATAGATTGCCGTTGAAATGGTCTCATTACCCTGGCCCAAGGTGGTGATGTGTCCATATACTGAGAGGTACTCGGACAGGCTCCCAGGACCTGTGCTTGAAACAGCAATCAGCATAAGGGGTTCCATGGGCAATCCGATGTCATTGTTGCTGATTTCTGAATTTAAATAGTAGCATATAAGGCAAACAGTCAAAAATAGCATTTTTCTTAGCCCTCTGAACGGAAATGAGATTTGGAGCAAAACTGGTAAGAATAATATGGAGATAAGATAGTGTGTTTTTAACTCAAAAGAAAGTCCTCCCCGCCCCCCATTTCTGAAAGTGATGCGCTTGGAAAGAGACAGGTCATAATGAGAAGAGAAAAGGCACCTGGCATTTGCTTCGCTCCCTCCGACATGGAGCCCTGACTTGGAGCAGTGTAATTAGAGCTCTCTGTGTGCAGGGAACAAAGGCCTGTCAGGATGAAGAAGAACCCCAAGCTAAGCAAAACCCCGACCAGTTACATCTTTCAGTTCCCTCTCCCTGCCTTGAAAAGAGGAAATATAAGAAAACAGGTGTGTGTGTTTGGGGGGGGGGGGGGGGAGGATTTTCCCAGTGTTAGGATAGAAGGCTCCCTCTGCTAATGTTATTACTGAGAATAATTACACCTCTTTGAGGCCAGAGAACAACTCAACCTACATCCATTGGGCCCAATGACTATAGTAAAGGAAGATGAGGATAAAGCAGGATGCAGCAGAATCTGTTTCCCTTAATCTTGCTGATGTCTTCAGGATACCAAGAATTGGACTGATTAATTTGTCTTGAGGAGTGGCACTGTGTTTCTGCTTTTCCTTGATCCAGCAAAGCAAAGGTGAGATGGCATGCCAATGACAGATGGGTTCCAGGACTAAGAAACTCTGTCCTAACTCAGAAAGTATGCATTTTAAAAACAAAATTTAGTTTGCTTGCTCCATTAATTTTAACGAATGACAAAGTGTGCTGCAGAATTATGATATCTGTCCTATGGAAGTGTTCACTGTCTCCCAAATGCTTCTTAATTCTTAGGTCCCTCAGGGTAAAACTTCCATATTCACAGAGTATATAGCTAGGGATTACTATTAGGGTTGAATATTTAGACTTCTCACTTAGTAAATTCACCAGGAACAGCTTATTTTTAGGGAATTAAGAAAAAGTTGTTAGGCATAGTCTAAAGGCAGCCATGAGAAGTCAACAATTGGGATGATAGTTTTTCATTGCTTTTAATAGCAGCACTGATTTGGTCAATCAGACTAGACTTTTATACTATGATCTAGATTCTGCCCACCTACAAAGCAATAGACTATTACATGTCCTAAACAGAGATTTTACTCCCAAGCACTTACATTGTCAATGAGAGAGACTATACAGGCTTTGCCGGCTAGGGAAACATGCATGCTGCATTTGGGACCATTGTATATTAATGCTCAGTTCTTATTTAACTTTTTTTAATTCCCGTAGTCCTGAAAGGGGAAATTCTTACTAATTTCCATTCCACCTTTTTCATATGATTTTTAAAGCATAAATTATTTTAGAAAAGAGAAAATGTAAAATCATAATAGTGGTTGTTACTTTTGTTACAGGATTTAGTCACTAAATTATTTGTAGTAGTGACAACCTATTTATATTTTATCCTGCACACTGCATCTCTCTTTACTACGCATGGATAAATTTCTTTGACAATACCCCTAGGTGGCAGGGTAATATTATGATACTTCAGTTCAGTATTCTAACATTAAAAAAAAGAGAGAGAGAGAAAGAAATAGAAAAATCAGAAACAAATGTTTGAATCTTCAATCTTGATTTGGACAGCTTCAAAAATATAAGGACAATGTAATAAATTTGTTCATAGTTGGCCCTTAAGCAGTTTCATCACCAGTATAGAATAATATAATGCTATTGAGTGTTTCAAAAACTGTATTAATAAGACTATTTTTTCTTTTATTATGGAGGAAGTGCAGGTGAGTGGACAGGTCTCAGAGCCTGTTCCCCATTCCTCCTCCAGTAGTCAAAAGTTCATTTATCACATGATAACTTCTTTTCAAAATATTCCATACTGTTTAGTAAGAATAATTTTTTTTAAGGCCATAAAACAAAACATAACAGGTCATGGGCCATGGTTAAACTGCTTTTAATTTTGCCCAAATAAAATTTTAGAATTTGTTTGCCTGTTGTTTTTAAATATTTTGAAATAGAATGATCATTAGCCAAGATAAGCACTAATACTTTAAAATATAAAATCTAGAGGTTAGCAATTAGTATAATATAAATCTATAAGGGGTGCATCAATCTATAAAGCTTGAATTCCTTCCATGAAAATTAAAATTCCATAAATGAGGTGTTTTATGTATACATACTATTCGTTTTTATAAATTCATGGAGCTACATATTTCTGCTTAAATATATTATGTGCATTTTTGTGACTATTAATGAACACAGTACACTTACTTGTACATACATTTTCAAAATATCAAAAGTCATATTTTATCCATAGTGACTAAGATTCACCATTTTTAACTGGTCATGTTTATTCATTTTGTCAGAAAATAGTTCAGCACTACCTACTGTTTGCCAATACTGTGTGGCATGTGAGACGTCAGAGGTGGCCCTGTTCTCGGGTCCTGCTATCCAGGCACTGAGGCAAGTGGAAGGCTTTTGCTACGATGGCCTTGGAGAGTGGTAGGGACAGGTAGGGGAGAGACATGGACCCGCGTGGGGAGTCAGGAGGCCTCTGTAGAGCAGATGGTATCTATGTTTAGTTGTCTAGGATGGTTCAGAATTCACTTTTCAGAGTGGAAGGAAGTGATTCTACAGGTAGAGAACAATATGAAAGTGACATGGTTACTTGCACACTAAAGTGAAAGGTGCCAAACACTTGATTCCCTTTCTGTCATATGATGACAATGATGCTGCCAAACTCATGGGGTTACTATGAGGATTAAATAGGCGATTATAAAAAGACACTTTGAATGTGGCACACAGGAATGTCAAAGATATGTGAGCAGAAATAGACTTAACAGATAATAAAATACACTTTAAAGCTAAATAATTAAAATGTTATTGTATGGTATGGGCATAGCAACTGATGGAGAGATTAGAGGAATAGAATTGAGAATCTAAAAATAGATCCACTTTTGTATGCAAATCTAATATTTGACAGAGATGGCCTTTCAACACTGGGGAAAATTTGAACTTTTAATAGATTATGTTCATTCAACAGTTAAGTATTTTAAAAGAAAGTAAATAATTTAGAAACTTTCATAGTTCTTATGTGGAAAGAAGTTCCAAATAAAATCACACAATTTTTGTATTTTATATTCTAAAATTTTATGTTCTATATTCTAAAACAGAAAGAACAAAACTTATGTGTCAGGCACATATTATAGTGCAATCAATATTTGTTAAAATAATTTTAAAATATATTGTTACAGTAAGGGTAAATTATCTAGGGAAGACCCAGAGTTAACCCTTCTCCAAAAAATATAAATAAATATGAGAAATAGAAAATATCTATGTATGGTTAAAACAACTAAACCAAAGTTAAGAGACAAGCAGGTAACTGAAAAGAAAAAATTTGAAACACAAATGAAACAGATTTACTGACTAGTTTCTACATTATTTTTATTGATTTCAACAAGAAGAAACCTACATGTCAATAACATTAATAGGAAATGAGAAAGGAATTCCAGGAACTAATTCGCAAAAGAAATGTATAAGACATTTGGGAAAGACACATTCAGCCCTAGAGGTAGTTAAACAAATGCAATTAAAATAAACATATGCTTTGCTTATCATGATAGCAAACATTAAAAATGGTAAAAAAAAAATAGTAATGTTAAGAATGAATTTATTCATTCAACAGTATTTTTCTAATGCCAATACGCACTGGGAACTGCTTTAAATGCTAAAGATATCGTTATGAAACAGAAGGAGTTTGTTCATCAGTAGAAAAAGATGGGCTATTTTATTATGAATGGCATAACCCAAAAGTCTTAACTGTCTGATGCAAGGTTCCGGGCAGGTTTTTAAGGGTACAAGGGGAACACGTATGAAGGAATGCTGGTGGAAAACATTTTAATTGGAGCGTGGCCACTTAAGGTAAGAGGTATTAGCACCAGATGGTCCTGGATCACAGCCCCTCTCCTTTTGAAAGTGTACTGGTGTTCAAGTTCCAGTTGTGTACTGGTCATTGGTTCTGTGTCAGAGGGAGTGAGACTTTGGCTCCAGAAAAGCTAGAGGTCAGGGTTCACTCCTTTGCTCACAATTTGGCTTGTGGTTTTAGTCTATTCTCTGTAAAGCAACTCAATTTCTTGTTTAAAAGAATAGGACCATTTTGAGCTGGTTCTGTGCTTACAGTACTAGAAAAAATATATATTTTTTATTGGAAATGAGCACCTGTGCTTTCCTAATGGGGACACACTTGTGGATAGCTTTCTGGAACTGAATTACAGAGATATCAAATGTGGAAAATCTAAGACTCAGAAGTTCTCCTTCTGGGAATGTATTCTAACAAAATACTAATATACTCAAGAAATTTAATCATGACACTTATTAAAATATGAAGAAAAAAAGAAAGTAAAACATATAATTATGAAGAATTGTAACCATAGTAAATATATATGGATAAATATGTTGCTAACTAAATTGAATTATGTAACACCATTACAATGAATCTATCTGTAGCCATTAAAACAAAGTACAAGTTTAGACCTTTTTTAAACCATTGAAAAATATATGTGCGACATTTTTAAATAAATGAATGTGTGTTAGAAGAAACATGGGTGACAGGACCCTCTTTGTGGGTGTCAGTGTGGATAAACTATGATGTGACACTACGAAACAGTAATAGCAGATACTACTGAACTACACTTTATCATGAGCAGTAAAACAGAATTTTATAAATAGAAAAAAAACATGCTTTTATTTAGAATACACAAAATAAGAAGAACAGAAAGCAGAGTTTTCCTTTCAGTAGCTTAGCTTTGTCACTTCACCTTAAGCCAATTACCATCAGACAGCTGTGTGTTAACTCGCACATCTGATGGGATGGCTAGGGGTGCTTATGGGCCTAAAGGTGGAGCCTATGTGGATTCTGTGATGCTAACATTCTTGAGGGGAATGACTTTCTGATTTAAGTTCCCTTCTTTTAAACTTTTGAATGTAAACTTTCTAATCTTGGAGAAAAAGTCAGAAACTCTGGAAAGCAGAGCACAGTTGCATCAAAAAGTTTTAAGGTCAAAGAGAATATGTATCTCTAGCAGGGAGAGTCTTCCCTTCTCCATCATCCTAATATATATAAAAACCCTGGGTCCATCAGGACCAGGGGCTTGACCAACCGGAAGTCAGTGCTGCAGTCAGTGCTGGGTTGCTGTGGTGACCCAGCACTGGCTCCTGAGGGAGCTGCTAGTCAGGCCAAGAGATAGGCCTGATGAGAGAAGTAGGGTCTGATCCATAGCCTCTGTGGCAGCTGTTGATCAGCACTTGTCTCTCTCCAGTGGCCATGCCTCCATTTCTCTCCAGGCCTCCACTGGGGCTGCTGATCAGCCTGCCTTTCTGATCAGGCCCCATTGATAGGCCCAGAGACACTGACTGGCATAGAAATTGACCAAACAGAACCAAATCTGGGTGAAATGTGAGGAGCCAATGGCTGCCTAGGAGACGGAATTTTTGATGCTGACTGGCATAGAAACCGATCAATCAGAACCAAATTGGCCAACAGAGGAGGGCAGTTGGGGGAAAGATCAGGCTGGCAGGGGAGGGTCATTGGGATCAAGATCAGGCCAGAAGGGGAGGGCAGTTGGGGGGACCAGGCCTGCAAGGGAGAGCAGTTGTGGGTGACCAGGATGGCGGGGAGGGGGGGGCAGTTGGAGGCACTCAGGCTGGCAGGAGAACAGTTAGGTGTTAATCAGGCCAGCAGGGGAGTGGTTAGGGGGTGATCAGGTTGTCAGGAAGAAGTGGTTAGGGGCAATCAGGAAGGCAGGCAGGAGAGCTGTTAGGAGCCAGCCATCCCAGATTGTGAGAGGGATGTCTGACTGCTGGCAGTCGGACATCCCCGAGGGGTTCCAGATAGGAGAGGGTGCAGGCTGGATGAGGGACACACACCCCCTTGCATGAATTTTATGCACCGGGCCTCTAGTTGACCATAAAATTCTCCACAAGCTTTAAGTGGAGATCTGCTTCAGGTGATTGGATAGTAAAAGGAGAACATATTATTTTGATATTTTGTTACTATTACTTTTGTCAATATTGCAGTATTGGTGTGATTTTGAGCCCAGTGTTGTATCTTATATCTTCCTTCTAGGGGCCTTGTCACTGGGATGTGTTCACAGCTTCCCTCTCCAGTGTTTCAGAGGATGGGTCATTAGTGACTCAGGAAGTTGAGTAGCTGGACCATGAAAACAGTCTTGGGGACATAGGAAAGGAGATGTAATTTACCCTCCTTAACACTTCAGCTTACCCAACAATGTGTGAATGAATAGGAATTTCATACCTTCTTTTGAGAGAAAAAATAAAACAGAGCACTTTCAAAGACAAGGCTCTTTCTTGACTGGGAGGGTAATGTGCCCTGACAGACCCAGGAGAAGGCCTGGGCTGTGGGCTGACTTCCTTTTTCAGTGACCTTGAAATGCTGAGGGAAAGCTGGAGAGAAAAGCAATTTCATCTTTGAAATTACACACCACTGTTCTCATTCATCTTGATAAGCACTTTTAAGGAATAAAAAAAAAAAAAAAAAAACGAAGTGGGGGTATTGCTTCTATAAGGGTTATGGAGACCTTCCTTCTGCAGCATCAGTTTAAAGGAAATTTAGATGTTCAAAGTGCATTTGATTTCTATTGTGAGGCTAAATTGGCCACTTTTAGAAGGTTAGGAAAAAAAGAGAAGAAAAAGACACAGAAGAAAAAATATGGAAAAAAATATAAAAGACGATGATTGTGTATTCTAGTTTTAAAATAAATTTAAAATGAATGGTTCTGAAATGGAATATACTCTGAAATGTGCTGTGAATCATTAATGTTCATTGATTCCACAGACATTTAGATTAATGTCTTGTTTAAATGATCTAGAACTACTATGCTAATTATCAAAATGCTACCAAAGTCTAGAAATAATTGGTTAAGTAAAGGGAACTTTACAATGTGACAAAGACATTAAAACATTATAAACACATTTCTCATAAAAAAATACATAAATATATAAAATAAATAAACATTTTAAAACTTTTTCTAATAGTAATGTTTACTTAAACATCAAGCTAGCTAGCTATTTGGTTATTTTATTTTGAATGGTGTGAATTTAGTGTGTGTGTGTGTGTGTGTGTGTGTGTGTGTGGCCTCTGCATTGAGCATAACCTCTATCAGCTCGCCAGTGCAATGATCAGCTTGGGTCTGTCTCAAACATGCATAAAATAATGCCTTACACAAAATCTGTCCTTCTCCCCTAATCTGGAATGTTTTCATTGTGTCAGGAATAGTATGTCTCTCTTTGGAACCCAACACTTGATAATCCCCTCTCCGGTCACCATGAATGCTTACTGAGAGAAAAAAAAAATGAGAGCTGTGGTTTTAAACCCAAGAGCTGGCACACCAGGCAGAAATTCAGAGCAAAGGCAACAGACTTCAGTTGGGAAGGTTGGGGGGGGGGTACCTCTGCAGTTGGTGCAAGGGCAGTTTCTGATATAATTAGAAAGATCTGGACCAGCCAGAACCCGCACTGAGCCCAGAGTAAAGTCCACAGCCCGAGTTTCCACTCCCTTCAATAATAAAGACAACATGGGCTATATGTAGAAGTTTCTTGAAGCTAGCAGGGGGTCGGTGGGGGGACAATTTCAGAAAACATCCTTTTCATTGACTAAAGATCCTCTTGGAGATAATTAGGAGGAACTGTGTTGACCTGCCGCCATTAACAGTCAACCCAGGGTAAGGACTGCCAGAATCAGCACCAGCAGGATTCTGCATCACTGCCTTGGTGCTCCAAGGGATGGCAAACAAGGTCTGTGACAGCTGCTTGTGAATGGTGTGATAGAGAACAAAATGCCTTCTTGGTACTGGAATCTTCCTCCTTGGGTACACTTGTCTCCCAATGCCTCTGTCCACAGCCTCGCACTTTTGGTCTCAGTGACAGTTCTTCACCTGCTATTCCCAGGTCAGGAGCTTGTTTACATACATCAGCTTGCTATCTGTACTCAGAAAGTTTCTCATGCCATGGCCAAGAAAGTCATGTCACCAACAGGCGGGATATAGACACCTCAGAGAATTTAGTGTCTAGGACACATCCACTCTGACTTTACCCTGATGGGTGCCTGAAACTCCCACATCCAGAGGTCATCCTCAGAGCATGGAAAGCATAGGATGATGTCTTCATTGGTTCCCACATGCATCCTTCCTCCACCAGACACAAGCTTTGGAATTGGAGGCAAATTAAATGATCTCTTCTCATTCTCTACTTTCTTCTGTATAAGGGGGATGAATATAATACATGCCAGACAATGTTCTATAAGTGTGAACTGCTTGGGGCCACATAAGATGCTGGTTCATAGTCAGAGCATCATTGTTTTTATCATGGTGATGTAGGTTCCCAGAAAATATCCTTTATAAGAGAAAAATGTCTCCTGTTTTCCTCATCTTCTCATGCTCAAATATTTAAGTGAAATGTTTGTGAGGTCCAAAGCAACAGTGAAGAAAGAGGTGATCAGAAGAATAACAACTGTGGTGGTACAGAACTCAGGCTGTGTGATTGATATTCTCCTGGCTCTCAAGCAGTTCATAGGACCAACATGCTCAGCCTTCCCCATTCTAAATTCTCTTTCTCCTTCATCTGATAACATTTCTTATACAGTATGGAAGTGTGTGTGTGTGTGTGTGTGTGTGTGTGTGTGTGTGTGTGTGCATACTTTTACACATTCACTCTCAATCTAGAGGTTATGGATTCACTGCTCAAAAATATTTGAATACATTTAATTAGGTATTTTATTCATCCCTTTCTTTTCTGCTTAAGGGACTTTAGAATTGAAGTGGGAAGGAGAACATTTGCTGGAACTCATCTAAGGGGAACAGTTATCCTTCAGAAACATGATGGGGTGGAATTAAGTACCAGCTTGCAGGAGGATGTAGTTGGTGAAATAAGCACTCACTCATGAAGCCTTTAACCACTTCCCAGCTCACTCTGGGAATTCCCCAGTCACTTTGTCAGGGATTAGTTTTGGCACCTCCCAATTTAAAAGCAAATCTCCCTACAGCAAAAAAGTATGAGTATGAATGCTATTTATTGTTGGGGGAGAATGTATTTCCTCTTTGAAGGCAATTATCCTTTTCAAAGGTAAGGAGCCGCCCTCTCCTTAAAATCACTGAAAACCCTTTCCAAGATCTCCAGATTTGCATGGTTTGCTGGATGGCAGACACCCAGTGATGAGTAATTCATTTCTCAGTTAAGAGTCTCAAATGTGAAGAGCATGTTCTTTCACTCTTGGAATCCCAAAGCTTGTGAGACAAGCTCTTCACTAATAAAATGAAGGGATAATCTATAGATTGAGGTGGAGAGATTTGACAAAGAAGCTGACTTCTTGGGTATTGGGCTTTAATTTAATATTGCTAGAGCCATACCCAAATATATATTTCCAGTAATATCTAAAAACTAAGTTCTCCATTTAAATTACTCAGACAGGAAGTTATCTTGATGAATGATTATAGTAGAATGGGGATTGAGTGATTGATTTCATATAAAACTGAGTGGGTGTGCAAAAATTTTGGGACAGGATTTATGAGTAAAGATTTGCTCTTGTGTGGTATAACTCATGCCTACCAAGACCCTCACTCAAAGTGAAATTTAATTGCTACAATAGCACAGACATGGTTTTTGGAGATCTACCAGTGGAAGGGAAGAGACTTGCCTGTGTACACTAGGCACTGGTGATGTTTGGTGAAAGTAACAGGTACAAGCACATGGTTTTGGAACCTCATGGCTGTGTGCCATTGGTAGTGTGCTGGGAGATAAGGGAGAGCTGAGGGAGAGTAGCTGTGTGAAGGCCAGCCAGACTCTTTGGTTGCATATAAATAATCTATCATGTCTTAAAAGAGATGGACAGAAAATAATGAAGACCAAGTCCAAGATCTAATAGTTTGGCTGAATTTCAGAAGTGTTTGCATATCCAACCACACTTGCTCTGTTCTACCAAGGGTCCTGGTTAGAAAACTCTGGGACTCTGACTGTCTTAGTCAACTCAAGCTGCCATTAATAAAATGCCACAGGATGAGTGGCTGAAACAATTCACATTTGTTCCTCAGAGTTCTGGAGGTTGGGAATTCTAGATAGCTCCTGGTGAGAATTCTCCTCTTGGTTTGCAGACAGCCACCTTCTCACTGTGCCCTCTCATGGCTTTTTCTGGTGTGCACATGGAAAGGAAAAAATCCAGCTCTGGTGTCTCCCTCTTTTTATAAGGACCCTAATTTCTTTAGGAGACCCCACCAACATAACCTCACATGAACTTAATCATCTTTCAAAGGCCCCCAAAAGAGAGCTGGAATGGCCAAGTGTCAGCTTGGTAGGAACATCATATGAGGATGGAGTGTCACCCCCCAAAGCTCTGTGTGAACCAAAGATCTTTACCCGGTGTTGGGTCACCAATAGGCACAATCCATGGGTTTGGCCATTAAGGGGGATAAGCCCTCTAACCACCAATCACAATGAACCATTCCCACAACTCTGGGCTCTGCAAGGTTAAAGGTTCTTATTCCCAAGATGGTACACTTTTGCCAAGTGATAAAGCAAGCATTTTGGGTTTCTTGTGCTCAAGGAGCAGCAGATAAGACAAGGTGTTATCAAGTGGGCAGGGGTAATTGACCCTGATCAGCAGAAGGAGAGAGATCTGCTGCTTCACAGTGGGGGAAGGGAGAAATATGTATGGAAGGCAGGGTAAATACTTGAGTGCTTCTGGTTAGAACGTGCCCAGTTTTGACTCTAAAGGGAGGGGTATAGCAACCCAGGCCTGAGAATGGCATGGTGACCAGGATTATTCTTTTGGAGATGAGGATCTATGTTATGCCACCAACTAAACCACCAAGGCTGATAGATGTGGATGCTGAGAGTGAATTGATCTAGATGGATAGTGGAGGAGGAAGTGGATAACTGTCCATTTCAGGCCTATGTACAGCTGCTGTGGTGTGGTCTCTATTTTACCTACTATCTTTTCTCTCCTCAGTTATAGGGAGCCCCATCAGGGTCCTGAAGGTTCCAAATGTTCTAAAGAAACAGACCTGGGTAGTGTAAGGTGTGGACTGTGGTCAACCCAGAGATGCACTGACTTCCCAAGTACCCTTAGAGGGAAGAGCCTGGTGCCTCAGCTGAGAGATCACTCTTCCCTGGGCAGCCTGCAACCTGTGTCCAAGGCATGCAGGATTCAGACCCCATTCCACTGTCTGATGAGAAACACCTTTCCAGAGAAGCCTCTGTGTTGGCTGGAATTTGGGGGAGTTTGCCTCACAGGTTGACTTCTCCCTTTCCCAACTGTTTCCTCCTCCTTTTTTTCTTTGGTATTGACCTTCATGCACATTTTCTTCCCCAAGGTCCATCTCATGACTGCCTCTAGATACCCAACCTGTATTTTTAGCTTGTGTGTCTCAGGACTTGAATATCTCAGAACTCAGTGTGGAGTTCTCCTCCCAGAAAGCTTCTCTGTACTTCTACCTCCAATATCAGGCTAAGGGCTATGAACCCTGAGAAAGAAAATACTTAATAAGAAGGGCTCCTGGTGACCATCTAGGCTCATATTTAAAAAACAAAGCCTAGCAGCTATTTCCATTCAGGGACCTGTCAAGCAAACTGCACCTCAGAGAGCAGCCTGCACTATGTTCCTGCCATCTGAGCCAGGAGTTCCTGGAATCCTCTTTCAACCAATAGAACTGAGGCTTTCCCAATCCAATCAGAGTTGTGCAGATATATTTCCCCCTACTCTCCCATCAGCTTCTTCACTTGACTAACCAGAGCAATTCCATTCTGACCAATCCAGACAGTGCCTTTTGGACCAATCTTACTATGAGGATGTGGAGTCCTCATTTGCAGGAGGACAAACCAGTCAGGGACCGACCGTGGGTGGGGACTTCTGCTTATATAAGTCAGCTCCCCTCTGGCTCTGAGAGCCCACTTTCTCTTTCCACCAAAGACTGAAGACTGTTTCCCTGGCTAGAGCTGAAACACCCAAAGTGTCTCACCAAAGCAAAGCAGAGCAGACCTGTCACACTGGGCTGTTTGTACTGATTAAAGTTTGCTTCTGCACCACACCCCCAATTGGGGATTCCTATTGGTGTAGAATTGACACCAACAACCTTCTGTTGACAGGGATCAGTGTTCCTTGGGGCCCTGTTTTTGGTGCTTAGACCTCCATTCCTCCGTCACCAAACTGATTGAGGCTCCTCTATTTTCATGCACTGTAGTTACTTGAGAAAGAGAACAGTCTCATTGCCCTGAGTCTTGGCACAAAGCCCAAGGACTGAGTCAATGTTCATGGATGATTAGGCAGAATTTGCCTGATCCCTTATGAAATTTTAATGAAATTCTTCAAAATACAAAGCAGTATACAGTATATACAAATAAAATTGACCACACAATTAACAGAGTGTCATGCCCTTACAAGTGCACTAGAGGTGTGCACGGCTGACACTTGTAGAATGCCAACAGGCATGGCCAGAGTGCTCAGTGATCGCCCCCACAGGAGAGCAGAGCTATACAGCAGGGATAGTGATTAACCCTCATTTTAAGGGTGAGGGAGTGAAGGCACAGAGAGAGGAAGAAACTCCCTGGACATCAACTGGCCTTCAGGGCAGAGATTGGGCCCCAGTCTGTCTGGTTGCTGAGTGTCTGCTCACCTCCTGTTTCAGTTGGACTGAAGCACATATTTACTAGTAAAGTGGATGACAGGGTTTAACATCCTCACATGGCAGCTGTTTCGAGTGTACACAGCTCTCAGATGCAGGGGAAGTGCTTTCTGATGATGCATCGCAGCAAAGCTCACACGTGTGGTTCACTTTACATACTCTTACAGAGACAGAGTAAATCATTTAAATTTCAGCTTCATCTGGAAACTGCTGACAATACTAATAATCTCTCAGGGGTGTTCTAAGGTTAGAAGACAATCTTGTGTATATTAAACTTAGGCATAACTTATAGCCCATATCCAATTATTATAATTTTAAAATAAATGGTACATTATCTATATTGTAATATATTCTAGATGGGCAACCCCCAGACCAGGTACTTTTGAGTCTTTCTTCACAAAACAATGGAAGGGGGAACTGAAACCTTCTATCAAACTTATTACCTATGCTCTCATGTTATTTGCCAATTAAAAAACTGCATTTAATTACAATCTATTTTATTTCACTCTTCTGCCAACGGGTCTATGTGTGAAACCTCCCTCTTAGGTTGTCTCTCTCATTCAGAGCTCGGGCCATCTACCCATGTGACTCCAGCAGGTGTGGGGATTCTAAGTGGCCAGGATTTTCCATACTCCTGGGCAGATTCTCTCTCCCCTGTCAGTTGGTCAGCCCTGGCTGGATTCTGCTCCTGCTAAAACCTCATTTGCAGACGCCATTGTTTTCAGTAAGGAGGTTGAAGGTGAGAGAGGAGGGACAAGGCCCAGTTTTCTGATCAATGAGGAGTCTCCTTGGTTCTTTCCTAAGCACTCATTCCCTGAGGCTAAAAGAATAGGGTGAGGACATTGGTCAGAGATGAATACACAGCAAACAACTAACCTGAATGTGACATCAGCTTTGCAGCCTTTTTCCTAAGAAGCTGACTTATCTATCTATCTATCTATCTATCTATCTATCTATCTATCTATCTATCTATCTATCTATCATCTATCTATCTATCTAAAACCATAATATGCCAATATACCAAACCGCGGAACAACCGAACAACCGGTTGCTATAATGTACGCTGACCACCAGAGGATGTGAGTGGAACATGGTGGGCATCACCGGCAGGTGGCAGAGTGTGGAACATGGCAGGCATCAGCTGCGGTGGGATGGTGGAGCAGGTGACCAGGGGCGCCACATTAAGGCATGGTGCCGGTCGCTGTCACTGGGCAAGCCCCTGGTGGTTATTGAAAATTCTTTGCTCCCATGTGCCAGAGTCCCACCCAGTGCTCACATTTGCTGCTGGCGCTGAGCCCTCTTGCACCCGCTGCCAGCAATGAGCCACTGCTTGCACCCACTGCCGTCACCAGGCACCAGCCCTGATTACTCGATGCTGTCAGCAGGTGTGAGCAGCGGGTGTGAGCAGCTGCCAGCCCCAATCGCCCCTCAGGCTTCTCCACCTCCCCTTGTTCCTGAGGAGCGATAGGGGGTGGCAGCCACCTTTCCTACTCACTGCCAGCGCCGGCCCCGCTCGCACCCACTGCCAGTGCCCAGCGCCAGTCCTGATCACTCCTGAGGGCTTCTCCACCTCCCTCTGCTCGTGAGGGGTGATTGGGGCAGCAGCCCCTTGCTCACACCAGCTGACAGCACCAGCCCCGCTCGCACCTGTTGCTGGCATCGGCCCCAATTGTTCTGCACTGTCAGTGGGTGTGAGAGAGACCTGCGCCATCAAGTGTGAGGAAGTGGCGGCAGCAGGAGCAGGGCAGCTGACAGGGCTGCCGACAGGGGGCCATGGTGGGAGGGGCAGGCAGGAATGAGGAAGATGGCCAAGACTAGACCTGTGCCCACCGCAGCCTCAGGGCCCACAGTTCCTTTCAAGGTGCACGAATTCATGCACTGGGCCCCTAGTCTAAAATAATGTCATTAAACACACCCGAAGAGAGAAACCATTTGGTTGCAGCATCCCTCGTCCCTGTTTTCTAGAACACATGCTCTCCAGCAAAGCCCCGCTTTGTGACAGTGTCCAGGCTGCCTGAAATGCCACCAGTGATCCCCAGTTTGGGTGTCCTCTGATGAGAAATGTAGCTCTTACAGTAAAGGGATCCAATGAATGGATTGTGGCTGCTTTGATGGAAAACTATTGCCATAAATATGATTTATGAAGAAGAGAAACAAACTATCTTCTGTACCAGGATCCTGGCTTACCTTCTGAGGAAGGGGCAGTCCCACATTAACAGACAGAACATCCTCTCAGTGTCTGCCCCGTGCCTGAGAGGGGAAGAGGCCCCTGACCGTCCCTTCCTAGAATCTAATAAGAACAAAAGTATCTTTAAGTGTATCTGTTTATCATCCCCAGGCTCAGACGAGTTGATTTCAGATTTAAAGTTTAGACAGCACATTTTTCACAGGAACTTGATCCCTCCTGATTTTATTGCAAGCTAGGGAGCCGAGGCCACAAAAGGCTTCTTTCACAGACAGGAAGAGTTTTCACCTGGAAAAATAAACTGACAAGGACAACATTTACATATTGTTGATGATATAGTGCCCTTGGAGGAAACCCTATGCGGCCTTTTAGTTAATGGTGCATTTGAAAAGATGGAAATGCCTAGATGTATCGTAATACATAATTTGTCTGTTTCCTGTCCCAGTTTCTGTGAATTTCCCACTGTGCGGTATCCTTGGGACCACCTCGCTGTCTCCATCGCACTGAACAAACATCTGCTTTAGAAACGGGCCATCACTCAGGCGGTCGATCTTAAAACACTGCACTCTGTTCACTGCTTCGTACTTCCAACCAATGCTGTGTGGTGATCTGCCCTACGGAAAAAAACTACAAGTCTGATAACTTTCCTTGTCTAACTTGTGCAAAACTAATGTGAAGCCCAGTGCATGCATTTACAGACAGGTCATCTGGAGCTGACCATGGGAAAGCAAAGACTATGCTTAGTTATACATAGATTACAAGGATAACCACTCTTGTCTTATTTTTTTTTTTTTTTTTTGCAAACACAGTTTTATGTAAAATTAACTATGTACACCCACCAGAATAAGGCCTGGTCTGGTTGGAGTTTGAGATTAGAAATGGAACCAGAATATGGTAGGTATGGAGGGAGGAGCTCATCATATTACAAATAAATGGAAGAGGAGAGCATCTGTCTTCCGACTTTCCCACCCTCCCTCTAAATTCCACCCCGAGGGTGTTCTGGGTACAAAGAGACTGCTACTGGGCTAGAGTGGGGCCCTGATCCGTTTTGAGCCAAGCTGATCTTTCTAAGAAGGTCCTGCAAGATTTCACAGTCATTTTATTTTATTTTTTTTTAATTTTTTTAAAATATATTTTATTGATTTTTTACAGAGAGGAAGGGAGAGAGATAGAGAGTTAGAAACATCGATGAAAGAGAAACATCGATCAGCTGCCTCCTGCACATCCCCCACTAGGGATGTGCCCGCAACCCAGGTACATGCCCTTGACCGGAATCGAACCCGGGATCCCTCAGTCCGCAGGCCGACGCTCTATCCACTGAGCCAAACCGGTTTCGGCGACAGTCATTTTAAAGAAGTGATTTTCAACCAGTGTGCCACAAGAATTTTTAAAACGTCCAATACCTGACTATTCCCTTAGATTATCAAATAAAATAAAAAATAAAAATAACCAATACAAAAATAGGCATCCGATGTGAATGAATCAAAATTATACCTATTTTTGTGTGTGTATCTGATTGGGAAAATATAGTTTTTGGTGTGCTACAAAATTTTGGTAATTAGTTTATGTGTGCCATGAGGTGGAAAAGGTTGAAAATCATTAATCCTAAAGGATGGGGCGCACTGAGCTGACCCAAATGACAGAGGACAATTTCTAGGGCTCTGCTGAGCTCCCTCCAGCCAGCACCCCCACAGAGACAGTGGTAAAGCCACTAAGAACATCCTTCAATTATACTTTAATTGTAACAATTCCAGGCCCCGTTAACACTTGGTAACTTGTGTCTTTTCCAAAAGTGCTCCTAAATGTAATACATTTCTGTTGTGAAAAGCGTAGACTTAGAAAAGAGGCGAAACTGCTCTGTGACTTGACTGGCCCCATGTTGACCCACGACGCCCTGTGCTATTCTCTCTGACCTTTTAGGTCAATTCCTTATGTCACTTTGCTGAACTCTGTCACCTCAGGAAAGACCAGCCCAGTCTCCCACAACACACATTAGCAAGAAGCCTCTGGAAGGCTTCAAAGCTTGCATCAAAGTACAGGTTAAATCTACAATGCATCTTCCCAAAGTGGCAACAAAAGTTCTTTTTATCCCTTGATCAATGGAGCTCACCTGTAGGAAATGTTACGCCTTTTTATTAACCCGATGAATTGTCTTTTCTGCATAAACTAGACACATTCTTGACAGGCTTACAGTCGTTAACACCCCCCAGGAATGCTGGGGATGCCCTGGGCACCTGCCTGTGCCTCTGCATGTTAGGAAACTGCTGCTCCCCAAACCCTCAAGCAGATTTCCCTCTTGATACTCACATCAATGATTTATTGAAATGAGCAAAACTTGTATGTTGGCAGGGTAGTCTTTGACACAGATGTGTACAATAAAACCCATTTGATGTTTTCAAATAAAGACCTTGCCTTACATTAGCAAGCTATTGGATTACTCTGACAGGTTGGCAAAACAAATCATCAGTCAACAGTTGTCACAGCCTCTCTGGAAGCATCTTACTGGGGTCCCGCCAAGAACGCACCCCAGTGCGGGGGCGGAGCGGTGGGGACTCGGCAATGTGAACAACCAGTGCCCTGCCTTCGGTGCTTCCTCTTAAAGATACTGTTGAAACCAGAACTGGCTTTCTTTTAAAGAACCTGTTGAAAACAGACAATTTCTTGATAATCTGCTGTCAGCCAATAAAGAGCAGTTTGGCCTTCTCCCTTCCTTTCTTCTTCCTAAAACATCTAAGCCTTGAATACTTTTCAAAGAACAATGACCTACCATTGTGGGATATAATCATCTCCCTTTCTTCTCTGAAAAAAAAAAATACTCTTTTTATTAGAAATACAGTTGTGAATTTTACTGTCACATATTCAATCCAACACTCCTTCACATATTGAAATTGGTTTGGATTCTTCTTTCAAGGAGGAAAGCCATCAGAGCAGTGATTAATGTATTTGGGGGAATTAACTATTTATTAATAATATGAGGCTGTGTTTGGCTGCCTGAGGAAGAGTGCCTGTGTTTCCAGTGACAAAAGGCATTCACCAGGGCTCAGAACAGCATATAAGTGAGGGGGCAGGGTCACTTTGAAGGACACAACATGAGTATAGTGCAGCCGTGGGCAAACTACGGCCAGCGGGCCGGATTCGGCCCGTTTGAAATGAATAAAACTATTGAAATAAAAGACCGTACCCTTTTATGTAATGATGTTTACTTTGAATTTATATTAGTTCACACAAACACTCTATCCATGCTTTTGTTCCGGCCCTCCGGTCCAGTTTAAGAACTCATTGTGGCCCTCGAGTCAAAAAGTTTGCCCACCCCTGGCTAGTGACATCCCAAAGGAAGTGCTTGCAACAGAAATCAGAAAGGCAGAAAAATTCATTTATTCATTTTGTATATGGACTATTTTTAATATAATGAAATAAGTAACTTTTATAGTTATCTAATGCAGGCATTTTAGTTACTACAATGAATCCATTTGATAATCAAATCTGGGTATATTTTCTGGGAAAATATGATTATTTCTGGGAGTTGTCACCACAGAAAAGCTCCTTAAAAATTTCAAATATTGTTCAGCACACCACCCCCCAAAACACACAGTTAATCATAACATAGATGATTACAATACCAACTTATGCTGTGTCGTAAATCAGCGAGTGAGATACAAGACGCCTTAATGGGCCAATTAATTAGGAGTCATTTATTGCGCGCAGCCCAGAGGGAGGTGTTTCTTCCAAATCTCTGAGTGAAGTCATACAGGAAGTTTTCCATATTTATGGAACTACTGCAGATTTTTCCATATCTATGTAAAAACTACAGATTTTACAAAGAACTCTGTGTGAGTTATTGTTACAGACAGTTTGTAATCTTGAATACATAAAGAACAAACATTTGGCATAAGAAAATGGGAATTATTATCAGAATTAGTTCATTATGTTAGATGGCTAGCTTGCAAAGTCAGTTAAGTTTTTATCTTTTTCTATTATTCAAACTAAAACAGTTATTCTACAGAATAAGAGACTGTCTAAAAATGACAGAGTTTACAGAACAAGGATCTATCTAACAATAGCAGAGAATTTCAAACAGCAGTTTTTATACAAGATGAAGTTTACTATGCTTCACTTAAAACATTTCAACAACTCAAGAGGTGTAACATCATCCACAGGTCCTATATCATCCAGTCCCAGCCAAGTACCTCTGTGCCAACTCAACTCAAAAACTTCTCATTACATGCTGGTGTCCAGATGAGTGGCCCTCTAGTGCCATTTCCAGGGTAATCACTAACAGTTAATAATAAAAGATATCCTTAACCCTCAGGTTTCCATTACTTATTCTTCAGAGAAGTCTTTCTTTCCTCAGTTAAGTTGTATTTTGTCTACAATGGCCACATTGTTATAGAACTAATATCGGCACTGTGTTTGATCGAGGGGTTGGGGGCCAGTTCCTAAGAGCAATGAAAAAATACTGAAGTGGCAGTGAATCTAACACACCTGTGGGTCTGCCGTGATGAGAATGAGGGAGAGAACCTGTAGGAGCAAACACTCAATCCTAAGGCTTTTGTCTGGTAGTATTTTGCTCATATCTTAGCAACCAAAGCAAGTCACAAGACCAGCCCTGAGCTCAGTGGCATGAATGATCCCTCTCACTCAGGGAGCAAAACCATAAACCGATGAGCTGGAGGCATTCTACTTTAGGGAGGAAAGTAGCTGTGATGTCCAGGCAGTGGTGGTAGCTCAGGAATAGACCCTCATGTTCAAGGTCTATGAGCACTGTGTGAAAAGTGTGTGAGTCACTTTTTAATAATCTCTAGCTATGATCATTAATTTCAACATTCATCCTCAACTGGGCTTCATGCCTCCCTGGGTTACATAGTGCTACAAAAGATGTTTTTACTATAAAGCAACTGATTCTGGAAAGCACATCCCTTACTCATCTTCAATTCTTTACAACTGTTATTAGACTTTATCATTTAACTAATTAATTTTAATTAATCATGAATAAGTATTATTTAACTATAATGTATTGATACATAACTTTAACGACCAAAAAATTAATTACCTGTGGCTAAGAACAGCAATTGACATCAATTATGAACATTGAAAATGCATAGACTATTTTCTTAAAACATTCCTTCTTATCTTTCTGGGTCTTCTCCTTGAAGTTCCTATTGACAAAAAAGATTTGTCTTTGCTGTATTGGAGTAATTTGTTGGGAGGAAAGGAACCACATTATGTGGTTCATTCACACCTTAAATACACGTGTGGGCAGGTTTTAAGTTATCCCTGTCACACTCCTGTCCCTGGGACTTTCCCAGAAACCCCAGCACCTGGAACCCCTCAGAAGGGCTGCATAGAAACCTGCATTAAGATGTGGTACACTCAGGACTCCCACTTCCTCCTCCTCTAATAATATCTTAGTGGTGCTGACTCTAAAAGGAGTTACAAATAATTGGATGGGGTTGTGCACTGACTTAAGGAAGTGTGTGAAGAAACCCATTGTGTTGTTTTTTTGGTTTTTGTTTTTACTACACACAGTAGAAAGTGAGCACTGTGTGGCTTGAACCTTAAATACTACTAGTATACCAATAGCCTGGTGGGATGGTTAGGAGTTTGGACTCTGGAACCATCCTACCTGATTTCACAATCCAGAACCACTCTTACTAGGAATTGGAGCTTGGTCTAATTACTTAAATGGCCCCTGACTCAGTTTCCCCATATGTAAATTGGCTAGAGTGATGATTAAATGAGCTAGTTCATTTGTAATGCTAAGAGAAAAGCCTGGCTCATCACAAGTGCTCAATAGCACTATCACCCAGACACAGCTGCTCTGCCATTGGAGGAAGGCGTGCAGCTCAGGCCAAGCTTTCTCTCTGCGCAGCCGGCACCATACCTGCCCCCTCCTCCTCTTCAGCAGGAAGCCCAGTGGGAGCCCTAGGCTGCTGGGACATGTAGGCACAGAGCGCCAAAAGAGAATTCCAGATGGGAGCAAAGGATTACCCCAATCACCCTGAAACAGAACAGATCACCCAGTAAAGTAAGGCATCAGAACTATATCCATGCAATGGGGAGGATGGGAGGCCATCTGTCCAAGTACTAATCCAAGTGGCACCTCCCAAAAAAGTTCAGTTGTTTCTAAAAATAGGAGGTGCTGTGGAAAAACTGATGTAGAAAGTCGGAAAGAAAAAAGAGGGGAAATGCAGTTTGGCTTTACAAGCTTTCTCACAACTTAGAAGTGTGGTTCCAGTCTGTCCCTCTAGAACAGCAACAACAAACTAGCCGGGGATTGTTTTCCTACATGACTTGCTTTTTAACCTCTTGGTGAAATGGGATCCAGGGCAGAGAGCGCCTGAGCTGCAGGAGCCTTGTTGGTGGAGTCATCTTTAACCCCTTGAGGCCACTACCTGGCTTTAAAGGGAGGACAGAGCCTCTTCCCTGAGATCAGAGGCACCGGACTCCTCCAGAGCTCAGCAGAAGCCCATCAGTGATGAGAGGGTATTCCAGTGGATTGGCAGCCAGTGAGAACTTGCCTCTCAGTGGGAACCCCCACGTCATACTTTCCCTTTCTAATCTTCTACCATGAGCTCCCAGACCTAAACCACCCAACCTCAGGGCAATGTCCCTGCGACCCTCCCACAACCCTGTATGACTTACTTGGTCAGCAGAAGGGAGGGGGGGGGAGAAATCTCCTACCCACAGATGGCTTTTCATTAACAAGCTGTCTTTATTAATTTTAAAAAATGCACGGCTTAAATCGATATTAAAAGTACATGTTATGGAACTGACCTTTTATTCCAAGAGTCTACCTATACCTGATGCCATTACCAAGAAGATGCCCTACCTTTGACTTTTTCCACAGGCATCAAGGTCAGGCAGAGACTCACACATAGCCTAGAGTCTGTTGGAAGACTTTCTGCTCCTGCAGGACTCATGAGATGCCCTCACACAAAGACATGAGACCCCACCAACCAGCTCTCCATGGGGAGGCTAAATAAATGGTGGGCTGAAAATGGGATTTGAGATAGTCCTACCTGCTCCCCAGAGGGATGGTTCTCAAAGGAGGCTGGATTTGAGCACTGCTCCTACCCCAGATGTAGTCCAGGGCTCAGATGCACAAACACTGAAGCCCCTTGTGCAATACATAGAAACTCATGGCAAAGCAAGTGTTCCATGTTCCCGTTCTGAAACTGTTCATCAGTTAAACATCTTTGCTTCATGCCTACAATGTATGTGTTGGAATTAAATGCAAGTTCATATCAAATTTAGCACACAATTATAGACCTAATTGGTTTAAGTTTAGAGATTATGTAGAATTTTGTCACTAAACTCGTTGGAAAACCACTTGAAAGGGTGCAGTGACAACAGGCCAATTAAATAGGAAATTCCTTTAACCTTCAAAGGGGGAAAGATGAGAACGGAGACTGAGAGAGATTGAGAGGGTAAGAGCAGAAAATACTATCAAGAAGGCAGGTTTATCCAACCAAAGTATATGGAAGAGGAAGAACAGTAGGGGAGCAGAGAGTTATAAAAAAATATAATGTTGGTTCAAATGGGGGATAAATGATTTTTAAAATGAAAAATATTGCCTGCGATTTTTAACTGACAATGCATTTCACAATACATTAAATATTTATTTTAATTTCTTCTATTGACAGACTTCATATATTCCATGGCTTCTCTAAAGCATGATAGCAATGGGAATAACAGCAACACTTACATAATAACATTCTGAAGTTTTAATATTGAAGACATTATCTTTTGTGATCCTTCAAATAATGCCTATGTACATGTGAATATTATTCTACCTTTATAGGCAAGGAAACTGAGGGGTAAGGAAATAAAACCACACCCTTGCTCATACAGGGACTATGAACTAAACATGGACTTGGAACTAAAGTTCCTAGTCTCCAAGCAATTAAATGCACTTTTCCAACATATGTATCAGTGGAGCCTACCTAGAGAATTCTATCATTAGCTCTGTATTGCTAATGCAATGGATAATACTTTTCTGAAGTATCTCAACAAATGAAAATCTTGACTTATTTCCCTCATGATTTTTTTAACTTTTCCTACACTTGACCCACTTCTGTCTTAACACATTAAAAAGAATTACAGATATGTAATTAAGTGGTCACATTGGTGACATTTCGGGGAGTGAAAGCTTAAGATAGGGTTTTAATTCTTGAAAAGAGGCATGATGAAAACTCTCCAAACCCTAAGTATTTGCACCCCAATCAAATTGTTTCTTAGAACATGAACATCCATATACCAATTAGCAGTTCATTAAATGAACTATGCTATTGAAAATTATAAAATATGCATGTGACAGAAAGCTTGCTAAATGTTCTCTCTCTCACAATTCAAATATTACTTAGACCAGTGATTAAAGCAAGAACTGTTTCCAAAACATAACTCACACCACAAACTGCCTTTCAATTACCAAATTATCCATGCTATTGGCCATTATCAGACCATGGGATTACTGGACAATGGAAAAAGAGTAATTCAGATTCCAACACAAAGACCCCCTCCTCTTTCTTCCCAGTTAACACCAACAACTCTTTGGCCATAGGCAATTCTGAGTGCTTTGCATGACTTAATTTTGCTTTTAGCACTCAGTGCCAGGAATACCTAGAAAATTATCTACTAATTATCCAGCATTATCTATGTCAGTTCATGTCTAAAGAGCAGCTCATCTAATTACAAGCCCCTTTGCTATTTTCCTCTAAAGAGTGGTTTAACTGAGAATTTCTCCAAAAGCGTTTGCACTAAAGCTGGTAATTATGGGCTTTGCATAGCTGTTCTCTCAGGTATCAACAACAGATGATGCTTTCACAGTAGGTAAGCTGTAAGCAATAATTACATCTTGGCATTTGCTGTGTTTGCTTCTACTGGACAGTTAGAGAAAGGTGTGCTAACTTAGCCCTGACATTCTCTAGAGAACTGTGAACTCTCTCACCCTTTGGAAAAACTCATGGAATCTTCTATCATGCTGCCATAGTTGAAGCCAGTCCTCCCTCAGCAGGTGTGTGTTGGACATGGTGGGAGTCAAATAAATCAGGTCTGATTTTGCAGTAGGCATCTAACCCTAGTCAGCATTTTGCTGAGGACATGAAGGCTTGAAAAATGTCAGTGGTGAGGAGGTTATACTGATGATTGAATGTATGGGCCACTTTATCAATTTAATATGAGCACGTAAAAATAGTACTTCATCACCTCTACATGCTAGACAATTCTGACATGGCAGCTAATATTAGAAAGCATTTTAAATTATTAGGAAAAAGATGTCACAATTATTATTTTTTTAATATGAAAATGTTTACAAACCTAGAGAAAATTAGAAGTATGGTTTAACTTCTTTTTTTCTTGAAACATTTGAAAAGAACTTATAGACCCATGTTCCAGCACTCTTGAGTACTTCATTGTGCATTTTCTACCAAAGAAAGGAAACTCTCCCACATAATGGACTTTCAGCCATGGAGATTAGGAAGCCATCCCTGACACACTATTACCTTCTGATTCTCCCAACTATTTAAGTTTCACAGATTGACCCAATGCCTTTTAGAACAACAACAATTAAAATGTGTCCCTTTCAAAATACGGTGCTTCAATGCAATTTAACTGTCATTTGTCAGCCTTTCCATGATTTAAATAAACTTGACACTTGTTAGGATTTAAGGCAATTTGCTTTGTAAAATGTCTTCCATGGGTTTAGTCATTTTAGTTTGAGCCATATAAATATCTCCTTCTTCATCTGAATTCCAGTATTTATTTACCTCTCTATCTTACCTAATAATAGACAAACATGTAAATTGATCATCCCTCTGCTACGCTCACCAGCCAATCAGGAGAGTATGCAAATTAACCCAACAACGATGGTGGTTAATTTGCATATGAAGGCTTGAAGCAGTGGAGCGAAGACTGAAGGCTCAGGCCAGAGCAGCGAAGACTGAAGACTCTGGCTGGAGGCCAAGGCCTGGGTCCCGGGTGCCAGAGGAAAACCGGTGCTGGCAGCAAGGGGAAGGGAAGGCCGATTGCATGAATCCTTTCGTGCAACGGACCTCTAGTGTATTCATAATCTGCTATGTATATTTTGTCTTGTAATACACTATTATCATTAATTATTTTGATGCTAAAATTCAGCTTGTGGTCCCTGTGGCCTTTTGACTACATTTGCTCATTCTTTGAACCTACCCCTGCTTTCTGCTACACAATGTGCTAGGTTCATCTTAAACATTCCCTCTTCCAACACTAGGAAGACAATAAATATCATGGAGAAGAAATTCAAAATCTCATGATAGTACATGACCAAGGGGATAGAAAATGCAAAGCAGACCTCATTTGTCATGGAAAGAAGTTGGAGAAAAAAGAAATGTATATCAGAACTTAAGACTAAATCACAATATGCCAGAGTTAGAAAATGTATAACTAGAAATATAATATTAGAAATAGAGCATATCAATAAAATGATTGACAAAATTAAGCAGAATTAAGAATATGATTCAAATAGTTCTAAAAATATATTTGTGGAAGATATGCAAAGAGGATCCAAAAAAGATATAATGAGAGTAATTGATAATCGTCGAACTTAGAAAAACAAAACAATGAAATAAAATATTTAACACTGTAACACATACACATATTCCACACTTTCCTAAAATCAAATAAAGTGAATCTACTTTTTAAGATGCCTATTGTAAATCAGGAAATTTTGACCCAGAAGGTTAATTCTAAAACATATTCTAATAAAACTTTAAAAATTATGCAGAAAAAAATATGTGTGAACCTCCAAATATAAAGTCCGCATTACTTAGAAGAAAATAAAACAAGTAACTCTCAAATTCTTGACAGCATATATGAAAACAAGAGAAGAACTAAAGCATGGATAGGAACACCTTGTCAAGAAAAAAAAAAAAAAAAAAAATCACCCATAGCAATATTATGGTGCTATAAAAAATAAGAAGAAAGATACTATTATTGAGTAATATTTTGAATATATTTTAGATTAAAAAATTATAGAATGTTACATTTTTATGCTAGAATTGATGGTAAAAATTACTTGAAAAAATACACACATCTGTTTATTTTTGCAGAAAGAAAAATTGGAAAGCAAACCTAAAAATATAAAAATAATTATAGAGTTACTTAAGTAGGTATAGCCATATAAATATCTATTTATTTGCCTATAAAGTATAATCTAATCTAGTTTTGACATAGGGATTATTTCAATGTTTCACATATTAACAGATAAAGTTAAATAAAAACAGAAATTTTAATATTTAAATTTAACATAAATGATTCTCATATATATTAGATAGGTAGCATAAAGGTAGGAAACAATTCAAGTTATTCTTAATATAATTCTGATAGTAAATACTTAATGAAACAATGAAATTAAAAATAAATCCTCCCCTGGGTGGTGTGGCTCAGTAGTTGAGCATTGACCTATGAAGGTATGGTTCAATTTCCTGTCAGGACACATGCCTGGGTTGTGAGCTCCATCCCCACTGGGGAACATGCAAGAGGCATCCTATCAATAATTATTTCTCATCATTGATGTTTCTATCTTTCTCCCTCTCCCTTCCTCTCTGAAATCAATAAAAATATATTTAAAAATAAATAAATAAATAATAAATCCTCAATTTTACTTCACAGTTTGTAGTTCTATCTTTAATGACAATAATGGTATTATAATAATTACACTATTTTCTGCAGCTTGAAAGAGATATAAATTAGTAAATAGGTCAGTGATATTATTAACAAACTTTCTTATTTTTTACAGTTAATGTATTTTATTTTAGTTTCAGGTGGTTATACATTTATATAATTTTCAAAGTCATCCCCTGATAATTCAGGTACCAACCTGATTCTATATAGTTATTACAATATTATTGACTATATTTTCTATGTTGTCCTTTACACCCTGTGACTATTTTGCAACTGTTAATTTATACTTCTTAATCCCTTCAGCATTTTTACCCAACCTCTAACCCCCGCTTCCATCTGGCAACCATTAGTTTGCTCTCTGTATCTGAATCTATTTTTTTTAATTAGAATTATTAGAGGCCTGGAGCACAAAAATTTGTGCACTCAGGGGGCTCCCTCAGTCCGGCCTGTGCCCTTTCACAATCTGGGACTCCTCAGGCGATGTCCATCTGCTGGTTTAGGCCTGCTCCCTTGGAGATTGGGCCTAAGCTGGCAGTTAGGCATCCCTCTGGCAGCCTGCGAACCCTCAAGGGATGTCCGACTGATGGCTTAGGCCCGCTTCCCCGGACATCCTTAGCACTGCCGAGGAGGCGGGAGAAGCTCCAGCTGAGCAGAACTCCCCCTGTGGGAGTGCACTGACCACCAGGGGGCAGCTCCTGCATTGAGCATCTGCCCCTTGTGGTCAGTGCATGTCATAGTGAAGGGTCATTCCGGTCATTTTGCTGTTAGGGTCAATTTGCATATTATCCTTTTACTATATAGGATTCCTTTATTTTGCTCTTTAGCTTCTACATATAAGTAAAATCATATGGTATTTGTCTTTCTCTGTCTGACTTATTTTACTTAGCAGAATAATACCCTCTAGGTTCATCCATGTTGTCACAAATGGTAAGATTTCATTCATTTTCATGGCCTAGTAATATCCCATTGTATATGTGTCCATCACCTCCTATGGACACTATGGTTGCTTCCACATCTTGGCTAATAACACTACAATAGGCATAGGGATACATATATCTTTTGGAATTAGTATGTTTTTTTTTCTTTCTTTCTTTTTGCTATATATACAAGCTTTTATTTTTATTTTTTTAAATTTCTTTATTGATTAAGTTATTACATATGTGTCCTTTTCCCCACAGTAACCCCCCCCCCCCCCAGTTGTCTGTGTTCATCGGTTAGGCCTATATGCATGCAGGTTGATCTCTTCTCCTTACCCCCACCCTCCCCTACCTTCCTTCTGAGGTTTGACGGTCTGATCGATGTTTCTCTGTCTCTGGATCTTATTTCTTTGGATAAATACCCAGAAATGAAATTGCTGGGTCATAAGGTAGTTCTATTTTGAATTTTTTGAGGAACATTTTGATATAAGAAAAATATAAAATTGGAAAAATTAATAGTAGTTTTAAAATTCCCCCCAATGTTAATTTTTTTGAAATTTGTTTTCACATATACATTTTAAATCTATATTTTGCCGAGCTCTTTTTGCTGAAGCAGCCTGGAAGTAATGACACTTGTAGCAATTATTGTGTCTAGAGCCCAGAAACTGACTAAATACCATTCACCACAAGCAAGAACCAGTGTTACTGAGCCAAGAAGGCTAACTTCAAAGTGTCCAAGGACAGATGGGGCCATGTCAAAAGGACACAAGAGCTTGATTGAGGGGCTCACAGTTATTAAATTGGGGATTTTTGGTGTCAACAAAAAAAGTGGTAAATGTAATTGAGTATAAAATGTTGAAAAATTAAAAATATTTAATCTCATGCACACACACACATACACAAACACAAAAAATAAAGAGAGAGAAAAAAAAAAACCTCAGTATTCACCATTGCAGGGGGCTATGACATTGACTCTATACTCTGAATTATAGAAACTAATGTAAAGGGTTAACTCCCTCCTCAAAAGCTGCAGGTGTAATAGTTGATAATCCAAGTTTATGAGGAAAAGCTGTTCTTTACATAATAGTGTCATTTAATAAATGTAGAAGTAATAATATCATTAAAATTATTTAACTCACACCCCCGAATTGTTGATTCAGGCAAGCTTTACCAATGGATGTTAAATCCCTCAGATGAATGATTGTCACCACCTTAGCCAAGAGAGTAAATTTAGCATCACTAATAACACAGCAACCTGACATGAGGCACTGCATGATGTGCTGAAATGTCAAGTGTGTAACATGACACATAGGTGTTCTTGCTAAAAATAATGGTTGTGGTGTAGACCTAACCTTGAGTTTACAGGGAATGTAAGAGTTAGAGAAACAAGTTAAATGATACCATGAAAAAACAATCAGATAAACACAGAGTGAGACAGAAAAGCATCACTGCCTTGTTCTCTTCAAAAAGTCTCTTCAAAATTTGTGGGGGAAAAAAATTTTAAAGGCTTAGGGGAAAAAGGACTATTCTGTGTTAAAAAGTCACAGCAATGTAATGAATGCACAGGCTTGGAACCTAGATTTGATAAACCACTTCTAAAATACTTCAAAATAATGGGAAAAATGTACACATGTTTTAGGATAAACTGATATTAGAAAATCATTGTACATTTTATCTGGTATGATAGTGGTATTCTCATGTATATGTGTGGTTTATGAAAACATTGTCAATAGATTTACCTATGTATTTATAAATATAGATAAAGACATAATTAAGAGAGACAGAGACAGGAAAAGAAAACAGTAAATGCAAAAAAAAAATATGGCAAAATTTTAATTTTTGAATCTAAATGATTACTGCATTAGTCTCCTGCCTTGTCTGTATTTTTGAAATTTTTCATAATAAATATAAAATTTACATATAAATACTACTTTTAGTTTAGAACAGAATTTTAGGTCTAATTATATCTAGTTTTAAAACATTCAGTATTACTGAGTCATCTTTCCAGGCTTGTCTAAAAAGAAACAAAAAACATTCAGAATTGAAATATCATTAGATTAAAAGTTATTGCCTCTATTTCCCAAATTAAAAACTTTATCTTTTTAAACATTCAGTCATATAAAATGATTTGTTGTCAATAAATAAATTTCTGTAAATAAGTTACATATATGTCATTGTCGTATTTTACAATTCAATAATTTCCACTTCATTAAAGTAAAAAATTGCAAGTCCACCTATCTCCAAGATTTGCCCTTTTTTATCTTCAGGTATCTGATGCTCTTTGGCCCAGCTATTTATTCATCAATGTACATTCTACCTTTCTACACCCTTGACAAAATTTCTCCCAAAAGAGTTGGCTCCAATTGTTGAATTGCATTGGATTCCTAGAATAAAAACGACTGTGTGTGTGTGTTCATGTACATGCATGTATGTGTGTGTCATACTTCTGACACAAAGTGAATTTATTTCCAAATTTGTGGCAGTGAATGACAAGGGACCTGGCAAGTTGGCCTAGCCACAGTCTTGAGGCCTGTGTTCCTTTTCTGCCTTTTCTTGGGGTCTCTAGTTATGGTCATGTAGCCGGAAACATTTACATTTTGTAGGTGAAGGCAGCTGAGATCCAGTGGAATAATGGAAGTGACATTAATAACATTAAATGTCATAACTCTTGACAACCTGATGCAAATGAGCACCTTACTAAGAAGCAAGAGAAAAAAAGGCCCTGAATACATGTTTCTTTAAAGTATATTCAGTCTTCGAAAAACTCTCCAGCCGAGGTGGAAGCCAGGCACCCAATTTTGGTGAGTTCACTGCTTTCCTCCGGGCACAAATTAGTCATCTTTTCTAGCTATAATCATCTCAGTGTATGATGGAGAGCAGTTGTGATATTTAGTACTATGCAAATATGCCTTTTATTTATGCCTTTCCACTGAGATTCCGCCTCCATTTTTTCCTTAATCTTTTATTTTCCCCTCAATGCTGATGTGATTGACAGGCAGAGGGACACTAAACACCAACAGGCCTCCACTGTCTCTTTTCCTTTCCTCAGAAACATAACAAAGGTGCTTTCAGACCTCAATGAAGCAAGTCCTAGCATCCTTCCCTGTTGTCACAACAGATTTAGCAGAGCCTTCTGATGTGGTTTCCAGCTTTCTCATCTCCCTTGCCTTGTCAGAGGGTTGCCATCATTTAGAAAGGTACACAGTATTTTGAAAGGATTAGAGGATAAAACACAACTCAATCCTTTATAAAAGAGAGGCAGAGAGAGTGGGGCGGGAGAGAAGTGTCAGATGTTACAAAGCAATTGGACAAGAATGGCTCTCACAAAGAGAACCAGCCAACTGATAGCACTCCTGTTCCTGGGAGGCAAAAGGAGCAAAGGTGGCATTTGACAAATATTTACTCCCACAGAGGAGGCGTCTGGAGTGAAAGACTCATGAGTGGATTATGACTATGTTTAAAGACACCAAATAAGGCAGAATCAGGAAGTCGGTGAACACCCTCATTGTGTAGAGTTTTTTGTACTTTTTTTTCCCCCCAGCACAGGAGGGAAACAAGTATCATCCACTTTTTCACCACCTTTGTAATGAAATGAAAAAATAAATAGTTAAATAAATACAATGTCAAATAATCTCCGTGAGTCCAAAGCTGAATGAGTTTGGCCAGGAGCCTGCACAGAAAGACTCTGCTCCCTCTCTTTTAAATCCACAGAACCCCTGGAATGCAGTGTGACTAACCCTTCCTTTTAGAACTGAGCAATCAGAAGCTCTGAGAGGTTTGGTGATTTACCTTCCAGCACGCAGATAGTTTATGTTGGAGGCCAAACCCAGGTTATTCTATGTCCCCCACCTCTCACTCCCCTGCACTCTTGGTTAAATAATCCTGCTGCTCAAGACTTCCAGCCTTTCCAAAAATGCTCAGAGCACACACTCTCCCTTCTGTTCTTGCTCACAGCCACCAGCACAAGAAAGCAATGCTTTATTTCTTCTCAGAATCATATACAAAATAAGTCATGCACAAAAATTCCATGGATAGTGTAATATAAAATATTCACAAGCCAGGAATCTAAACAGATATACATAACCTACTAAAGTAATAAGTAAAAGGAGAATAAACAAATATTTCTTACAGAACATTCCAATTATGAAATATAGAAGAAATTATAAAAATAAAAAGTAAATGTTGCTACAGACAAGATTCACTGGTGGATATTAAAATTAGAAGGAGGGATTTTAAGGAGGAAAGAAACATTGTATATTTTCAAACTATAACTTCCAACATATTTACTTAATTATTGTGGTCTTAACACATGTCCACAAGCTGTCTAATATTTCTCCTTCTGGGAGGTGAGATTTAGTTCTTCTCCTCTTGATTTTTGGCTGAATTTAGTGACGTGCTTTGACCTGTATGAGTATGGAAAGTGAGAATAGAAACTTCAGTGGAGAAATCTAGAAGACCAGCCAAACCAAGGAAAAGGGCACATCGCCTCTGTGAAATTCTTCCCCTAGCCCCACATTATCAGGCTAACTGTAAGAAAATGTCAGTGTATTAATTTGGTAGGACTGCTATAAGAAATATCGTAGATTGTGTCACTTAAACATCTGACATTTATTTAGTCACAGTTCTGGAGGCTAGTAATCTGAGATCAAGATTTTGGCAGGGCTGGTTTCTCCTGAGGCCTCTCCTTGACCATCTTTCTCTGTGTCCTCACATGCTCTTCCTCTGTGTGTCTGTCTCCTTATCTGCTCTTCTTATAAGAATACCAGTTACTTTACCTTAGAGTGTGAGTCTTGCACCTTTCTCGGGTCTGACTCACTCTTATACATGAATGAAACCTGTAGAGTTGTGGAAAAATTCACTAATTTTATAATTAAATCTCAGTCTTTATTAGGCTGTGTTCCTGCTATGAACCTCACACATGTTTCTTAGCCATTTTTTTTGTCTCCCCTTAGGTGGACCGAAAGGTTCTCAGGGATTGGAGGTAGGTAATTATCCTGCTGACTGTGGCTCTGGGAAAGTCTGTTTTGTTAGTGAGCAGACCCTTGTTATGGAAAATACCCTGGTCATATTTCAGATTTTTTTTTTTTTAAATATATTTTATTGATTTTTTACAGAGAGGAAGGGAGAGAGATAGATAGTTAGAAACATAGATGAGAGAGAAACATCGATCAGCTGCCTCCTGCACATCTCCTACTGGGGATATGCCTGCAACCCAGGTACATGCCCTTGACCGGAATCGAACCTGGGACCTTTCAGTCCGCAGGCCGACGCTCTATCCACTGAGCCAAACCGGTTTCGGCATATTTCAGATTTGTTATGCTTCCTCCTCCACACTTGGGGATTTTTCTCAGAGAACCTTGTGGGGTTCTGGGATGCAAAACCCACCACAGTGTGGGGGCCACTGAAAACTAGGTTTTCAGAAGTTTTGAATACTTGAGCTAGTTCATAATCAGCCTCCAACAATTAATAAAAATGACTACTGAAATGCCCCTTCCCCTTCATGGCTCCAGCAACTTCTTCTCCAGGTGAGCTGATATTGGCTATGAGTCTCTACCTGTCTCTGAAGATTTTGGGGTAGGAATTTGCTCTGGGACTTAAATTCTTTGAAGGATCTAAGGGAAGTCATTCCTTTTCAGTTAACTCCCAGTTCTTTATATGTCAGGGGTGAAATCAAAGGGGGAATGGTCCCTGGTTAATCTGTGACAATCTGGAAGTGTCTTGTATAGTATCTAAGAGACATCTGGAAATGCTCAGCTTCATTCAGGAGTGAGAAAGCTAGTTCACATACGAAAGGCAGCATCGCACAAACAATTCTTTTCTTACTTACTCTTTTGGGATGAATAAATCCATGCCTGAGGCTTCTACATGGATATGAGGCCCTGAAGACTGGACACTAAATGCTCAGGAGAAGGAGGGTCTGTGTCCAGGGTCAAAAGGAATTGGGTTTAGACCTGGGAGTAATCACTGTTGAAACAAGAGAAAGCTTAGGGAGGGTGAGAGTGTTAAATACTGCAGAGAAATCAAGTACTTTAGGCTCAGAAAACTGTGCTTGGATTTGAATAAATCTTTTCAATTTAAATAGCAGTTTTGTTTTACCAAAATACCCAATATAATAAATACGTTTATTTTGACAAGTGTTTGAGGAATGACGACATGAAAGTCTCCTAAGGTATAGGAAAGTAATGTTTAAGCCCAACTCAACTTGTTAATAATTCATTTTTACAATGTCAATCTGACCAGGCAGGGAAGTACAATCAAAGAACTGTACATCAGAGACAGAGAGATACCATAGTATATGGCAGGTATAAAAGAACTGTACATCAGAGACAGAGAGATACCATAGTATATGCAAATGTATAAGAAGTGTGTGAAATAGACAGAAAGTTTCAACTTGAATAAGAATGTGGATTGACACATTTCAGAGAAGACATGCAAAAACAAAACTGAATAAAAGATGGAGGATGAATGAGGAGTTTTCCTTAAAATCTGAGTAAATGGAAACTTATTTTCCTTTTCTCATCAGACATTTGCAGGAGTTGCAAGGTAGCAATTGCTCCTTTCCTTGCCTCTTCCCGGATGTTCCCATTTTAGGAATATCCAAAGGAAGATAAAGGACCTGAGATTTGATTATTTACCATATTTGGGATCCCTTTGTGAGCAATTTACTCTCATGAGATCTTCCTGGGTTTTTACCAAAAATGTTCAAGCTATCATTAAACTAGAAGTAACCAAGAATAAATTATGAAGTTGCCCATTGAACAAGAGAGCAATGTGAATGCCTCCAAAATTATGAGAAGTTGATGTGCCTGACATGGACTTAACATGGATTTGGAAGTCTCTCTGCTTTAAAATAAATTAAGTGACAGCTCTGTCAGTTATGCAATTATAAAATCATTAAACAGAGTACCTGGCATGAACGTTTAAAAGCTCAGAAATATACAAATATCTACTTATATCTTCATTTTATACTTTCAAACATGATGCTCAGGGCAACATACTATAGCATTTTAGGTTTATGTATTATTAAATGTCAGAACTGAGCAAGAACATTTCCTTAAACTTAGACACAAATTGTGGAAGTTTATGGCCAAATTACAGTTTATATTTTCCTACTGAGTTTAAATAACTCAAATATGATCTCTGGGTGCTAGGACAAATGAAGACCATGTGTGATTATGTGATGAAATCAGTAAGTTAATATGAAATTATTCACATTAGTACTTCCCCAAATACTAATTCACAGCTCCAATGAGACATATGGAGACTTCCACTGTTCCTGTCACAAAGTTGAAAAGATTAAAAATTACAAATCTTTGCATATCCTATTACAACCATGAAGACTGAAATGTTACAAATCTGCCTGTTTTCTTAGGAAATAGGGGCTTGTTCATAAACCTTTCATTCAGGTGAGGCTTGTCTGACCTTTAGGGCAGAGTTCAGACTTTTGTAAACTAGCTGAAGACATGGCTTGTCTATAGCCACTCAACAACTGGGGGATATATTTTCCCCCAGAGACCTGAAAGAGGAAAAAAATCCCTTCTTGCTTACAGAGTGCCTTTTTCCAAACAATGCAGACAGGGCGAGATAATTTAATTTAAAACAAAATAGAATGTAGACAAATTTGTGACTCACAATGTCAGAATGGAGATTTGCCTGCCTCTAGTGGTCCAGACTATTTTATTATAAGTATGTTTATAATTATGTTCGATTGTCCCTTCTTTTCTAGGGAAAGGAAAGTACCTTTAATGTGGCTCCAAGTAAATTATGTGATTACCCCTTCAATCCACCTGGAAGAAAGAGTGCATGTAACACAGAAGATCACAGTGGAGAGAGCAAAGTGTTACCTAAGCAACTAGGCTGTACAAGATGGAGGATTTAGTGCCAAGATCGCTAGCCTGGGGACATGGCAAGGGAGCTATTAAAATCAGCTCAAGGTTTAGGAAGAAGATTCTGAAGAGGGTGCATTGTCCAAAAGGAGGGCTGGAGGCAGGTGGGTTTACATTGTGCCTGGTGGCAGCAATTACTGAGTGGCAGCCTAGAGGGAGCCAGGGGCATCCATCAAAAACCACAGCCACTCACTTCCTGAAACAAGTTGTAATGTCTGTTTATCATAGAGTTTAATTCCCCAATGAAGGGAACAAAGGCAAGTATCAAAATAGAGCAAATTTTTTTGACACTAGGAAGTGAAGCAAGGGACTAACCTCTTCTCAATCCCATCTTTGTTAAAATAAACTCTCGCCTTAGCAGCTCATTCCAAATGTCAGTCAAACCTACACATTAGCACCAGTGTGCTGTGACTAAAGCCACAAAAGAGACAGTAGGGCATAAACAGAACAGCGATTCCAGGTGACTTTCCTGGGAAAATAGCAATGGACACATTTGGTAAACTGTAATCAACCTGCAGGGTGGATGGCATTTTGTTTTGTTTGTTGTTTTTTAATCAGTAGACACTATAATATCTGCATGTGTAAGAGAATGATTGCTAGGTTTTATCTAAAGTTAAAACTTTTTAGAAAGGTTATGGGATACACTTCATTCTTAATTTTTTAATTAAAAATTTGAGGTAGCACTGGTAAATCACATTGTATAATTTCAGGTGTAAAATATTACAATTCAATATCTGTATAACATTGCTACCAAAAGTCTAATATCTTTCAGTTACCATATATTTGGCCCACTTTCCCCTCCCTCCAGCCCCCTTCCCCACCAGTAACCATCATTCTGTTGTCTATGAGTATTTTTGTGTTTTGTTGTATCTTTAACATATGAGTGAATATGTCATTTTCTGTCTCACTTATTTCACTTAGCATAATATCTTCAAAATTCATCCATATTGTAACAAATGACAATATTTTATCTTTTTTATGACTAGGTAGTATTGCATTATATGTATAGACCACATATTCTTTATCCATTCATGGACACCTAGGTTGTTTCCATATCTTGGCTATTGTAAATTATTGATGAAAACATAAATAACTGGATGAAAGAAAAAAGAATAATTTTAAAAAATAACTTGCTGATGCAATAGCTTGACTAAATAACCATGGAATAGTAAACACACTCAATGAATTCTATCCTTCCAAAGATAAGCTAATAGATTCCACAGTAAGACTTGTGACTTAGGCAACCAGGATGCATTTACTGATTTTATGCAAGCTCATTCCACACATCTCCAGGACAGAGGTTTTGGCTCTTAACTATGTGCCCACAGACTCAGGACTCAGCCTTCAGAAGTGTTTAAACATGTTCTCAATGTTAAAAGTTTGTTTCTCTCCATAAAATTGAGATAAACAGCAGAACCAAGAACTCTAGGAAAGTTAGTTATACTTGACAGTGATCTTGCTACTGAGTGTATCTGATATGATAATGTTAACAGAGAAAGTTGAGCTTGTCATTTCCGTGTGTGTGTGTGTGTGTGTGTGTGTGTGTGTGTGTGTGTAAGGTAGGAAAATTATCAGTCTTTTCCCCCATTTTGTGACTAGGCCATGACTTTGTGTTATAAGCCTTTCATATAGATATAATTAATAGATAGAAAGAGTGTTTAGTATGTGTTATATTTCAAAAGAGAAAAGCATTTATCAAAGAATAATGGGTCTTGAACCAAACTATTTAGCAAATATTTTATTATATTTAAGTAAAATTCTCATTTTGAAGGAGTTTAAATCTTGTAGGGTAGATTTCCTTTGGTATAGTTTTTTCCTTCTTTTTAATTTGTGTAAAAACAGTCTTTCTTTATACTTGCTTTTTTAAAAATAATTGGAGGGTGCCCAAGAATCATCATTAAATATTAAAAGGTGAGGGGAGCCATATGGTCATCTCTGAGGGATTTCAAGATCTTGATGGCACTCCATCTGCATCAGTAACAATTTAGTCATTACATCAAGGACATGGAGAGATTCAGAAGTGGACTTTGTGGGAGGAAACTCATGTCTGATGTGGCAAAATGCCATGAACTCTATGCTCTGATTGCCTTCTCTCAGCTGAGTGCCCTTGGGCCCAGCTAAACTTGTTAGACACATTGTTAATGCAAGTCAGAAATACACCTAGTACTGCATGATTTGCTTTGTTTTTGAAAAGAGATTCTCTATTTGCCAAATGATATAATCTGATTTGCAAAACAGACATTAAGAAAGTGTTTGCTCCTGAAAGGCATGGAACATCCGATTTCAACATCATTCAGTGGTTGCACAAAGCTTTCTCTTAGATATTGTGATTGAAGGTGTTCAGAGCTTACATGGATTTTATTATCACCATTACACTAAATTACCAAATAGCTATCCTTTGAATTAAGGGAACTATATATCAGGAATGGGTAAAAGAACTCTGCCGTTTATGTCCACTTCTACACATTAATACTCCTGTGGTCTACTCTCTAACTCAGGATCATGCTGTTGAAATGCACCTGAAGTCCACACCTTTAATCAAATGAGTCTCATGAGTGGTGGCAATGATAATAATTACATTAGCTTCTTAGAAATTTTAACTTGGTGATGAATTAATTTAGATCATTCCTAACTACAATCTGAGATTAGCAAAACCATTGATGGCCAAGGGTTTGTGTGATAATGCATACCCTGTGTTGTCCCTCTTTATAGTTTCCTTGGTTCCCTGGAGTAACTTGGAGTTAAAAAACATTCAGATGTGGGAGATGGGTGTTTTTCCCTGGCCCAGGATAGCCAGGGAATTGGAAGGCATTTCATTTCCTAGAGCTCTCTCCTCCCACCTTAGAACCCCTTCTCAATCTCACCTGCAAGTTACCAAATGCACACCATGATTAGTCATGATACTCTTTCTACATACATGCAACATCTCATAATACTGGCCCAAGCCATGGGGAAAGTTGTGTACCACTAAAAACGTTGACTAAAAAAATAAAAAGTCATGCACAGTCATTATAGGACTGATGAAAATCCCCCTTTGTAACTTAACTTGCTATCTCATTCCATCTGAAAGCCCTGTGTTTTCCTCTTTTAGTATCTTTGGTAGCTGCAGTCTCATCTTTTTACCCAGTCTTTGCCTTGGAATATATCATCATCCCTTTGGGTCTCTATCCTCTGACACTAAACAAGTAAACCCATAAATTAATGTTCAACACTGCATATAATTATGAGAGGCCACCAGTGTGGGAAAGAGGAAAAAGTCTTGTTATGGCAAAATTTTCCAGGATTGTTTGCTTATTTGCCCCAGGAGTTGAAGAAAAAATTTCCTTCAGATGATATTTTGAAGGAAACAATAAAAAAACTAACTGTGGTGAATTGTGCTGCTATGAACATATGGGTGCATATATCTTTTCTGATTGGTGTTTCTGGTTTCTTGGGATATATTCCTAAAAGTGGGATCACAGGGTCAAATGGGAGTTCCATTTTTAGTTTTTTGAGGAAACTCCATACTGTCTTCCATAGTGGCTGCACCAGTCTGCATTCCCACCAGCAGTGCACTGCCCATGAGTAGATGAATGGATTAGAAAACTGTGGTACATCTACATGATGGAATACTATGCTGCTGTAAAAAAGAAGGAACTCTTACCATTTGCAACGTCATGGATGGAACTGAAGAGGATTATGCTAAGTGAAGTAAGCCAGTCATTGAAGGAAAAATACCACATGATCTCACTCATTCATGGATAATAGAGACCATTATAAACTTTTGAACAATAATAGATACAGAGGCAGAGCTGCCTCAAACAGATTGTCAAACTTCAGCGGGAAGGCCGGGGAGGGTTGGGGGGCAGGAGGGAGGGGGGTAAGAGATCAACCGAAGGACTTGTATGCATGCATATAAGCATAACCAATGGACATAAGACACTGGGAGGTAGGAGAGGCCAGGGGATTGTCAAGGGCACGGGGCGGGGGGGGGGGGGGAGGACACATATGTAATACCCTTTGTAATACTTTAAGCAATAAAAAAAAAAGAAAGAAATAAAAAGTATTCAAAAAAAAAAAACTAACTGTGATCAGCTTAATAAAAAACAGGATATCTATGTTTAAAAAAACAACAACAAAGAATCCAAGGAAGGATGAACGACCAAGATAATGAATGGGTAATAAACCAGCGATACTGAGGTTACTAGGAAAATTCTTGGACAACCACTATATTTAATATCATTTGGTTACAACAAATACCAGTTTCTTTTTTAAAAGCAAAAATTCCTAGAGACAGGATCTAATAAGTTTGGGACAAAAGTTCACCGTAATCAAGGAGCATAAGGTTGTTTAGACATATAGCCCTGGGAATGAATCATTCCAAATAGAAAGCAAGTGGGGATTGGTGTGAGCTAAGAAGTCTACAAAAAAGGTCCCACCTCCTCTCCCTATCATAGAAATGGCTAAGGGATGCAAAACCAGAATTTGCTTTGTACCTGTCTGCCTTTCCTCAAAAAAGGAGGAATTGTATTTATTGTACAGGGACTGATATGGGTTAAATGGTGTGCCCCCATTTATATGTTGACATCCTAACCCCTAGTGCCTTATGAATGAAATCTTATTTTGAGATAGGCCTTCTGGAAGCCAGGTCCAGAATGTCATAATGGCAAGAGTTTCATTGAAAGGTTGATGAAACTTGGGAACTCAACAAGGGCTGAGTCACATATGTTGTCACCTCTTGGGAATGGCTGAAGGCATTTCCCCAAACCTGAAAAGGGATGATTGTTTGCTGCCAGATAGCTCAGGGGATCTTAATCTACATGTTATTGCCTCCTACTGGCCAAACACCTGAACAGCTGTAGGCTAGTAGGCTAATTCCCCCATTCTGACAATGCCTCTGTATAGAAACCCTGACCATTTAATGTGTATATCTCCACCTGGGCCTCAGGACAATTTGTGTTAATAAAAAGCATGGGTCCTGAGATGAGGAGATCTTAGCTCCTTTTAGCTAGGCTCCTCTGATTCCCATATGCCTTTCAAAATTATATTTCATCTCTGGATTCTTTAAGTTACACACAGCCTTTCTCCAGATTGCTGAACCCTTCTAGATGCTGGAACAAGAACTCTGGCATAGGTTCTTTACAGAAATAATCAAGTTAATATGAGGTTATTAGGGTGGGCTCCAATCCAATATCATTGATCTTTATAAAAAGAGGAAATTTACACACAGACATTGACATGCACAGAGGGATGATCATATGAAGACACAGGAAGAAGACAGCCATGTACAAGTCAAAGAAAGAAGCCTCTGGAAGAAGCAACCCTGCTAACACCTTGCTCTCAGGCTTCTGGCCTTAACTGTCAGAAAGTAAATTTCTGTCTTTTATGCCACTCAATTTGTGCTACTTTGTTATGGGACTCCTAGAAAAGTAGCACAGATACTCGTGGACAATGTTGAGCTCTCAATTCAGGACAATCTGTTGCTAAACACACTTGAGCCTTTTTCCTCTAGATGGAAATAATGTTCCTGAGGTCACCCCAGGGATGAAACCAATCTCCTGCATGTTCACCTAATAGATGTGTTGCTAAGTACAAGGTCATGATTATTAGTTAATCATGTATACAGCAATCACATTTTCCAAGTTGACTAGTTATGCCATAGTACAGCAAAATTAATAGATTTGTAAATATTAACTTAAAATCTTGGATAAGTAATTCCTGTCCCAGCAATAGCATTTCTGATTTAAATGGTGATATACACTATTACTCTTCAGCTAGATCTCAAAGGATTTGGCCAAGTGATCATTGCACATTCGCTTCCTTGAATGTGTCCCATAATTCATGATGTCTTCCTGGGGACTTGCCTTCTCTACTCTATAGGGAACTATGCTGGCTTGATTTCTAGCAATATCTTTAAGTAGGTCATTAAGAAAAACATTCATAGGAAGCAGAGGTCAATTCTGGGCCTTTCCCCTTCCAGTTAAATTAGAAAGAGAAACAGTTCTGAAATTTATCTACTGTGCTGTGGCATTTGCTTTTAAGATATTCAGTACACTTTTCAAAATTACAGATACTAACACAAACACAATATATTATGTCCAGAGTATACTTGGCATTTTAGAATTACACATTGGTTACTTAATTTTCTTATTTTATCTTTTAGAGTGAAACAATACATTAGGAAAAAAAAATTTTGTTGTTGTTATTGTTCTCAAGATAACCAGTGAGCTCGGTTAAAATTTCCAGAGCCCACACATCTGGGAAGGTTTTATGCAGGTTTAGATTTTGTGACCTGAGGAATTATGCCACCATGAAGTTATTGTTGAAATTCTTATTATGAACATTTTCTTTTGGATTTTTCTTGTTTGGTAACAAGCAAGTACACAACTCTAATTCTTATCAATAGCTGTGTCTAAGCAGGCAGGGTTACAACAAAGAAGTTGGTATACTGATTGAGCCCCTGCTGATGGGCCCATCAAATTGTTTCACCCCACATTCCTCCATCTGGTTTTGGAGAATGTTTTAGAGAGTGATTTGGAAATCATACAATATTTATTTTTCAACTATTTATTTAGCAAACTTACATTTAATTAATAAAGACCAAGTGCTAGGTTAATAGTTACAAAAGGAATTGGCTTTGGATAGTCTATAGAAATAGAGTAAGGACAAGTTTTCTGGTAAGCCTAGAATTTGCATTTCATTTTTAACAGCACCTCTGTTGTCCACAGAAGTTGAACTCATGTGGCAATAAAAGGTGCTTAGTGTGATCCAGAGACGTAATAATTTATGCCCGGTGAAAGGCAAACACCAGAAATACAGTAGATGATGCAGTCTGGGTGTATTCAAGAGCAAATAGAGCAAAGAAGATGGTGAAGTAGGCATTAACGATTACTACAGGAGGAGCTGCAAAACTCTAGGACATGGATGTTATACCAGTTGTGTTCATGAAGCTTGCTAGAACAAGAACTATGAGTTTTAGAGAAGGATACTAGTCCAGAAGGGATGACAATGTGGATACACTAAATAAAGGTTTAAATCTTTATTAATGGTAAGACAGCAATAATGGATTATTTAGAAAAGTCACTCAATTGCATATAAGCAATGTAAATGATTTTGTGATATCTTTATAATGTCTTTATAAGAGTACTAAATAAGTCATCTCTCTATAATCTATTTATCTATTTTGTAGTCATCTCTGGTTAAAATGTGGATAGATGTTGAGATGGATAATTCCATACATATAACAAAAGGGTATAGTTTTATTATTCACATAATGAGGCTTTGTATTGGAGAAGGGGTAGGATAGGCTGCCAATCTAGTCCAAAAATGACTAGAGTCAGCCAGGTGGAGAAACTGGTGTAGCTGTCCTTATGGTTAGAGAGTGGAACCAGATTGAGAGTTTGGTTTATTTGTATGGTTGAACATTTCACTCATATGAGCTTTTTTGTTGACTTCTCCAGAAGAGGGAAAGAGAGAAGGGTGAAGATGGAAGGCTATCAGTGGTCAAACATCTAAAATGGAGACAGACTTTTTACTATAGTCTAATAATGGTGTTCCAGTGAATCAGAATTGACTTTCCACAGATTTTCAAGAGTGGCCCAGAGCTATTAATTCCCATTTGGAATTCTGTGTTCCTACCTCTACAATTTGGACTAGATGTTTCCAACAGAAACCAAAGACTTGGAAAGTTAGTCTGTGCAATGTAGACCCAGTCTCTGGTATGGTCATCAGGAAGTCACAATGAATGGAGGGTATAAGCCCATGTTCTTAGAGAAACTTTAACACAGAGGAAGAAACTGAATAAATAAAGTTTTACTTAAAATAAACTTTAAATACTTGACCTTTGTTTTTGTCAAAATAGTTGGTATATCATACCAACTATTTTGTCAAAAACAAAGGTCAGGGTCAGTGGTTCTCAACCTGTGGGTCGTGACCATCAGAAAACACATATAGCATATCAGATATTTACATTATGATTCATATCAGTAGCAAAATTACAGTTATGAAGTAGCAACGAAAATAATTTTATGGTTGGGGGTCACCACAACATGAGGAACTGTATTAAAGGGTCGTGGCATTAGGAAGGTTGAGAACCACTGAGTTAGAGGATGATAATGACAACATTCTAAAATGCGGTAACACTGGGTTTAATGCTGATGGGAAGAGGCACACTAGAAATTACACAGAATTTTCACCTTTCAAGAAATAGTGCCACAAGAGAAAATATACAAATAATAGTAATTCCAGCAAATAATAATAGCAATGTAAACAGCACAGATGACTTATATATAAGCAAAACCAACACAGCCCAACAGCTAACTTAACTTCCAAAGATCAATAGTAATATATCTTTACGACAAAGTTCTCAGTTGGAAGGTAGATGGGTTGTTAAAAAAATTAAACAAAACCCTAGGCCATCCTGAAATGCTATTATTTATGGTGATAGTCAGAGCAGAAATATTTAAATTTAAAGATATAATACATAAATGATGGAGAAGATATATTGGAAAAATATTGTAAGTGTTAATTAGATATGGCTCACATTTTCAAAATAAAAACATTTAATTATAAACTCACATTTTACCTGTAAAATGAATAGTACATGGTGGACTTACATTTACAACCTGGAGGCTCCAAAATAACCCTCAAACTATTTTTGGAGAATGTAATGAAAAAGAGGTGGAAGAGTCATAATTAAGACACAGTAATTGGATTTTAAAATCTAGTGTCCCAGCTGAATAATAAATGAAAATGATCAAATTGGCCATTAAGTATTTTTGTTTTATGACTTAGCCACAAATGGCCTCCAGTAAATTTTGGCCTAAGTAAAATAGCTGTGTGATTTCCAAACCCCGAACATCCCCCACTAGTTCTGTGATAAAGAAGCCACTGTTCGTTCAGCTCCTGGCTGGAAAGACCCACCTCTAGATATTAGATATGTTGATCAAATGAGACCATGTTTTGAGGACTGAGCCTAATTCCAAACCATGGAGGAAACCCAAACAGTCCATGAGTGAAGAAGAAACCACATGTAACAACACGCAGTCTTCTATTTTTAGCTAAAGTTTAAACTGTGATGTTCCCAGATGATTTTTTTCAGTGAACCCAGGGTAATGTGGGTATGGCTGTCCCTGAACAAATGCAAATAGAGTGTGTGAAAGTACCCTTAACTACCCTTTACTTATAATTCTCAGTGATATGGATTTATTTTAAGTGCTGCTTGATTCATTAGATTGTTGTGCAAAACAGATAAAAATCAATATAAGAAAATAAATGGCCACAAGAGAGTGTATGTGTGTCTAAAGCCATTATAGAGAGGAGTTTGGATAAGACTTTATCTCAACAGCAAAATGCTGTTTTCTTCCAAGCTTCTATAAACTTTTTCTTTAACATAACACTTAATGAAAAAGAAGAAAGAAAACCAGTAAAATTGATTTTAACAAGGAAAACTCTTCTCAGAGTAAAAACTATTTAATCTGGTCAAATTGAACATGTCTAACAGACATTTACCTTTTGTAAAATGATCATTTTATTTAGGGATAAATGTAGATTTATATGCACTTGTAAGAACTCATACAGAGAAATACTCTTTACCCAGTTTCCTCCAATAGTAACATCTGCAAAACTGCAGTAAATATTGCAACCAGAATATTGACATTGATAGTCAAAATACAAAACACTTCAATCAGCATCATGATCCCTCACCTTGTCTTTTTATAACCATAGCCACTTCCTTCCCCACCCCTTCATCCTCCTTAACTATTATTAACAACTAACCTGTTCTCTTTGTCTATAATTTTCTAAGTTCAAGGGTGTGATAAAATGAAATCATACAGTATGTACCTTTGGGAATTTTCATTTTTTAATGAGCATAATTCTCTAGAGATCCAGCCAGGTTGTTGTGTATGTCACTATAGATAAGGTGCCATGTCTCTACTACTGTTTTCAAGATATTTTTTTGCATTTGGGTTTCATATGTTTAATTATAATGTATCTTGGCATGAACTCTTTTAGGTTCATCCTATTTATAGTTCATGTGGCTTCTTAAATCTGTAGGTGGGTGTCTCTTCCCAAATGTGGGAAGTATCCAGACTTTTTTTTTTTCCTTTGAGAGTCTTTCATGCCCTTCTTTCATATCTTCTTCCAGGGCTCTGACACAAATGTCATATACTTTGTTATAGTCCTACTGTTCCCTGAGGCACTATTCTAATTTTTCAGGCTTTTCTTCTCTGTGTTGTTCAGATCGGGTATGGTAGATCACTAATGCAATTGTAGAGCTTGAAGAAATTTTATCTCATGTTGTGATTTTGAACCTGGACTTCGGGGAGAATATATATCCTCTATAATTCAAAGTAAAGTGAGTGTGTGTATGTGCGTGCGCGTGCATACATGCACATGAACGTGTTGCGTTATGGGGCAATGTCCATAAAACTCATTTCATTCTAAACATGGCCCCCACTACTCTCACCCCTGCATACCAAGCTACTTTCGGAACTGATGACGTCTTCAGGTCTCTACTCTTTAATGGCAAGCCCATGATCCCTTTCCATGTCTGTCACTCCTTGCCCATGGAGATATTTATTGAAAAAGCACAGGACATATAACATGTGTGGCCACTCCAGGCTAGAGACTGGGGTGAGTGTTGCCAATCATGAGCAAGATTTGTATTTAAGAACAAAGAACCCCCCACCTTGGAAAGATGGTATGTTGTGATTGCTGAGGGTGGTATGGAGGTGTGACTTAGAGGATAACAGACATCAAATACAAAATCCCCTCAGATAAAGCCAGGCTCATATCTCCTGGTTCACTCCCACAAAATGGCCAGAGCCTTACTGAAGTTCACTTTATTCCTTGAATGCATCACCCTCTATCTTCCCAGACACTGCACAGGTGAGTCCATGATCTCTAACTCCCATTTCTTCATTTTAATGTGCATATACAGGGGACATGTGAAAACCACAAAACAATTCTCTAGGGAACCCTAATGCCAGTAAATAAACACAAGGCAGAGATAACTTTCAAGGGAAATTTAATTGAGAAAGAGTGAATAAATTATAAATAGAACACCCAGATAAAACAATAACCCAATTACTATTTCATTCATTTTCTATTTCCACTCTAATAAATCAACACAAGCTTGGTGGCTTAAAACAATGCAGTTGTAACCTCTTCCATTTCTGGAGCCCAAAAGTCTGAAAGCATCTTTCACTGGGCTAACATCAAGGTGTTGGAAAGGCCAGTTCCTCCTGGAGACTCTAAAAGAAGAATTATTTTCTAGCATTTTCCTAGCTCTGGAGGTTGCCTGTGTTCTTTGGTTTATGAGCCATCCCTTGAATCACTGCAACCTCTTGCTTCCACTATCACATCCTGTCTTGTCTATAGTTACTTGTCCATCTGCCTCCTTCCTGCAAGAACTCGTGTGTCACATGTAGAATGTACCTACATAATCCAGAGTACTCGTCCCATCTTAAGACCCTTTTGCCATAAAAGGCAATATTCACAGGTTCGAGGACTAAGATGTGGCTCTCCAGGGGATCATTATTCAGTCTACTCCAACCATTAAAAATTAAATCAATAAAAACAATGTTCCCACTCTGTCTGGCCCCACTAACTCTCACCACAAAAATTGGGCCCAGATAGTTTTACAGTAAAAAAGAAAATGTTTAATTTACCAGAGAAAAATAATCTCTATTTCATTAAAAAAATACTCAAAATCTAGAAAAAAAATGAAAGCTACTCAACTATTATTTTAAGGCCAATGATCTGAAATTATACAAAACAACATTCAAAATGATTATCAAGAACTAATCTTGCTTATGGATAAAAGTGCAAATATATGGATGAAAAGTGCATGCTGTTCATTACATTATTCCCTATATTTTCCAAACTTCACAGTAAAACCACCATGATAACAGCAGTGCAAACAAAGGTGTGTAAGGTAAGAGAAGGTGATTTTTTTTGTCCCTTCTGCTGCCTTCTGCTTTTTTTTTTTCTTTTAGTAGCTATATGTTAAACCATCACAATGGGAGAAAAGGAAAGAAAGAGGGAGAATGAAGGTGTTAGAGAGAGAGGATACCTAAGGGGCAATGTCTAGAGAGAGACTGAGACAGAAGGATGAGAAGAAGGTAGGTGGGAATAGGAAAATTTCCTTTCTTGCTTTAGATTCTTGCTTTAAAATAGAGGGCAGTTTCTCCTTCTCTTCTGGGAAAACACCCAAGAGCAACAGGGTCGCAGGAAACACATATGCAAACTCCATATTTGATGAACTAGGGAGACATATGTAAGCATGAACCACAGGATGTGGGAAAGGATGCCAAGTGCGGAGCAGGCACAGGCTGCAGAAGGTGCTGAGGGCGGGACTGGAGACAGCAATGCTCAGGCCGCTGGCACGGGGCCACTCAAAGTCAGTTGCACTCTGCAGGGAAAAGCCCACAATTCTTTTTCTGTTAAATGGAAAAGTACACCTAAAAATTTAGAAGGAGAATCAGTGACTGCATCTTGATGTGGTTTCAGGAAATGGAAGATGCGAATAAACATGGAAGCACAGGGCTTGATCGTTTCGCAGGTAGCTGCCTTGCATGGATGAGAGGGTGAACTGAGCGCATCTGCATGGTGGAAAGCTGTGCCACATTGATGCAGGCTTGGGAGAGGAGAAAGGGTGGAAGAATGCTTTCCTACATGCACATTCGTGCCACTACATGAATAACTCAAGGTCATGGTCCTGACTTCTCCCAGAGATTCTTTCTTAGCATAGCATTAGTGCAGGAAAACTAGCCTAATTCAAATTTGAGTATATGTAAAGAGGAATTCTCATCATACCAGATACCAGCCACTGGGAAGAAAAGGAGGAGTGGGCAGGGCATCAAATGGCAGGCAAAGATCTCCCACCATTAAGATGTCACCACTGGGCAAAGGAAATTTAGATCAGATATATTGACTTTTGGCATATATTTTAGCCAGTGGTGTGCTGGGGTAGCTTTACCACTTGCAAGAGCAGTAGCTCACATTTCTTCCTAACTCCGAGTTCAGTGACATTGTAGTGGTGGCTTGAAATTGGTCCTGGTGGTGGTTTACAGTATGAAAACTAGAAAATGGTACAAATCAGGTATTTGATTTTTTTTCCTTTGGAAAGCTGATCACTAAACATTTATCAGCATATCACTGATGCTCATCATATTCCTGGTATAGACTTGACTCTCTCTCTCTCTCTCTCTCTCTCTCTTCCTCTGTCTCTTTTCACAACAAAAGAGTTAAGTAACTTACTCACAAGACTGTAAAAATTGTAAGTGGCAAAGAACTTAAACACAGATCATTATTCTCCACACTATAATCTTAATCACAGTAAATTATAGCAAAAAAAAAGCCATGAATTTAACAACATCAACATCAATTACAACATTATAAGACAGTTGCCTTAACAAAAATGAGTGGAATCCCAAGATACTATGACTCAGGAAAGATGTAGATCAACAAGGAAGTGAAACAAAACTAAAGCCAGGAAGCATAGGATAGAAATAATAACAAACCAACCAAATAACCAATCAACAAACAAACAAAAATAAATCTATCAAACAATGGAAAAGCAAATGGAAAATACCTTAGAGAAGAACAACACTATCATTGTTGAAAACAAAGAAACGGCAAAAATTAAAAGCAAGCAAAATACTAGAAATGACAAAAAGTTTTTAAAAGACTGGAGAGAAAGAGCGCAGTAGAAAAAAGAGGAACCACAGAAGAAGAAGAAGAAGAAGAAGAAGAAGAGAAAAGAAGAAGAAAGAAGAAGAGGAGGAGGGAGGAGAGGAGAGGAGGAGGAGGAGGGGAGGGAGGAGGAGGAGAGAGGAGGAGGAGGAGAGGGAGGGAGGGGGAGGGGAGGGGGAGGAGGGAGGAGAGGGGAGGAGAGGAGGGGGAGGAGAGAAAGAAAGAGAGAAAGAAAGAAGGAAGGAAGGAGGAAGGAAGGAGGAAGGAAGGAAGGAAGGAGAAGGAAGGAAGAAAAAGGGAAGGGAAGGAAGGAAGGGAAGGGAAGGGAAGGGAGGGAAGGGAAGGAAAGGAAAGGAAAGGAAAGGAAAGGAAAGGAAAGGAAAGGAAAGGAAAGGAAAGGAAAGGAAAGGAAAGGACAAATGATAGCAACCAAATTCTGTAACAGTATCATTCCTGAGAAGTTGACAGAAATAAAACAAAACCTCAACCTTCAGCTTGAAAAAGCATATAATATCCCATAAAAGAAGCAACATCTATGCATATTCTAGCACATTTGATAAACTTCCCATAAAAATATATTTGATATTCAAACAAAATGATCAAATCACCATTACAGTGGAAAAGTCAGGCTGGTCTTATTCTCCTCTGTGTCCATATCCAGTATGAAGTCAGAGCAACAGATTTATAGAATTAAAAACATGACACTAGAATTCCATATCCAGCCAGAAAGGCCATGTAAATTTTCCCACTGGCAAAATAAAAATCCTAAGCAAGAATACCACCAGTGGTCTGCAGGAACCTTGTGGGCTTTCCATAGGCACGAGTGTCTTTCTTTGCTGTAATGTCTTAGAACCAGAGTCCTGGATCCCAGATGGGCACACCCCCAGAAGAAATACTCCATTTTGCCCTACCCAGTTTGGCTCAGAGGATAGAACATCAGCCTGTAGATTAAAGCGTCCTGGGTTTGGTTCTGGTCAGTCGAGGGCACATACCTTAGTTGCAGGCTTGATTCCCGGTCCTGGTTGGGATCCATGCAAGAAGCAACCAATCTATGTGTCTCTCTCACATCAATGTTTCTCACTCTGTGTCTCTCCTCCTCCCCACTCTCTCTAAAAATCAGTGGAAACATATCTTCAGGTGAGGATTAACAACAACAAAAAGTATGACTTCATTTTTGCAGACATATTTTCAGAGCTAGAATTCACCATCCCTGCCTGTTTTTGTGTTACATATAAATGGAATCAGACAATATGTACTCCTTTTGCTCAAGAAAATGTTTATAAGGTTCTTTCCTGTTGCTGTATGTATAGGTAGTCTCTTTGTTTCTAAAGCTGAATGTCGTTCTATTTTTATGAATATCCAATGTCCTCTTTATAGATACTGAGATGTGAACCTCATTTCTGGCCCTTGTCATCTGACAGGCTTTTATCCAGAATATGGAGACGTGCAACCACTAGAATGGATACAGTAAAACTGACAGCAACAGATGTTGGTGAGGATGGGGAGAAACTGGAACTCTCATACATAGCTGGTGAAATGTAAACTGGTGAAAGAATCTTGGCAAATGTTTTGGTCATCTATCTATATAAAACCCTAATATGCAAATTGACCAAACAGCATAATGACAAATGCAATGACCAGTTGCTATGATGCACACTGCGACTATGATGCAGTGTGATGCACACTGACCACAGGGGGCAGATGCTCAATGCAGGAGCTACACCCAGCCCACAGGCCCTAGGCCAGCCAAAGCAGGTACCAGTGGGGGGCCCCACCCCAATCGTCTCCCACAGAGGGAGGCAAGCAATGGTGGGGGCAGCAGGGGGTGGGGCCAGCAAGCAGGTGGTGCCAAACCAGCTAAGGTAGATGCAAGTGGGCCTTCCCCCCTGATTGCCCTGCCGGTCACCCCACAGATTGGCCCTGACTGCTGGCCAGGCCTAGGGACCCTTCCCATGCATAAATTTCATGCACTGGGCCTCTAGTTTCTTATAAAGATAAATAAAGCCCTGCCCTATGATTAAGCAACTCCAGTTAGTTATCTGAGAGAAATGAAAACATATGTCCACAAAATAAATTGTATAAAAATATTCATTATATTCTTATTGAGTAATAGCCAAAGTTTTATTTTATTGCAATTTACATAAAAATGCCAATTAGAATTAAGCCAAAGTTTTATTTTATTGCAATTTACATAAAAATGCCAATTAGAATTAACTTTGTAAAATGAAAAAGTAAATAATAATAACTGTAAATTTTGGAGAA